>NC_061111.1:127783652-127820910 GCF_002878395.1 Capsicum annuum
GTCATCACCAGCAAAAGGAGTAGTTAATCACCTTCGTAGAACCCATACAATTTCTCGACCTTTATTTTTATGTAATTTTTCTTTTTTTTATCAACCTTTATTTTTTTCCTATTCTCTCTCAACTCTACATTTTCTTTGATTTTTATTTTTGTAATATGTTTCTTCATTTTCTTCTTTTTTCGCAATTTTTATTATTTTTGTTCTTTTCTACGAGTTCTTCCATTCAAGTTACATCTCATGAGCAAAAGTTGGCACTATCACATTATAAAGGCAAGACTTATGACTTTCAAACAACAAGCTACGTTTCATGGGAAAGAGTTGACACTACTACATTGTAAAGGCAAGACTTATTACTTTCAAACAACAAGTTATGTTTCATGGGCATGATTTGGCACTACCACACTGTATTTTGATTTATGAAATATTTTATAACTCTTACCTTAGAGGCAAGACTTAGCTCAGGACTTTCAAACAAAAAATTATACAACAGGGCAAGAGTTGACTCTACCACGTTATGTTTTTATTTATGAGATGTTCTACAACTATTGCCTTAGAGGCAAGACTTAGTTCAAGGACTTTCAAACAACAAATTATGCCCCACGGGCAAGAGTTGCCTCTACCACATTATATTTTCATTCATGAGATGTTTTACAACTATTGCCTAGAGGCAAGACCTAGCTCAAGGACTTTCAAACAACAAGTTATGCCCCACGGTTAAGAGTTGATTCTATCACATTATGTTTTCATTTATGAGATGTTCTATAGCTATTGCCTTAGAGGCAAAACTTAGCTCAAGGACTTTCAAACTACAAATTATGCCCCACGGGCAAGAGTTAACTCTACCACGTTATATTTCTATTTATGAGATGTTCTACAACTATTTTCTTAGAGGCAAGACTTGACTCAAGGACTTTCAAACTACAAATTATGTCCCGCGGGCAAGAGTTGACTTTACCACGTTATGTTTTCATTTATGAGATGTTCTACAACTATTATTGCCTTAGAGGCAAGACTTGACTCAAGGACTTTCAAACTACAAATTATGCCCCACGGGCAAGAGTTAACTCTACCACGTTATATTTTTATTCATGAGATGTTCTACAACTATTCTCTTAGAGGCAAGACTTAGCTCAAAGACTTTCAAACTACAAATTATGCCCCATGGGCAAGAGTTGCCTCTACCATGTTACATTTTCATTTATGAGATGTTCTACAACTATTGCCTTAGAGGCAAGACTTGGCTCAAGGACTTTCAAACTACAAATTATGCCCTACGGGCAAGAGTTAACTCTACCACGTTATATTTTTATTTATGAAATGTTCTACAACTATTGTCTTAGAGGCAAGCTTCGCTCAAGGACTTTCAAACTACAAATTATGCTCCACGGGCAAGAGTTGCCTTTACCATGTTATATTTTCATTTATGAGATGTTCTACAACTATTGCCTTAAAGGCAAAACTTAGCTCAAGGACTTTCAAACAACAAATTACGCCCCATGGGCAAGATTTGACTCTACCACATTATGTTTTCATTTATGAGATATTCTACAACTATTGCCTTAGAGGCAAGACTTAGCTCAAGGACTTTCAAACTATAAATTATGCCCCACGGGCAAGAGTTAACTCTACCGCGTTATATTTTTATTTATGAGATGTTCTACAACTATTGCCTTAGAGGTAAGACTCGGCTCAAGGACTTTCAAACTACAAATTGTGCCCCACGGGCATGAGTTAACTTTACCACGTTATGTTTTCATTTATGAGATGTTCTACAACTATTGCTTTAGAGGCAAGACTTAGCTCAAGAACTTTCAAACAACAAATTATGCCCCTAGGGCAAGAGTTGACTCTACCACGTTATGTTTTCATGCCCTTAAATTTTCTTTGATGTCAAAAAAGATCTCTCCGCGGATTATCCAATTTTTATTTATTAGTAAAATAAAGTAGAAGTTGAGAAAAAAGAAAAAAGGGACCAAACAAAATAGAGAAATAAAAAAAGATTCAGAAAAAAAAGGCAAGAAAAAAAAATAAAGATTAAGAAAAAAGCAAAGAATTAAAAAAAAAAAATGAGAATAAAGCTTGAGAAAAATGAGGAAAAAAAAGATAAATGATAAAAGCCAAAAATAAAAGAAAAATAAAGGTCGAGACAAATGAATTTAAAAAAAATGAAGAAATAGATAATGTTTGAGAAAAAAGAAGAAGGAGAAAAATATAAAGGTTGAGACAAATGAATTAAAACATGAAAATAAAACTAGAATTTGAGAGATAAATGAGTATGAAAAGTTAAAAAATATTTGAGGTGTAATTAAGGAAAAAAAATAAAAATTAAAAATAATAAAAAAATAGAACATGAGAGACAAATGAGTATAAAAAGTTTAAAAATAATTGAGGTGTAGAGGGGGTATTGAGAATAATCAGGAAAAAAAATAAAAACCAACAATAAAGGTTAAAGACAAATGAATTAAAAAGGGAAAAAAATGAAGAAATAGATAATACTTGAGGAAAAAAAAGAGAAAAAAATAAAGGTTGGGCCAAATGAATTAAAACATGAAAATAAAATTAAAGAAAAAAATAAAAAGTGAAAATAATAAAACATAAAATTTAAGAAACAAATGAGTATGAAAAGTTTAAAAATATATTTGAGGTGTAGAGGGGCAAATTGTACTTGTACAACACTTAAAAAGGAAGAACGTCTAGTTTTCAAAGACTTTTTTTATTAGGATCAAAAATCTAAAGTCACCCACATTTTGATCTATGGCATGTAATTTCCTCTTCTATGTCAAGGGAAAAAAGTCAATTTCTTCAGGCTCATAGCTAATTGTTTATATTGCCACCACTTGTGTTTTTTATATCACGAGTGTTTACCCATGAATTGCCCGCACCCCAGTAAGATATTTCTTCCATAATAGTTTTCATCATATCCATGTGAATCTGGCATAATCCAACAACTCTTCAACCAAAAGTTGTAATCACTTTACATGAAGGGGAGACTCTGATCTACACAAACAAACATATTACATGAAGACCCCGATTATGCCTTAATATAAAATTACATCGGCAAAATATAAATACAATAACAATAAATTCTGAATAGTCCTAAAAGGGAGCTAGAAAGGATAGAGCATATATAGACTTTTACCCCCTACCTCGACTTGTATACAGACTTTAAGGAGGTAGAGAAGTTGTTTCAGATATTAGTACAAATAAATCACAAGTAAAAATGGTCCAATAAATATAAGACCTTATCATTGTGTTGACACGACCCGAATCAGGGCTTAGTCGTGTCGGGTGCCTCAAGCCCAACCGGGACCGGAGACCACCCCCAATACCCAATCATAATCGTCCTACACCTTAAATCGGATGAATTTCGAACATATATATATATATACTAGTTTAGTGTATATGCTTTGCACGTGTTGTTTAATATTAAAAAAAAAAATTACATGTAAATTAAGCAACATCTTGTTTCTATGTAAGATTTAATTTGTAGATCCATTGTATCAAATGTGTATCCACGATTTCCACTAGCTCATTCAAGTGTTGTCTTCATCGAGATACCACCACATTTCACAAATCTTTTCTAATTTTATCATCAACTCAATCATTAAATAATTGACATCGTCAAGTGTTTTAGTTGATTTTCAGTCTCTCGATATCAAAATTTCAGCTGCAAGAGGAAAAAAAAACTTCTATCTAAACTTTGTAATGTTCTTATTTTATCCTTTTATAAAGCCATTTTTTTAACTATATTTTTTAAATATAAATACCACTTCAAGTAGAATTTTATTAATTGAATGTGCCATCATCTTAACAAATGATAAAAGTTAAAAGTATATACGAGATCAAATATTTTACGGTACGCAACAGCTTTACTCTAGATCCTTATGGTCTGGTCATCTTCGAATTTCCCGTACATTGCAAAAGTTTTACTGCACCAATCTGCTATTGCAAAATATTTAAGTTTGTATTTCAAAAGGCAAAAAGGTTACACTCCATGTGATATAACTCTTCAATATATTACTATTGAAATTCAGACACATTAAGCCAAGTTGAAAATAATAAGATAATAAATATTCGGCTAATTAATAAATTTGTCATATTTTTTTCAATATCTAAAAACCTTTCATTCATTTTACAATAATCTTACTAAGGCCATTTCACAAACAAACATGAAAAACCACCTAACTTTACATTGACCCTAAGCCAAAAAGCTATCCAAATTCAAACTACTAAAAGCTAGTGAACTTAGTAACAACCTTGGTCCCTTAAAAAAAAATCAGGCCTCACTATAGTGTAAATATTCGTAGATATAATAGTTGACTTCTTGTTGATCCTAGTCAATCTACAAGATTCCCGAGCAAGCTTCTCAGAATATCAAAAATGAAATTGTTTATTATATTCATTGGCTTGCTAAAAATATCGATATCTGGATGAACCTGCTTCAGCACCATCGAGGTGTAGATCTTTTAGGTTTCAACGCTCTTCTTTGCCTTCTTCTTCTTCTCGTAAATATTCATGCTTTAGGTAATTAATCACATCTAACTATACGAAAACATCAATAATTTTTTTCCTAGCTCCAAAGTGATACAATTTCTATAAAAACTTACTTTAAACTATTTCTCAGTATACTTCTTGTAGATTAAGATTATAAATATATGTAAACAACAAAAAACAGTCATCACCAGCAAAAGGAGTAGTTAATCACCTTCGTAGAACCCATATGGACATACAATTTCTCTAGCTGCTTTTTCCACTATGTCCATGTTCATATGCTACGAAATAATATAACCAAAGAGTTGTTTACCAAAATTCATACATATGGACATAGTGGAAAAAGCAGAAAAAATATTTTTTAAAAAATTAAACCCGTTTCGATGTTTTTTTTCTTAATATATGTAATCTTCCCTTTTTTAAAATATGTAAAAGTGTTACTATTTTATATTTTTAAATCAATTAAAATACTACCTTATATAATTATTTACTTATTTAAAAGAAGTAAAATTCCTAATATTTAGTACACTTAGAAATCAATTAAAATACAAAAATATTATCTTATATAATTCTATTTAAGTAACTTTTTGCGAACAAAGATTGAGCTCTTAATAATATCGTACGCATTTTTTTTCTTCTTGTTCGTTTGCTTTTTTATTTGGTTTTGATTAAACTTATTTTTCTTCCTTTTGCATATAATTAGTTCTAATATTTTTTATGTTCTTTCAGCTGAAAATTTTGATCGAAAAAAGAGAAAAATCATGCGACCCTATCAAGGAATGAAGTGGATCAGATGATGATAATCAATTGCTATATTGGCTAAAAATTTAAGGTTATGCGTTCAATTATAATTCGTAGGAATTATATACGACACTAAACTGATGATATGTATTTTCTTATTTGCTTTGGACTTAAAGCTGTTCTTCTTCATTTTCTTTCTCCATGAATTACAAGCAGAAGAAGAAAAATTAATTTTTGAAAAAGAAAGGCGAAGAAAAGACTATCATTGCCATGTCCAAAGAATCACACTTACACATTGATAATTTTTGTTTCTGCAAATTTCTAAACTTTGTTTTCTATAATTTTCATTTTCATCTATATATTGTAAGTAGTTGTCGGTCTAATTTTGATTTATGTTTAATGTGATAACATGTTTTATGATTGGTATTTAAATTATTTGTGATACTTAGCTAAAATTATATTTATTTTCATTTTTAAAATTATTTTATAAAATATTCAAGTTAGTCCTTATTGATTTAAGTAATAACATAATTTGTAAGAGGACTTCAATTAGTAGTAAATGTATACAAAAATAAAAAAATTTGTGTGTACACATCTACATCTACAATATAAATATATTTATAATTACTTAATCTTATTTCTACTAGAAACTTAATGATTTCTTGGCAACAAATTGAATTAGATTAACTTAATATTTTAAAATTATAATTATTATACTTAAAAACTATATGACAAGTATTATTAGTCACACTTTTTCTCATGTTAATATGATAAAAAAAGTATATTTTTAGATATTTTTTCGAGTTAACACAATTTAAATCTTAAAAAGAAAAGAAAATCACAAAAATCTAAAAAAGTGAGTTATATATATTTTTACTATCATTAAAAGTGAGAGGTTTTAAATATTTTTATCAATTATTTATTTTAATCTAAGTAGAGTCGTATATAGAACTCATCTAACTATACTTTGAAGACAACTACTATTTTTATGTGAATTTGGTCATAATATAAATCGAAGGATTTGTTAAATAATTTTAACTAAAATTAGGAGTATTCATACTCGTGCAAGGCACGTATACTAAACTAGTATTATAAATATAATAAAAGATAATTTGAGATAAGGAAAGGTTTAAGAATTAAGTTTTAATGAATTTTTAATTTTTAAAATTTTTAAAAAATAGTAAAAATACGATTTTGTTTGTTGCAGAATTATTTAATGAGGGTCAAAAAGTTCAACTCACTTTTCTAAGGGTCTTCACTTTTTAATATATATATATATATATATATATAACATAACAAAATGGAACAATCATAAATCAAATAGAGTCAACCGGTATCAGTCATAACACCAATACCAATGCCAAGGCTGACACCAGTGCTGATACCGCTCATACCAACCCATAGTTGTCTCACAAAATCCTATCCAAAAGTAAGACAGTATTCGATCGGGACATACCCCCGTCCATAGCCAAAACCAAAGTCTAAGAAATTACCAAAGTATGAAGACACGATCATAACATGAAATGGAGCTTTCCGGAGTATAGAAGTTCACCACTTCAATCCAACTCTAAGTTATTCCCGAATTTGATCACTGAGCAGAAGGAGTAGTATCGCTAATTCCTGCATCGCGTGGTGATACATCACCCGAAGACAGGTTAGTGGGTGAATGCTAGCATGCACTCAGGATAATGATAAAATAATGGCAACATTTAAAACCAAATAAACAACCATATGCATTCACATCCATACATATATACATATATACATACATATATATATATATATATACATATATATATAACAATCTTTCTCCGTCCCATTTTTTATAAACACATGACTCATTTTCACATTGATCAAAATCAAAAGTCTTAATTGAATTGTCAAAACAAGCATTCCATGCCCTAGATGCTTGTTTTAAACTATAAATGAATTTCTTAAGTTTACAAAACTTATGTTCATTACCATTTTTCATGAAACCTTCTGGTTGTACCATATAAATGCACTCATCAAGACTTCCATTTAGGAAAGTCGTCTTGACATCCATTTGCAAAAATAGTCATAATGAGCAGTAATGGATAAAAAAATCCTAATGGATTTAAGCATAGCTACTGGCGAAAAGGTTTCCTCATAATCAATTCCTTCTTTTTTAGTAAACTCTTTCGCAACAAGCCTAGCCTTAAGAGTTTGCTCTTTTCCATCCACACCTTTTTTTTGTTATAGATCTATCTACAGCCAATGGTTTTGACTCCCGCGGGTGGTTCTACAAGTTCCCAGACTTGATTGGAATACATAGACTCCATTTCAGATTTAATAGCAGCAATCCACATTTTAGCATCTTTATCATGTAGTGCTTTGGCATAATTAAGGGGTTCCGTATTAGGCTCCTCAAGGATTCTATCATACGATTCTCCCAAGAGCGCAAACCGTAATAGTTTTCTAATAATTCTCTCACCACAACGACTAGTTACTACAGGGTCTACTACTACTGGAACTAAATTCTAAATACCCTGAATGTCTTTCTACACTATGACAGGTTCCTCGACATTACCCTAAATGTTTTCCTCCATAATTGCAGGTGGCTCGACGTTACTCCCACTACTTTGAGGTAGTGTAATGTCAAATATTTGCTCCTGTATTTGCTCCTGTGCAATCTCTTGCCTAATGATATTTATCCCACTACGTGGATGCAGTGGTATGTCAATAATGACTTTCAAACATTATTCTTGTATTTCATTATTCGTTATTGTATTGCTCAATTTATGTAAAATAATTTTACTTCTAGGGATGTGGTTCATTAAATAATCCTCTTTAAAAAATCTGGCATTTGCCAAAATAATTACCTTTTGTTCCTTAGAACAATAAAATAAACCCCCTTTCGTCCCTTTTGGATATCTCATAAAAACGCACACTTCTGTCCTAGATTTTAATTTAATAATTTTTCCTTTTAGTAGATGTGTTGGACAACCTCAAACCCGAATGTGCCGTAGATTAGGCTTGCGCCCACTCCACAATTCAGATAGAGTTAAAGGTACTAATTTTGAGGGAACCAAGTTCAGAATATAATTTGTTGTTTCTAATGCATAACCCCAAAATGAAAAGGGCAAATCTGAATAACTTAACATTAATCTAACCATTTCCATAAGAGTTCTGTTTCATCGTTTTGCCACACCATTTTGTTGTGTTGTTCCTGAGACAGGATATTGAGATGTAATTCCTGATTCTGATAAGTATTTAATGAATTCCCTAGAAAGATATTCCCCACCACGATCGGATCGTAATGTATGGATATGTTTGTTATGTCATTCCGTTTCCATCTTAAATTCTTTGAATTTTTCAAAGCATTCAGATTTACGGCGCAACAAATAAATGTATCCATATTTTGAGTAATCAGCCGTGAAAGTCACAAAATACTCAAAATCACCTCTTTCTTGTATATTCATTGGACCACACAAATCAGTATGAATTAATTCTAACTTATTATCGGATCTATTTCTTTGGAAGGAAATGGTCTCTTGGCCATTTTACCTTCTAAACAAGATTCAGAAGTTGAAAGCGCCTCTACTTTCAATGAACTCAAAGGTCCATCAGAAACCCACCGTGAGATCCTATTTAATTTAATATGAACTAGACGTAAGTGCCATAAGTATGTTTCACTCAATTTCAAAATATGTTTTTTATGTGATTGACCAACATTATTAAGTTTCATTTTTTGTAGCATATCATTGGAAACATCAAATACAAACAAATCATATATTCTGAGAGCAAAAATAATAAAATGCTTATTAAACTTAATAATTACAAAATTATTAGCAAAATAAACATTATAACCAACATCTATTATTTTTTAAACTAAAATTAAATTCCTTCTTATAGAAGGTACGTAAAGAACATTATCCAGGCTTAAAACTCTAGAATTACTAAATAAAATAGAAATATTTCTTATAGCTAAGGCTGGTGCTGATACCCCATTTGCTTGAAACACGATCAGTTCAATTTCACTTAGGCGTCGTATTTCCTGAAACCCCTGCAAAGATGTGTAGATATGATTAGTGGCTCCTGAATCAATAGCCCAAAATTTGGTAGAAACAGCCGCTAAAAATATTTCAGCGAAATATGAAAATGATGTACCTTGTTTTTATATTTTTGCTATGTATCCAGGGCACTGTTTCTTATAATGGCCAGGTTGCTTGCAATGATAGCACTTTCCATTAGGCTTAGACATACCACCATTAGCTCCTGAAACCTTACGACTCCTCTTCTTCTTTTTCTTTTTGCCTTTCGGCCTAGAATTAGAAGATGAAGGTTTGTCAACCATGAAAACCGCAGGAGGAGCTTGTTGCTTGATGATAGATTCTGCTGCTTGTAGCTCATTCAATAGTTTTGCAAGAGATAAGTCCATCTTATTCATGTTATAATTCAAGTGAAACTATTGAAAACTGTCTGGCAGAGTCTGTCTAACCATCTCAACCTGAGATTTCTTATGAATAATCGCACCAAAAATTTTCATCTTGTTCAACAAACTCATCATTTTAGGAACATGTTCACTCACCGAAGTTCCCTTAATCATTTTCATGATCAAAAGGGCTTTCATGATCGTTTGATTTGCAGCATGATTTTTCTCACCAAACATCTCTTTGAGAGATTCAAGCATATCGTAACAGTAGTCATAGATTGATGTTGATGTTGTAACACATTTGCTATGGAGGCAAGAATGTAGCATCTTGCCATTTCATCAGCCTTAACCCACTTATCATAGGCTTTAGTCTCATCTTCAGTCGGTTCAACAGACTTAACAGGACATTCCTTAACCAGCACAAATTTAAAGCCCTCAGCAGTAAGAACAATATCCAAATTACGTTTTCAGTCCACATAATTAAGGCCTTTTAGTTTATTTTGATTCAGGATAGAGGTTAAGGGATTGAAAGAAGACATTGTTAATCTGTTATATAAGAAAATTAAACATAGATCATTCGACATGCTGCAGAAAAATAAAATTCTTAAAACCACATCACACATATAACCATGCACATAAACAGTTAGAATCGTTAATTAAACTTAACCATTTAAGCAAATATACATGTAATGTCACATATTTTATCTCTTAAATAAAGTAGAACCAACTAAGTTAGAGAGAACTATTGATTTAAGATAGATAAATATCACATTTCATAAGTCTCTTGTACCATTGAACCAACATGTAACTTAGTTGGAAAGTTAATACAAGTCATAAAAAACAAGAGACTAAAAAACAATATTATACTATACAAGTTTATCCGGTGGGGAAGATGACCTATGTCAATATATAAACTCATATTATTTACTGTTATTAACCACTGAAAATCATAAGGAATGATCCCTATCACCACTGGTTTGCAAAAAATAATTTTTTCAGAATTTTTAATTTTCTTGAAAACATAAAAATGCCCAAAAACCCATCAAAACAACCCCGAATGGCCAAAAAATGGCCTGGATCACAACTAGTTGTGTGAATTATTTAGTGGGTCGTTTCCAATAAACGTACCAAATTTCAAGTCATTTGGAGTTAGTCAAAAACTGAAAAAACTCCAAAATTGACCAAATCGACAATTATTGGTCGGGTTGTTGTGAGGGTCAGCATGACTGCCTGCACTGCTTGGCCTTAACACTGTTGTTTATACAACGAGTAACGACTATGGTTGGGTTTAGTCAAAACTCATCATAATTTTGCCCTTAATCCACAAAAAGATAAATTTCACAAAACTAAGCAAAACGTGTTAAATTTGTTTTTATGTTTTTTTAATGATAAACTTAGATTTTGAAAATCATTAACATCATCAAAAACAAGAAAATAGCCAGCAACATCATGATTTATACAACTATTATCCAAAATATGTGCAACAAATCATGTAAATTCTTTTACATTATCTAGCATATGTAAGAAGACTACCGATTTCAATTGTTATTTTTTGTAATTTCTTTCTTTGATTTGATAATTTTTATTCAACAATAATTATTTTAATTATTTTTCTCAAATATTAATTAAATCTTTGAAGTTGCTAAAGTTGGAAAAAATAGAGGCGGGTTGAGGGGAAAGAAGGGAAGCTGGTAGGGGTGTGCAAAAATCAAATCAATCAACAAATTGAGCCGATAAAAATATTGTTGGCTTATTGTTATTGGGTTGTTGTGTTAATAACTTCTTTTAAAGATTTTATAATTTTTTTTATTGGGTTATTTATTCGGTTCTGATTTTTTCTTATTAGGTTATTGGGTAAACAGATAACCCAATATGAATATAATAATTTCTACTTTAACCCTACTATAATATATATATATATATATATATATATATATATACTAGTTGAACTGCACTTGCCTCACACGTGTAATCTTTGATTATTTAAAATTAGACGATTTTGTCTATTGCGAAGATTTTTAATAAAGTGCAGAAAGTTCATATCACTTCTCAAAGTCCCTCACACTTTAATATAATAATATAAACATAATATATATTTTATCGTAAGTACATATATATTTTACCGCCAGAAATTTTAAGTGATTAATGGATTGTTACTTTTGCTTTTGTCACACAGTACCTCTTTTCCTTACTGCTAGAGGCTAAGATAAACACATCGATTTGAACCATATTTGTTTTACAATTTTCCTTTTTATTTTTTCTATATTTAAAATATTTCCTTATTTTTACAGTTAAAATCTTTGATTACTTCCTTAAAACTTTTAAAATTTTGATACTTCTTATATTTTTCTTATTCTAATGCTCTTATATTTATTTTTAGATTTTTCAAATCTTATTAAAATAACTTTAGCTGATTTAGAATTCTTAAACTAATGAAAAAGGTATTAGTTGTCATTAATTCTAATGGCTTCTAATAAGAAAAGGATTTACTATAAATATTTAATTAATTTTCAACTTTTAATTATTAGAAAAATAGTGAAAAGACGATTATGTCTAAAACAGAGACTTTTAATGAAGGGCAAAAAGTTCAAACAATATTTTTAATTCTCTTCACACTTTTTATATAGTACTAGTTTAGGTGTACGCGCCTCGCGCATGTACCTCACTTTAATGAGTTCAAATATTACACAAAATAGGATAATTGTTTAAATAATAAAGGTGAATAAAATAATTAAATTCAGCATTTTTTGAATATGTAAAGATAGAGAATTTATTTAATTAAACCTAACTTTTACTAAAAAAATTCTCAGAGTCGATCGACGTTCATCTACCACCTATGCAACAAAACAATACGATGAGACATCAAAACAATATGATTAAATCTACCTTTACACAAAAATTTTCTCAAAGTCATCCGACACTCATCTACCACCTATAAATTATATAATACGATAATAGAGATATCAAAATAATATAATTAAACCTAAACTTTACACACAAAAATTCTCAAAGCAGAGATATCAAAGCAATACAATTAAACCTAACTAACCGACATTTATCTATCACCTGTAAACTACAATAAAATAATACAATAAAAGAGATATCAAAATATTACAATTAGGCTTAAATTTTACGCACAAAAATTCCTGAAAGTCGACCAACATTCATCTACCACCTGTAAATTAAAATAAAATAATAAGATAATAAAGATAACAAATAATACAATAAAATCTACTCTTTACACAAGAAATTCCTCAAGTCAACCGAGATTCATCTACGACCTACAAACTACAACAAAATAATACAATAGTACAAAGCTTTGATTTTGATGAAAATAATTCTTGTCTGAGCAAAAATTTTGACCCTAAAGAATGACTTGAATGGAAACAAAGAAGATTTATATATATATATATATATATATGCATGTGTTGAATTCTATTATGTTGACAAAAACGGTGAAGAAGTTGAGGCTTAGAAAATTAAGCACCCACCAATCTAGACATGCAACCATATCAAGTTAGATAAGCATCAATTATATTCTCCCAATAGGTAAACCGATTTTTTCTCTAGTTTAATGTAAAAAATGACAGTCTAGTGCACTAAAGCTACCACTATGTGCGGTGTCCGGGAGGACCCCACCACAAGGGTGTATCGTATGCAGTCTTACCTTGCATCTCTAGTTTAATGTGCATCTCAATATTTATAGAAGTTTTTCCTAATAGAGTCCTATTTTAGTATTTTTCTAATTAACCAGTACTAACACTCTGTTTGGATGGTGGTTTGCCATGGTTTCATAATGTATGGTACTGTATAGTATAGTACAATACAATATTTGGATAGACAGTATCGTTCACTGTTATTTAATAATAGTTTTTTTGTTTGGTTTGATGGCATGGTACTGTATCGTAACGGGTAATGTTACTAAAATATCCTTGATTATTATAAATTTTAAATTTATATGCAGATGATACTAAATTTATCGTTGCTGTCATAGTTGAATTCTTTGTTAAGTATTCAAAGTTATATGTAGATGGATAGAAAATAGTTGAATAACAATGCAACAGAGAGCAGAGAGAGATTGAGAGCAGAAAAGCATAAGAATAAGTAATATAGGGTAAAGGGTAAAATAGGATTAAATAAAATTATATAAGGGCATAGTTGAAAAAAAAAAAATTAAAACCATGGGATACCACCAAATTGGTGGTTCAGGAAATTGGGGGATTCCATGGCTATCAAACCATGAAAAAATATCATACCATACCATCCCTTTTAGCAAACAATCAAAACAAACATGGTTTCCATGATAACCATACCATACCATACCATGGGAAACCACCATCCAAACAGACACTTAAGAAAAATATTAATTTATTCTCCTTCCATATATTTTAGGAGTCTAGTTAATATAATAAAAAATACTTAAATAATAAATTGAAGAAAATAGTGAAAAGACAATTTTTTCTAAAGAAGAGTTTTTAATGGAGAACAAAAAATTCAAATTATTTTTGTAAGGGTTTTCATGCTTTTAATATATTATATATATTATAAATAGATATAAATTATAAATATAGATTATTATTATTATTATTATTATTATTATTATTATTATTATTATATTATATATGGTTCCAATTTTGATGCTCATTGAAAGCATTACGAATGAAAAAAAATAGATAATAGAATCGGCCTATGAAAATCATCAAAGTTATCTTTCCTGGATGAATGCTAGCAGAGTCATTACTACCACCTCGTGACAGACCAAAAGAGAGGATAATGTTGAACTTTTCATCAAATGTTCATTGCACAAATTGGTTTCATCATTATGGATACACTGATATTTAGTTAACTATTGAATTCTCACCTCGTATAATTTTCATATCTCCACTTATCCACATTCCTAACCAACATCGTCGTATTAAAATAGTATAGTTTTCCCCCCTCAAATGTTTTTGACATATACAAACTGGACCATAATGCTTCAATGAAGCAAACAATAAAATTTGGAACCAAAATAGATACCTGGTGATTAGAAAAAACATTTTTAACTCTTACCGTACTGCTTGGATAGATTGTATAGTATTGCATTGTTACATAATGTCACATATCAATAATTTAAAACCTACAATAAAAGTAGGCTACGGAAGCTACTACGAAAAAATAGGGTAAAGAATAAAAGAAGATTATATATTAAATAATAAGAAAATATAAAGTGAGAAAAAATAAAAGATAACGACATGATCACATCAAAATTAGTCGTTACATAAAATGTTTTTTTTGTCATATGGATAGAATAAAAATTAAGAATCAAAACAAACATTGTATTTAAACTAGCAACATAATACATTGAGTAACAACCATCCAAATAAGCTGGAAAGATCAATATTCTAAATCTAATTAAACAATACTCAAAAATATTGAAAGCATGTATAAAAAATAAAAAATTTGATACGAAAGTCGGTCTTAACCAAATTGAATTTACATATGGAGAAAATATAATTTACAGTTTTGTATAAGTGGTAATGTTTTGTTGAAGAAATAATAGATTGTGATATATTTATTACTATCACCAACTAATTATCGTTGGTCACCTGACTCGTTGTTCTTACGATAAATTTTACAGTTATTTATACATTCTTTTTCTCCCCAAACCCCACTTGATGGGAATAGACTAGATATGTTGGTGGTAGTTTTGTTCGTACATTCTTTTTCATATCCAAATGTAGCTCGAAAAAATTAATTAAAACGTAAGATTTGAGTAAATACGACAAAGAAGTAAAGACTAACCTAAATAATTAAATGTTGATTTACTCGGGTAGCAATTATACTGTAAATTTATTGAGTTTATAATTAAAGGGATAAAAATAAAGAAAAATAAAGTATGACTATTAAAAAAGAAAGATTGTCTACCAAATCATAGTCTCTTTGTTAGAACAAATTTTGAATGACATTCTTGAGATCATAACTCATTATCGACACAAAAATCATCAATTTCTTTCCCTTTGAGCTGTAGATAATTTGAAAAACAATGTGATCTCAAAATTAAATTTAAGTTTAGCTCAGATATGTGTAATAATTGGCGGTTGTTGAAAATTTAAATCATACTTCATAAAAGTTTAATAATGAAGAATGTGAAGAGTGACTTCTTATGTAAAAGTATTTTATTCTAGAGGCGTTGTATTCAGAATTTCAATAAGATAGGTGTTTTGAGTTTGATCATATAAAATTTTAGATTCAGATAAATGAATATAATATAATTAATGGTATATATATTACTCACCAATCATGATGTCGGAGATTAGTAGCAACTTCAATAAATCAACAATTATTGTTGGAAAAAAAATTACCATAATCTATGAATTCTCTGCAACAAATAATTCTAGATTTATAAACTACCACAATTTTGAATAGACAAAAGCAAAATTTAACAATTCTATTATCCAAAAAAAGAAGGTTCACGTCATCTACAATGACAACAAAGAAGTTGTTTATAATCATAAGGGGTCATTTGGTGTGAGGTAATAAAGCAAATAATTTCGGGATAAAATAATAATCTCGAGATAAAATTAATGTATGTTTGATTGGCAATATTTGGAATAACTTATTCCGGGACTAATAAATAGTACCGGAATAAGTTATCCACATAACTGGTGGGATAACAATCCCACCATAATTTATACTTGGATAAATTTATAAAAGGACAAAATTATCTCCAAACCCACAAATCCATATTAGCCTCTTATAACTAATTTTTCATCCAAAGACAAATTTAATTAACTATCAATTTGTTATTTTTATTATTTAGTTATTGGACTTTTAACTAACTTTACTCAGGCATTACATCTACTAGTTATATCTTAGTTGTAGTTCAGTTGCTGCCTTGTCGTAGTGATCTGTTAAGCTATTTTTTGAATTGCAATAATGTTGATTGTTAAGCATTGTTAAGAATTGTTAAGCAAATTAAGAATTGAAATCTAGCACAGGCCTTGTCATAGTTATAAGTCATTGTCAAGCATTTGAATTGAAATATTGATCACTATATTATATGAGTGATCCATGTTCACAATCGACTCCATTGTTCAATTACATATTTTAAATTAAATAGGCTTTTAATCACTTGAAAATTGATATTGTATATATCAATTAAAATAAATTTTAACATTCTATATTATATGAGTGATATGTGTTTAAATGAAGTGACATAAACAACAAATCTTCTTTTACTTTAACAAACTTAAGTTGGAATTTTTTATTTCAAACTAAATAAGATGTAGTAAGATTTTTTTTTAAACACATACGACATAATCATGGGAAGGCACATGCAAAAAATTAAAGCTAAATAAGATGAAAGTTTTATTTTTAAAATACACACGGTATGATCATGAAAATGCACACACAAAAAATAATTAAGTTAAATAAGATGAAAGTTTTGTTTTTGAGAATAAATATTTAAAGCTTGAAAAGAAATATATAAAAAAAAAGTTAAATAAGATAGAGGGTATTTTGGTAATCAATTAATTTAGTCTTAGAAATTATACCATCCATATTACTTTGAATACAACAAACCAAATATTCAATAAAAATTAATCCCACCATAACTAATCTCAGTATAACTTATCCCATCATAACTTATCGCAGCATAACTAATCCCAACATAACTACATTCCCAACCAAACGACCCCTAAGAGTTCTTACTTTTATCACTGTAAGTTTTCCATATGTGTATTTAATTTAAAGGTGTTATAAATGTATTTACATGATAGTGAATGTCTATCACGAGTATAGATAAGATCTATCAAGATTTAGTTGATATCTATCAGGATTTTGAAGTATCTGTATTTTAGTCAGAAGCTAGGAGTAAATCATCCTCAAGGATCCAAGAGAATCCTTGAAGAGAAATAAGAATTACTCTGTATTCTCTCTATTCTTCTTGTTTATTCTTTATTATTTTATAACACGTTATTAGCACGAGTCTCAGCTAGATGGAAGTTTTATTTGGCCAGCGGTGAAGGTAGGTATATTCTTTAATATAAATTTATTAATCACACCTCAAATCAGTCCAATAGCCCCTATGTAATACATGGTATTTTATATCTATTCTTTCTAATCATGGTAATTTAAATACTGGACATCACAAAAGGTTATTATTTGCTTGTTGCTTTCTATTCATGAAACTCATCATTAAGAATCAAGATTCAATTGGTCCAGCCACATGTAATTATTTTTTTGGGATTGTTTAATTTTTGTTAATACGTTTAATATGTCAAAATACATGGGATTATCCATCTACATAAAGTCTGTATATATTTATTTGTCTTATAGGAATTAATTTAATTATAAAATTACAAAGTGTGTATATATTTATTTATTTGTCTTATTGGAATTAATTTACTTATAAAATTACAAAGTGTAATATCTCAGAGGCTATTTATTGATTAAGGATAAAACGTCGGGTTAGAATCCCGATCACCATGATGAATATGTTGGGTTTAAGTCCCATTGATTTCTTGTCTAAGACGTCTTTATATGGATAAAATGTTGAGTTTGAATTTCAATGCACCATACTGATGATATTATGATGGCTAAGACAAAATAATTTAGCCAAAATAATGAGTATTTGATGAAAAGTCATGAAATCCAACCCATTGAATATGCTCCATTCTATGAAGTGAATGTGGTAGCAATATATAATAAGTTTGAAATATGACAACTTACTTCATTCTTGAAGTGTATATGAAAGCAATGCATAATATGTTTGAAAGAAGACAAGTGATTGAACGCACGGATATAAGCATGGAGGGACAATATGATAATATATAATCATCAAAAGTGATAACATTTTTATACGCTTATCATGATTATAATATATATTTGAGAAAATTTCTCTACAACCATATTATGTCTTGATTTGCTCCTAAGTAGCAATATCTTAAAAGAGGCTATAAGCTATCATAATTTGATAGGCTTAAGGCAGGATCATATTCCATTCCTGGGGAATGAGAAGCTTATTAATGCAAACGTACACTTGATTGTGATTGTGTCACAACTCACCCCCGAAAGAGGCAAAATAACTGAGAAGAGTTATTTTGAAATCTACTTTTAAAGTAGTAAATCTGAAATTTATTCGACTAATAGTAAATCTAAAATTTACTAAAGTAAAAGGCATATGTCATGGTAAACTTGGAGTTTACCAGTACAAATAAGTTCATAAATTGACAAACGATTATAACATTCCAAAGATGTGCATATTAAGTATTAAACATGTATTGAAGAACTAGAAAATTCTTCATGAACTTTTAATGTTATTTGTTCTCATGATAAGTTGGTTGGACCAACTAATATTGGGGTTGGAACACTCAAAATCTGAAAAGTATAAAAGGTGAACAAGGGCCCGTTCACCTATCATGTGATATGTTTTGAAAAAATGCTTCACTAAGATGATCATATGTACATTTATTGTCAACGTTTGACATTCATAAAGTCGCTTACTTAATATAAATTGAGTTAAGAATATAATTTTCAGATTGTGTAATCAAGACAATTCATCTTGATTATGATGGTTTGGCATTGAATGTCTTTGATAAATAGCTAAACCATTGCTAATGAAAACAAAGTTTTATGTGTTGGTCTGAAATATGATATGTTGCATACAATAGCACTTGTACGTAATAGACCAATAAATTACGATTATTTCTTCCCTCTCAATTGGTTCAAGGTCAGGAACCAACTATTTCATCTAATATTTTTGATGTGCGGTATACGATTAATGAATATACCATGATGCACAAAGATGGATTCCTCAAAGAAGATGGAGGATGCATGTTAGTTTTTCTAACATAAGGGGGAGATTATAAGCAGTTATGAAATATGTTAAAAATTAACATCAGTTTCTCATTTAAAAGATAATTCAATTCAAATACCGAAAGTATCTCATATTTAAGTTGCAAGTGCTCCTATTTTGTGTTCATAAAGGACAAAGTCTATGCAAATATGAAAAGTAGTAGACCAATCGATTCCAAATGAAATAATCCTTGAAAAGAATAAGGAGCAAATAATCGTAATAAGAAGGCAATATTCTCTTAAAGAGCCTACGACATAACACTTCATGAAACCTTATGAGAGTTCAGGTACCTGAAAATAATGAAGTGATGAGATCTCAAAATATTATGTCATACTGTGAATCGATATGAAATGATATATCATCAATATCTTTGATACAATATTGGCGCAATATTATGAAAGATCACGAGGATCTGAATTCTACGTTTATTTAAGCATGCTAACATAAAAATATTTATCAAGTGACATGAAAGGATGCATTTTGGTAAGTGAAATTTGATTTGCACTCCAGACACTTGAAGATGTCACATATGAAATATTGAATATTGTCACTTGACAAAATTTATATGAAACTTTCCAAGGATTCAAAATGTTTGAAGCATATAAAGTTTCTGGGAAACTTATTTAGAATTCTTATATTTGTATAAGCTTATAGCTTGAAAATTATCAAAACTCTTGGAGTTTTTCAAAGCAATAGATTATTTACTGAAATGAGAAATATGAAGTATCATATCTAAATACATTTGGTGCATAAGATTAATGTATCTTGTAAATACTATAAGGCCTGATATAACCTTTTCAGTCAATTTATTAGAAAGATATATTTCTGTTCCTATTAGGAGACATCGGATGGGATCAAACATATGATCTTATTTTATTCTAAGAATTGCAGTCTCGATCTTGTTAATTATGCTGATGCTGGGCATTTATTTAACCCGCATAAATCTCGGTCTCAAATACATAATGTGTTCACATGTGGGGATACTGTCATATCTTGGAGATATACAAAGCAGTCTATCGTAGCACTTCATCGAATTATGCTGAGATAATAGTTATTCATGAAGCAAGCCGAGAATGTGTATGGTTGAGGTCCATAATACATCTCATTCGAGAAAAATGTGATTTGAAATGTGACAATGTACCCGCAATTTTATACGAAGATAGTGCAACATGCATAGTACAACTTAAGGGAGGATTGATAAAAGGAGATAGAATGAAGCACACTTCATTAAAGCTTTTCTGGATACATGATCTCCAAAAGAATGGTGATATTAACATGCAACAGATCCATTCAAGTCATAATGTGGCTAACTTATTCACCAAATCTCCTCCTACTGCAACTTTTAAGAAGATGGTGCACAAGATCGGGATGCAAAGGCTTAAAGTTGTTCTCATTATAAGGAGTTAATACGTGTTGTACTCTTTTTTCCTTACGAGGTTTTGTCCCACTGAATTTTTCTTGTAAGGTTTTTAATGAGGATTCTATATGTGTATTGTTAGAGATGTGTACTCTTTTTTCTTCACTAGATTTTTTTTTCCTACCGAATTTTTTCTAGTAAGGTTTTAATGAGGCACATTATCTATCAATTAGACATTCAAGGGGGAGCGTTATAAATGAATTTACATGATAGTGAATGTCTATCAAGAATATAGATAAGATCTATCAAGATCCATTTGATATCTATCAGGATTTGAAGTATCTGTCTTTTAGTTATAAACTAGGAGTAAACTTCCTCTATAAATAGAAGGGCTTCCTTTGTAAATCATTCTCAAGGATCCAAGAGAATCCTTCAAGAGAAATAAGAATTACTCTCTATTCTTCTTCTTTATTCTTTATTATTTTATAACAAAAGAAAATTTTTAATTTTTTCTTCACTTGGACTGCACAAACCACGATGTTTGATATCAAAAAGAACTATAGATGGAGAGTCCTAGATGGATATAATTTTGATTGCACTTAGTAATAGATTTTGGTAAATTATGAACTTCCTGTATTTATAGTTTATTAAAATATGTGAATATTCTAATTGGGGTTTTTGGGTTGTCTTCTTTTAATTAGGAATGGTAAGTTTTCTTTAGATGGTGGAAAAAGAATTTTATTTTTTGTGACGAAAGTTTTTTTTTTTGTAATAGAGTAAATATTTAATCTATATCTATAATTTATCTATACTCTATATCTATCTATAATCTATAATATATTAAAAGTAATATAATATATTAAAAGTAATATATTAAAAGTGTGAAGAAACTTAGAAATATTGTTTGAATTTTTTGTCCCTCATTAAAAATTTCTTCTTTAGAAAAAAATCATCTTTTTACTAATTTTCCTACTATTAAGATTTTAAAATCGACTAAAATTTTAATTATTAAACTTTTCCTTAATCTAAAAACCTCCTAATATATAAATTTCTTCTTTAGAAAAAAATCATCTTTTTACTAATTTTCCTACTATTAAGATTTTAAAATCGACTAAAATTTTAATTATTAAACTTTTCCTTAATCTAAAAACCTCCTAATATATAGGAATCCAAGTCAAATCTAAAAACTTCCTAATATAGAGGAATTCAAGTCGAGAAAGTTTTAATTTAGATACGTCCTTTCCTTAGAAGTCTTCCGTGAAGATTCTGCATATTGACTTTTTAATTTTTTTTTTACCTAACAAAACGAAACCTTATTAAATCTAAGGACAAGAATCCTTGTGGTGACAAATTTGCTTCCAACAAGGAGTCCATTGAAGAAGGAATAGAATCGATATATATATATATGACGATTGTACTATTCATTTATTTCAACCAAGAGAGAAATTGATTGACAAGTTACCTATCAACAACTACTATACTTATATTGAAAATATAGTTATACCAGATCCCGATATAAAAAAAAAAAAACAATGTAAATATGTATGATGTAGGACGAAACCTTTTGACATTTTTTGGACCAATATTCTTTTTATAGAGAATATCGATTTAAGATTTGGTGTTTGGAAAAGGATGGATTAATAATAGGCAGGAGAAAAATATTGGCAATTAAAGAACATGAATTAGTTAGCTGATTGAATGGATTTTGATTTGATATTATTATAGATCTATTGCATATTTTGTATGTCCATTATTTTCAATGTGAGTTTCGAGCAACACATAATCTTTCTTTTTTCTTTTTTAGTTTTTTTATTCAATGTTTGATGCTCGCATTAAAGTCTCGATTATTTCGAATCATGCATTGCAAGTTGGTTAATGGTGGAGCTAAAACCTTCTCTTGCGCATCTTTTACATATTCAATATATTAATTGTGCTTGTAAAGTAGATCAAGTCCCTCAATTTCCATCATTAATTAATGTTCTTGGAATTCTATATACGTAGATGCAAGTGTATTTCTATCTAATTTGAGTTGGTATAGTTAACAAATTATTAATATGTATTCTTTTTGCTTTTCTCCTTATCGATAATTGCTCACACTAAGAATGTGGACCATGAAGTTCTTTGTCTAGATGGGCATTAGAGTCTTATTTGAGAGGAGATGTGACCGTGCTTTCCTTCTATATACGAGATTGGCAGAATTATGCTATGAGATTGCACAAAGTATTGTCTCATGAATCCTTGACACATATGGATAAAGAAGCTATGTAGTGAACATGCCGTGTTGCTTATCACCCGTTATGTTACTTTACATTCATTAGTAGCCTTAAGTTTATCTTATTCTACTCCTCTTCACATATTACTATGTTCGTTTACATTTAATAGTGTAGCCATCTAACTTCTTTTAGTTATAAGTTTTAGAGATTATGAACTATACATAACAAACAAGACAACGAATTCTCCCCTTTGAAAATATTGTGTGTTTTTTCTTTCAGTTAGACATTGAAATTTTGTGGACTCTATAAAAAGAGTTTAATTTTGGTTAGAGTTCTTGAGTCTACTTTACCCTAAATCTAGCTTAATGGCTACTCTACCTAAACCCTAAATTACGCCTATAAAAAAAGGGCAAATATCCTTTAAAGAGACATCTCCAAGATCCCAAATATACCACAAATTCATGAGATATTCATAAATCTCGAATATCTCAAAGGATCAAAACTCTCTATTCTTGATTAATCAAATACATCAAGAAGATCTGAAAAGTCCCAATAAATTCATGGGATATTCATAAAGATTAATATCCCTTTAAAGAGCCATCTCCAGTATCCCACAAATTCACAGGATATTCACAAAGAGATCAACGATCTTCAAAGTCTCAATAAATTCATGGAATATTTATAGATCAAAACTCTTCCTTCTTGATAATCAAATACATATCAAGAAGACAAAACCTCCTTTCATGGAGATCAAATTCAAATGTTCCTATGTTCGAGAAATATGCCACTAACGGCACTCGAATTACGGAAAAATCCATATAAAATTCTACGTTCGAGAATACGCTACTGACAGCCCTCGAATTATGAAAAAAATCAAGAGAGAAGAATCAAGGGAGGAACAGATTTATACCTACACAGTTTATCAATAAAAACTGTTGTTTCTTCATATTTTTAATTGTGATTGCAATTTATTTCTATCACCGTAAAAATTTTGTTGGAAATAAATTGGCACGCCCAGTGGGACCAACCCTTCATCTGTTCTCTCATAAATCAAATATGCAAATTTGTAGCCGCGGGATCGTAAAGATGAAAGTGGTACTTCAAAACTCGTTTTTGAGTTTCATCAAGTCTACACTCCGACAGGCCTTGAAGTAGGGGCATTTGTAGACATTGAAATTTTGTGGACTCTATAAAAAGAGTTTAATTTTGGTTAGAGTTCTTGAGGCTACTTTACCCTAAATCTAGTTTGATGGCTACTCTACCTAAACCCTAAATTACGCCTATAAAAAGAGGGCAAATATCCTTTAAAGAGCATCTCCAAGATCCCAAATATACCAAAAATTCATGAGATATTCATAAATCTCGAATATCTCAAAGGATCAAAATCTTTTCTTCTTGATTAATCAAATAAATCAAGAATATCAACAAATCCTCCTTTCATGGAGATCACATCCAAATATTTCTTCCTTTCATGGAGATCAAATCCAAATATTTATTCCTAGGTTCGAGAAATACGCCACTAACGGTCCTCGAATTACGGAGAAATTCATAGCCAAATCTTCCTACATTCGAGAAATACGTCACTAACGGCCCTCGAATTACGAAGAAATTCAATCCCAAATATTCCTACGAGAAATACGCTACTGACGTCCCTTGAATTACGGACAAAATCAAGAGAGTAGAATCAAGGGAGGAACAGATTTGTACCCACATCGTTTATCGATACAAATTATTGTTTCTTCATATTTTTATTTATGGTTGAAGTTTATTTTTCATGAATTAAATTATGTTGGAAACAGTGTGATCGAAAAATTGAACCAAAAAAGCATGTTCCCACGAAATGAAGTAACAAAAAAATCAAAGGTTATAAAACTTGAAAGAATTGTATTAACCTTTTAAGTTAAACATAAAGTGTAAATGTATTCTTCATAGTGTGATATTTTTTGAAAACATTATATGCAATTGGCTCATATTGAACAATATTATATGATACTAAAATATATTTTTGGACTGATTTAGCCAAAAATCTAATATCCAAATCAATTGAAACAAGTATAAAGATATAAACATAATAGTATGGGGCTGGATTTACTACTTTTATTAGTACCTTGAAGATACATACATGAACGAAAGCTAGACAGCGAGCTTCAGCGGCTATTAGCCCATAAGTACTTGGCACATATTGATCATAACTGCAGACAAGGAATGTCTCTATTTGTTCTCTAATGACAAAGATTAAATGAAGATTTAAAATTTGATAACTGATAAATGAGGATTTCATACATCTGTATGAGCAAGTTGTTGTACAAATTAAAATTTACTATCAATGAAATATTTTTTGTGTACAAAAAAAAATGAAGTAAAAGTAAAGTTGTAACAAAGGAAGACGTAGTTACTATCCTTGATTTAATCAATTTTGTATATCTATTAGTCTTATAACACTCAAGTGGCTTAATCAATTTTGTATATTTATTAGTCTTATAGGACTCAAGTAGCTTAATCAATTCGCTAGGATCTATGTAATTTTCTCATGTTATAAGACTTGTAATTGCTTAATTGATACCATCAATTCTATCTCTGCAGGAAGAGCATCGCGCTTAAAATCTTTTCTTTGCTCTTTGGGTGCCTTGTCTTTTTATGGGAAGAGTCCAAAGCAATGAATAATGGTCTTTATTTTGACCAAAGCAACGCTTGGGAGATTATTGGGTAGAGTTTTTGAGTTGTATAAAAGTGTGAAAGAGAGTTAAAGAAAGTCTGCTATTATTATTAGTTGCTTATTAAGACTTCTATTTATTTGAGACTAAGGCATAGTAATTATTGTGTATGGAGTTGTTGGTCGTCATTGAAGCAAATTATTGTTTGTGTGGTATGATGTTCTATGCATAACAAATTTTCATATATAGTGTGATTTGCTTGAAGATAGATTGTAGAAAGGGCAGTCCAATACGTTAAAACTTTTGCTATGTAATGGTCCGAAAAAGAACCGAACCACAGAGGTTTATTTTTATTTATTTAAATAAAATTTTTACCTTATTTTAACCCCACCATTCCATGATTGCTCATATCATGTGCTAAATTATTATTTTTTCTTTGTGGATATTGTATTTGAGTTTCGATAATTATAATAGTCATAACCTTATTGTGGTATTTTAAGTAGGCACAAAGATAAAGTGTAAACCATGAATTATAATGGGAGAAAGACATTTAGATCATGATTGAAATTTCGACTCTCCATTAGCTACTAATTGAAACCGTTGATTGTGATTGATTTGTTTGGAAAGAGACCACTCACTACTAGACTTAAAGATGTCTTTATTTGAAAGAGTCCAAAGCAATGAATAATGGTCTTTATTTTGACCAAGTGAGGCCTAGGGAGATTATTGGGTGAAGTTTTTGAGTTGCATAAAAGTACAAAAGAGAGTTAAAAAAGTCCGCTGTTATTATTAGTTGCTTATTAAGACTTCTATTTATTTGGGACTGAGCCATAATAATTATTGTGTATGGAGTTGTTGGTCGTCGTTGAAGCAAATCATATTTTGTGTGGTATGGTGTTGTATGTATAACCATTTTTCATATATAGTGTGATTTGCATGAAGATAGATTGAAAGGGTAGCCCAATACGTTAAAGTTTTCGCTATGCAATGGTTCGTAACAGAGCCGAACCACAGGTTTATCTTTTTTTCTTTTTTTTTTTCTTTAAATAAAAATTTTACCTTACTTTAACCCCACCATCCCATGATCGCTCATATCATGTGCTAAAATTATTTCTTTTTTTCTTTGTGAATATTGGATTAGAGTTTCGGTGATTATTATAGTCATAACCATATTGTGATAATTTAAGCAAGCACAAAGATAAAGTACGAACCATGAATTAGAATGGAGAAAGACATGCGTGATTGAGGTTTCGTCTCTCCATTAACTCTTATTGAAACCGATGATTTTGCTTGATTTGTTTGGAAAGAGACCACTCAGTACTAGACTTAAAGATGTTTTTGCTCGATTCTTTTGATCTTTTATCAAAAGCTTAGGTTTATATCTATAAAAAGAAAAAAATTCTTTAAAATTTTTAAAGATTCATATTTAAGTAACTAAATTTTATCACTTCTTTGATCTTCTTCTTAATTGTGGATATATTATCAGTTACTTTTACGACATGTGAAGGTGTTGAGAATTTGAGTACTATTTTGGGTAGACATAGAGCCCGTTTGGATAGGATTAAAATCTGATCAAATCAGTTTTTAATCTCTTTTTTAGTTTTTTAAGATGTTTCGTAAAATTAAAAAGTGCTTAAAAAAAAACTAAAAACTGATTAAAAGAATTAAAAAGTGAGAAGCTAGGTACCCCCAGCTTTTTACTTTTTAGATTAAAATTCTTTTAGGTTTAACCAAAATATTTACTGTTTTATCCCTTATATTTTCCTCCAATTCCAACAATATTCTAAAATTGTAGCCTTTAAATATATATAAAAAAAAAAAAACTTCTCTTTGCCGCTTCGCTTCATCTCTTCCCTCCAATTTCCTCTTCATCTTTCTTTATTTTCATGGAATCCATCATTACATTGGAGGTTTGTTCAAAATTTTTATTTTAAAATTAAAAATTATAAATAATTCACCTTATTTATGATGTTAACAACTTTAAAGATATTTAATTTATTTTAACAGCAAAAAAGTGCTTAAAATCACTTGTTTACCAAACACATCAATAACTTTTTTTCAATTTCAACACTTCTATTCAAACATTTATCTACTTAATTTGTAAGCACTTATTTTTAAACTTTTGATCACTTAAGTTAAAAAACTATTTTTTTAATCATATCCAAACGGACTCATAATGTGTTTTTATATATGAAACTCATCAACCAACTTGTGCCTTTTAAAAAAAAAAAAAATTCCTTTTTTAGATGGAGAAAGTATAATTTCAAATTGACAACCTTCAAAGAAATCAATAGAAAATAAATATAGTCTAACTGAATTGTCTCTTTTAATTCTAACAAATGATTTTTTTTTTCAATAGTAAGTATTTCACTACTAATAAATATGATTATCGATAGAAAGTTAAACATAAATAGTAAAATATGTCGTTAGTTTTATTTAGTGACAGATGAGTAACGAATATCAACAAAATTTCTTAGCTTTAACTTTTCTTTACAATTCAAAATTCAACATAAGTACATTTTGGAAGCTTTGCTTGGTCAAACAGAATATTAGTTAAATACAACTAATAAGTAGATTTTGGAAGCTTTGCTTGGTCAAACAGAATATTAGTTAAATACAACTAATCTTCATTATTTTATGGAACTTGAAGTTCTTATTTTTATTTTAGCTCAAATTATTTATGTTATTTATGTGACTTTTTCCTAAATTATACTCATTGGTAGGTAAATGTATATAGTTTTATTTAATGACGTAAGACACACGTGCAACATATGTATACTAAATTAGTATTATTAAAATAATAGGGGTAGGTGAAAAGTTAATTTTATATAAAGCGGAGACTTTTAATAAAGGACAAAAAGTTCAAACGACATTTCTAAGGTCCTTCACATTTTTAATATATTATAGATTATAGATATAGATATAAGTGTGTGTATATGTTTGTGTATTACTTATTATATATTTCTCTTTAATTTCGACAAACTAACAAACCTATTCAATTTTCTAACTAACATTCAGTTCAAACTTGAAGATTCTAGTCAGATCAGTTGCTATTATTTCTAATTTATGAGTATTTTCTTATCGATTAAATAAAAAATTGAACGTTGAGGACTAAAAATCGATAAATCGAAAATCAATAAAAAAAAATATCTTATTGATTTGGTTGTTGCTTTAGCATATTTGAAAATAAAAAATCGATAACCTGAACCGATAATGTTGACATCCAATTTTAACTCTCCATGCCTAAAATTAGCACCTTCAGATTTTCTGATCATTAAAGGGCACAAAATATAGTGTTTTTCATATTCTTACAATTTTTAATAAAATTAGTGATAATCTTCTTTTTTCAAGGATTTTTTATCATTTTATTGTCATTATCTTTAATTTTATAAAATTTTAGAATTTTTATCCATTTATTATTATTTTAATATTTTTGCACATACATTTTCATACGTACATAATATAACACTATGATTTTTTTTCACATATTATAATTATAATTGTTTATAACAAAATACATTTTTTAAAAATTAATTATATTTGTTGTTTACATTTTTCTGTAATTATACATCGATATTCATATTTTTGTACCTTATTTAATTCAATCTACTAAAGATAATGTCGACCCAATTATTTTTATACACAAAGCAACAAATTAATCAAATCAAGATTTCATCACTTTTTAAAAGATTACATTTGAAATGACGAGTTGAAATTTTTATTCATTGGATAAATAATCTTTATACATTGGATAAAATGATGAAAAGTTCTTTAGTTAATACTATTAACTTTCGGATCACATAAAGTTCTAAAAAAGTAAAAGATAGAGACTTTTGCTTTTTGGATAAAAGGGGTGGCCAATATTTCATGTAAAGGGAAGTGCTAAATAGTTATAATTTTTTTGGCCCAAATTAGATTACTTGTGAAAAGATTGTCATAGCCTTATTTAGATTTTATCATATTTTATTATAAAAAGGACAAAAAAGTCTAAAAGCTAACTAATTTATAGTGTGAATATAACTTTTTTTCATTGTGATCAAATTGTAGCCAAAAGAATTTTTCCTTATATATAAATAAGTGATGGGATTTTTTTTAACATTTTGGACCATATCAAAAACACACGATTCCCACACACAACTTAAAAAGACAAATTTTTCCTCTCAAAGATGCAAAGACACATTTCTGTTCTTATTTCCTCTCTCACAAGCACAAAAACACATAACACACTCAAATACACCGAGCACAACACAGATATACAAAGCCACTCAAACTTTAAGGGCCCGTTCGAATTTTTTTTCACTTTTTCGGAAATTATAGTGTTTGGTTATAAAAATTTGAAAAATTATTCCAAACTTAGATTCCGAAAAGTAGAAATAACTTTTTGTTGTTTTCACAATTTTTCACTCTCATTTCCAATTTTCATTATTATTACTCCCTCCGTTTCAAAAAGAATGATCTAGTTTGACTTGATACGGAGTTTAATAAAATAAAGAAGACTTTTGAATTTTATGGTGTTAAATTAAAGATATGTCAAATATACCAAAATGTCCTTCAATCTTGTGGTGACATTAAAAAGTTGTTAAAAAAGAAAAGGGTTCATTCTTTTTGAAACAGACTAAAAAGAAAAATAGGTCATTATTTTAAAACGAAGGGAGTACATATAACACAATCTTTAAATTTTTACACAAACATCTCTTATAACTACAACCAACCATCAAAAAAAAAAAATTATTATTTATTTTTTATGGTACAACATCATTTTTAATTGTTACAGACATTCTAATCTTTTTTTCTTCTTATAACCAAAATTTACTATCGTGAAGTAAAAAATAATAAATGACAATCTATGGTGGAAATATATCAACTGTGTTTTGAATGAACTATATTATAGAAATGTAAGGTTCATTTTTTTTGTTATGAAAAAAGTGGCATTTTCACTACCGCTATTTGATCCACAGATCTAATCGTATTTTAATTTTGGGTGTTGCTCTGGTGAAAATCGTTGAAGCAACACCGATTTGACTAAAGGCGCTCACTCTCTGATAAATTGTTATTTTCGAACTATATTGACTGCATTTTGTTTCGTATATTTGTGTATATTGTTGCTTATTTTTGTTGTTGTTGTTATTTTGCTCCATTCTTGATTATTTTGCCACTGGATTTTGTTGCTGTTTTGCATCAGGCATTGGCTTTGGATAATTTTGTCACTTACATCTTAACTGATAATACGTGAGATACTGCACTATCATTGCTGATGAAGAAATTCTCCGTCATTCTTATAATATTTTAAAATTTTCTGAGCTCACTTTTTAATAAAAAACTATTTTTATATACATATATGTATACGTAGTTTTTTTTAATTTATAGATTATTTATGCGTTACTAAGATTTTTACGAGAGTGTTTTGTACAGGTCATTAGGAATACTCATCGGGAATGATCTTTGAAGAAGACTTTAAATTTTGTATTGTATTTTTATATTCATATACTTGAACAAATATTATCATAGTGAAAATTTTATTTTCGGGATGTTGGATGAGATATTCTTTATTTACACAATCCTCACCACGCGTTAGACAATTTTAGAACGTTAATATTTAGATTAAAATTGATTTAGATATTTAACTAAATAATTCACACTTTTTACACTAAATTATTGCGTAGTCTTTTCTTTAAAGCAGTTTTTCTTTATTCAATTTGTTTTTTCTTTACATACATATATACTTTTGTTTATATATACGGCAACATACACTTTATATTATTTTAATAGATATTTTATAGTTGTATTTATAATCATTGATTTTTCTTTCCCTCTTTTAATAAAGCTAAGTCTGACCGAAAATCATATTTGTGGATTCTGAAGAATGCTTAATCCCTTTCCAACAGAATAATTTGAACTTTTACCTGAAATCAAAATTGGTTTCGTAGATTAGAATAAAGTTATATTTATTAAACAAATAAATAAGTTTTCTTATTTTCCTTAAAAAAATTAGGTGGCAACACTGTATAAAATCAATTTTTTAGAGTCCATAATATCGTGCTTGTTTTGACCACGGGTGAAAATCGGATATGACATATAATACATAAAAACAAATCAAACTGATTGATGAACACCCCAAGAAGCAGGGATCTGCTAGATTTTTTTCTGTTTATTTATTTATTTTAATTATTTTTTAATAAAGAAATTTACTTGTGCTCGCGTATTACATGTGAAGTCACACATTTTCTTCAGCTCAACCAATAAGTTGCGACATAGGCTTGATCAACAGAGAGATTTAAAATATTGTGTTTCCCTGAATTTAAAAATTCAATTGATAAAAAATTAAGTAGGAAGGTTTAAAATACAAATATATATACGTACAAGGATTCATTACATCATTTTGCCATAATATACTTCACGGTGGTTATCAAAAAATTTTGTTATACCACTCGTGTGTTGCTTCAAACGGTTGAAGTATGGTGGACAACTTTTAAAAAAAAAAAATATTAGTATTTTAATTCAATATTAAAACGTTTAACATATAAGATTTTGTATGATATGAGTTGTTCAAATCAAAATAAAATCTCAAAGCTGGACACTTATTGGCCATAAATTTGCTAATATTGTTTATCGTTAGTTTGATTATTGAAGTTTTGTCGTAATTTGTAAAGATACTGCGGAAGCATGCAAAAATAATAAGTATAAAATTAGGAATGAGATCTCCGTGCCTTTTCATGATTTCATCTCTTTAAAGATTTTTTTTTAATTGGGTCTAAGACATGAATTGGGTGGATTAAGCGAGTTTTTATGAGTTAAAATAAATTTATTATTAAAAAAATTACATTTTAATGTGACAAGAGAGAGAGAAAAAAATTATGATGTTTAATATATTGGAAAAAAAATAGTGATAATTGAGTAATATTCTCGTCCTAAAAAAAATAGGTTGAGTTAAATGAGTTTTCTTTTTATGAGTTATATAAATTTATTATTAAAAAGTAAAATTTTAATGTGACATGACATGTCAATTAGGAGTAAAGAATTTTGTGGTATTTAATATATTGTGAGAAAAATAATAATAACAATAATTGAGTGATACTCTCGTTCTAAAAAAAATAAACAAAGTAAATAATTTTTTTTTGAGTTAAATAAATTTATAAAATTTTAATTTGACGCGCATGTCACCAAGGAGAGAAGAGTTTTGTGGTGTTTAGTATACTTGTGAAAAATAATGGTACACGAATTCTACTTCTGAATTTTTTCTACTATTAATAAGTGAGAGTTTTTCATCGTACGGGGGTATTTCTGTAAGTATCTACTCTTACGAATTAGGCGCGGTAAGTTTACTAGATAATACATACTTATTAGGTTTGTAGGTATTTATTTTTATATAATGTATTTTGTGAATATTATTAATTTTCATTTTTATCTTCTTGACTTAAGATGTTTTATTAATTCATATTCTAGATTAGATATTATCGTAATTAAATTATCAAGTGTTTTAGGATCCTCGTTAGTATTATGTAACCTTTTGTATTCTAGGTATAAACTATATAGTTGAGTTTCGATTTCTTTTAATGATTTATTCTTTTAGTAAGATGTATCCATTAATTTATGTAATTGTTAAATTCTTTGTAGTAATATTCATTTACTGTTTTTTTTTTCGTTCTTGTATTTTTTATTTTCATATATTTTATTAATATATTCAATTTTACTGATATTCATATTTTGGGGGTGATTAAATGGTAGTTGATTAAATGTTTTGCTATAATATTCTTTAGTTTTTTCTTTTAGTTTTTGTAAATCTTCTATATTATTTTTAAGATATTTTAAATATTCTATATCTTTTGTTTTAAAGTATTCAATTAAATTTGTTTTTATAAGGTTTTCTGTTAATCTTACTTCTTCTATTTCTTGTTTCCAATATTTTAGATATTCGTAGTTTATCATTTTATTCTAAAGTAAATGTATAATAATCTATTCTATTTGTATTATATTCAATATCTTGTTTGAGGTTATTTATGCTACTAACTGTTCTTCTTGTTCTCTTTTTAATGAATTTTTTAAACTATCTAAACTTTTATCCTTGCTTTTTTCTAGATTTTTTAAGGTTTCGTCTATCCATTTTAATTTTTCTATTAGACTTTCCATTATTTCTCTAATTTGTTTTCTATAATTAATTTCTTTATGTAGGTCTTCTTGGTTTGCTCTAATTTTCTTAATATATCCTGACATTTTTAGTCTGTATAATATCCATCTGAATCTAAATAATATTGATGTTCATAATATATGCATAAGTTTTCTATACTGTTTAATAATTCCTCCTCTTCATAATCTTGTAATTTTTTCCATATTATTTTCTTTATGTCTATAATTTCTATATCTCTAAGTATATATAAAACAAAATATCATTTGTCATTTAGGCTTGATTAAATGTTTTTTCATAATATTTTTCAGTTGTTTGTTTTAGTCTAAGTAATTCTTGCATATTTTCATTAAGGAATTCTATATATTTTATATCTTTAGTTTTCATGTATTTGTCTAAATTTATTTTCATTTGTTTTTCTACTAATTGTATGTTTCTCATATCTTTTTTTCAAAATTACAAATATATGTAATTTATCATGGTTAACATGTAGGTTTGGTATATATGTGTTTATAAGTGTAATTAGGTATTTGTGGTATATAATTTATTCTAGTCATATAATATTTACCAAATATTTTTTCTAATATGATTTTTCTTATATCTACTACTTCTATATGCTTAAGTGCATATAAAATAAGTATTTTAAATTTATCTTCCATTTCGTCAGATAAATAATTATTCATTTTTCATAAAATTGCTATTTTCAAAATATTCCCTTCAATCATACACATAACAAAATATAATCATAATGGATTACTATATACTAGATTATTCTCAAATAACATGTTCGTTGGTCACTATTAGCATGGTATCCAGATACTTTTCCCTTAAATAGCGCCTCAACTCTGGCTACTCCCCACCACGGCTTCTTGCCTCATTGGTTTCACCTTTAGGATGACATAGTTCTTAGGGATTTTTCTCCGTTTTCACTTTGCTAATAAACTTCTTAACATGCTATTCTTCGAATAATTCTATTATAAAGTAACTAACATGGAACTTATTTTATCATATCATGATTGTTAGGAATTATGAATTTAGCTATTCATAATAGTAAATGAATATATCTGTTCTGGTAGGTTTGATAATTCTAAGTTTTGTTCCTCCTTAGATTTTTCCTTTGAAATATACCTATTTTTTAATAAATAATCAAAATATTTGTTGTAGACAAGAGAGAGAATTTTTTGCTTCTACGCATAAAGGTTTACCTTCATTCTACCTCCGATGCCTTCTATTTATAATCTATAATTTTACAAAAGTATCTCTAATTTTACACGTTCCTAAAACTTTTTACAAAAAGTCTTCTACCTAACCTACTTTACTATACAAAAGTCTTTAAAAAGACAAAAACCATTAATGTTTTAGACTAATAATAGTCAAACTATACAATAGTTTCTAATAATTTACGTAAAGAAAATTGTGAAAGTTTGTTACATGTCACTTTCACAATTTAATATCTTGTCTTTTATCTCCATTCTTTTGCTCTATTGTTTTTTTATTTTGTCGTATCTGTTGTTTTTCTATCTTCTTTTCAGTGTAGCATCACATCTGAAATAAAGTTGTGCTTGCCACTACATCTGCTGCATATATGGTCTTTGTATTTTTGGCCAACTTTTTCACAAAATTGGTCCATAGCTTCTTCTAAAATAATTCCCTTACTGATAGATCTTGTTAACGGTTGTTCTTCCGGTCTGAGGAGTGTTAATCCCCATTTTCTAAGTTCTTCCATGTCATGGTCTCTAACTTCTTTGCAAGTTGAATAAATCAATGCTTGATTCCTTGAATCATATATCCAAACTGATTTTTTATTTGAATAATTATTAAGTAACTCTGATAATATATTGCTTATTTCAATAACTCTTTTGTTGCAGTAAAATGCTGGTATCTACGTTTTTGGTATCTCGGTCTGTTCACATATTTCTTTCGGAATAATATATTCTCTGGTCATACCCATTTTAACTACATTAATAGTCTGTTTAATTTCATTAAATAATATTTCTATTGGTGCAAAATAAAATCGAACATAGAATAATTGTCCGTTGGTAATTCTCTTGTAAGTCATAAATTCTTTGTGAATTTCTGGGATTCCTGCTAACTCTTCTCCATCGGTTGTGTAAACCGTAGATAATAATCCATAATAGTAACATGAATTAATAAAATTTGGGCTTGTACCTGGTAAGGCAATAAGTTTATTGTAATTTTGGCATTTCTGAGTAATATATCCTTTTTGTGGTGCGGCTAGCTCTTCACTTTGAATGAGTTTGGTATTTAATAAGGTTTGTAAGGTGTGTATGTTGTCAATGTATTTACGAGAAGAATAGTTGTATATCTGTTTTTCTTGGTTAAGTGATTCAGAATATGTATGTATCTGGGGAGGTACAAATGCTTCTAAATTTTGTATATTTGGTGTATATGATTTTGAAAATATTTGGCTGAGGTTATAATTCTTTTTCTTTGGTATTTCAAGTCTAATTTTAGTGACTATGTTTTTTCCTTTAGATGTACCTGCAGCTGTAATTGAAGTTACGTCAGTAATTTGGGTTTTAAGGTGTTTCTCATTGTCACCTTCTAGGTCTAGTTTTTTAATGTGTTCTTCTTACACAGTATCTTGTTTTTTATAGTGCTCGACTTGCACTTTTACATTTGTAACTTTAGTAGTTAGTGTAATAACTCATTCTTGTAATAACTCCATTTGTTTAAACATTTGGAGTAATAAGTCAGTCTGGGTATCTTTGGCATCAGCCTCTTCCATTGGTAAATCAGTTTGAGTAGCTTTGTCTTGATAAGTAATCTGCAATGATATTTTTGTTAGTATTGATTACTTCGATTGTAAATGTAAAATTCAGTATATTTAATACTAGTCTCCGAATTTCCTTTGTCGTAACTGAGTTTTGTATTTTTCTTGTTAGCCACCATCTTACCTGTGTATTATCTGTTCTAACAATAAACTTGTTATACACGATATATGATTCAAATGCTATTAAACATTTATATAAAGAACATAATTCTTTTCTATTTATTTCCATTTTATTTCTATTTCGTTAAACGTTCCTGAATAATATCTGCAATGATGTTCTAATTTTTCTTCTTCATATCTATATTTGAGTACTCCTCCATAACTATATTCACTTGCATCAGCTTCTATTATATATGTAGATTTTTTATTTTCATCTGAAATTGAAATTTTGGTAATTCTTTACAAAGTAATTTTATTTTCTGTACCTGTTTTTTGTCTTCTTCATTATATCTATATTCTACATCCTTTCTAAATTTTTTCTGTAATGGTTTTAAGTTTTCTGCTAATTTTGAAATATATTCTCTTACTTGGTTTATAATCCTAAAAATGATTGTAATTTTTTTTTTGTATCTAATTCTTCTTCTGAATTTATTATTTTTTGGACTATATGTTGTTGCATTTTGACTCCACTTTTATCTATTTGTATTCCTAAAAA
>NC_061111.1:127821010-127836059 GCF_002878395.1 Capsicum annuum
CCAAAAAATAATAAATTCAGAAGAAGAATTTATTATTTTTTGGACTATATGTTGTTGCATTTTGACTCCACTTTTATCTATTTGTATTCCTAAAAATTCTATCTGATTTTTCATAATTTCTGCTTTCTTCTAACTTAAACTTATTTTCGATTTTTCTATTATATTTGTAAATTGTTCTAATAATTTTTAATGTTCTTCTTTGTTTTTGTATAATAGTATATCATCTATGTATACTATACAATTAGGTAATTGTTTAAAATATCTATCCATAAAATGTTGATATCTACCTGGTGCATTTTTATATCCAAATGGTAGTACATTTCATTCATAAAATCCTTGTGGTACCGTAAATGCGATTAATTCCTTAGATTCTTCTTCTAACTTTAAATGGTAAAATTCTGATTCGCAATCAAATTTACTAAAATAATTATATCCTTGTATTTGTCTTATTTTTAATATCTTGTTTGGTATTGGGTAATTATTAATCATAGTTTTTGCATTTAAATTTGGAAAAATTTTAGAAATAGCAACTCTATAGCCTTAATTATAACTTTTATAGCAACAGTTTCATAATTACGAAAAATAACAAATTGTATTTGTATTTAAGTAAAATGTTGCTATATAAATACATATACAAATATATATTTATTACTCATAAATACATATGCACAACTGAAAAATACATATTCTTCTATTGGGTAAAATATTGCTACTTTTGCTATAAGTTGTAATTTTGAAAAAGTGTTGCTATTTATTGTAATTATAGTCTCAAGGATGCTAGTTTCTATAATTTTTCCTTTAAATTTTTATAATCAATAATCATCCTACTTTTTCCTCTTTTTTGTTCACTATGTTTATTTACTATAAATGCTGGGCTATTATGTTTACTATTACTTTTTTGTATATATTGTTTTTCTAATAATTCTTCTATATGCATTTTAAATTCTTTTAAATCATCAAAATTATATGTTAATGGTTTCTGGGTTATTATGCTATTTTTATCCTTTAATTCAATTTTTATAATGGTTTTATGTTTTTCCCATCCTTTTAATTGATCTTCACTATATAATTGTTCTAATTTTTTCTTAATTATTTCTATCTTATTTATTGAAAATATAGTTATTTCCTTTTTATTTATTGAAAATACGACCAGTTCAAATGTATCTTCAGTATTTTTTATATTTTCTAATTTCTGTGTAATTTTTTCACTTCCTTCTATCCAATCAATTTTCTTTCTTATTTTATTAGTAACTCTTTTTGCTTTTATTTTCTGTTTACATGGTGTTTAAACCACCAATCTGTTCTAGTTATTATATGTGGGTATAATTTATCTAAAAACAACATTCCTAAAAGTATATCTTTTGATGTTAGCTCATAATTATAGATTTCTTCAATTGTTAATATTTTATTCCATACCTGTGTTTTCACATCCTTAGCTTTATAAGTAATTAAACTTCCTTCGCTATTAAATCCTTTAATGATTATTGGTGTTTTTAATTTATCCCGTTTACTTTCTGGTAAAGAATTATATCTACATAAATTAGCTCTACTCCTGTATCTATCATAGGTGTATAATATCTACTGTAATATCCTTCTACTACTATCTTCATTAATACATATATTTTCATATCATGTTAAAGCTCTTCTTAAGAATAATTTCTCTCTGTTATATGTTATAGATAATTGTGTATGCTCTATATTATATGGTTTTACTTGTTCTAACCATTTTATTCTCAATATTATGTCTGCTTTTTGCATTTCTTCCTTTATTTCAAATTCTATTTTTATTTTTCTAACTCCTATTGTTATTTTTTTTTTGCTATATTTTTAGCGTTTATTAAGCTTCTTGGTAGATCTGGGCATATATTATTATCAGATTTTATTTCCTCATTTTTAACTAGATATTTTGCTATATAATTTTCTTCTTGTCCTGTATTTAAGAGTATATTCTTTTTCATTTATTGTTCCAGTTATGTAATATTGGTTTAAATTAACTATTGAACTTGTTTCATAACTTGTTCTTTTTTATGAACTTGATGATTTTGGTTTTTCATAAGCTATTCTTTTTGTTGTACTTATTCTATCATTTATTATTTCTAAATCTTCTTCTATGTCTATATGTTTTTACGAATTGTTCAAAAGGACTTTCTATTTGTATTTTATTAATTTTATTTTTTTCCGTTATTTTATGTTTTGTTGTTAATACATATAGATGTTTACATCTTGCTGTAGATATTTTACTTCCTGGGTTAGTTCTATTCCTAATATTTTTTAATATAATACTAATGATTTATCTATATTTCTATCTGTTATTGATACTGAATAGTTCACACTTATTATAAATTTAAATTTTTAGTATTATTAAATTTCCTTTATGGCAGTTATTATACTTTTTTCTATAGGTTTTATAATTCTATCATCTACTAAATATAATTCTATTGGTGTATCTATTCTTTCTCTAAAACATGCTTTTATTAATATCTTTGTACCTCCAAGGTGTACATATTTTATTGGGTCTCTACTTTTTATATCGTTTATTTCTTTATTAATTATCCTTTTTGTTACTAGTGGTATACTAGCTTTACCTTTTGCATATCTACAGTCTATTACATGTTTTTTTTTACTTACTAGTAATATTCTTCCTTTTTCCTAGTACATATATTTTTTATTGTTGGTATTTTAAATATTTTTTGTACACTTAAGTCTAACTCTTTTCCTTTTATTTCATTAAATATATTATTATCAAATATTATTTTTTGATCTGTTCCTTCGTCATTTAAATATTCTTCTTTTATTATTATTTTTATATCTTTTTCAGTTATTTGGTTTATTTGTATATCTTCTTCAGTCATTTACTTCGTCTAATTCACTATCTATTTCATTATCTGTTTTATTTTCTGAAATTTCATATATACTGTCTTCACTTTCTAATTCGTAATCTATATAATCTATCTGCATATATTCTGTATTTTCTATTTTTATTTCTGATATTTATTTATTTTTTGGGTTTTTAGGTAATTTACAATCTCTAGCTAAATGTCCTAATTTTCCGCAATTATAACAAGTACATTCTTTTATAGATTTCTTTTTCCTATTTGGTCTTTTATGTTTATAATTTTTTACATAATATCTTTTTCTTGGTTTTTTATATTTATATTTTGATTTCTTGTATTTCTTATATTTCTTATGTTTTTTTCTTTTCTTATAATATCTTTCTTTGCATCCAAATTGAGGTGCTATTTTATCTTTGCAACATACTAAATTTCTTATTAATGTTTTTTCCATTTTTATTTCTTCTCTATGTTTTTCACATAGGTTTCTATACCATTGTTGTAAAAATTTTATTCTTACTCCTAGAGTATCTACTATTTTTGTTTCATCCCAACTTTTTATTATTTTTGAACTAAATGGTTTAAGTAATTTACTAAAATATAATTTCTTATTTCTTTATTTTCTTCTGTATTATATGCTCCTTTATAATAATATTCTTTAAATACACAAATATATTCATCTACATAGCACATATTACATATTGTTAATTTTAACATTAAATTCCTATTTGTATTTTTCTCTTCATTTTGTTCTTCTTCTGTGTTGTCATGCTACTAAATTCGTCCTTTATAGCTGTTTCATATTTTTTTTAATAATTCTATAGGTGTTAATTTAGTTGTTGTTGTCGATGATGTTCCTTCTGTAGGTTTATCAGTTCTTAATATCCTTTTACTATTTTCAGTTAGATTTAAAAACCATAATTTCACTGTTCCTATTAGTGTTCTTTCTATATATTCTGGTGCATCTGTTATATTTATATTATTATATATAATTATTTTGTCATATATCCTATCCATAATTGTATTATTTTTTCTATTTTTACTACACAATCTAAGTCTAAAAAGTTATAATTATTATTAACTATTTGTTTTGGTGTCCATTTGTCATATTCATTCTTTAGATTATATCTTTTAATTTATTCTTATAATATGTAGGTTTTCTTATTTCTGATGTTTTAGGTATTATATTTTTTATATTTTCTTCTTTTTTATCAAGAGTGTGTATTTCCTTGTTTATATTTTCTAAGTTTTCTTCATTAATTACTTCTTGTTTTTCATTGATTTCCAAAGTTTTTGCATTTGTTAAGATTTCTGTATATGTTTCACTATCTTCCGAATCATAATTATCTGTTTCTTCAACATCTATTGTATTAATTTCTAATTCCTTGGTTTCTATTTCTTTATTGTTTATTTCTAATTTTTCTTTAAATTGATTTATCTCATTTAATAATTTTTGTTCTTTATCTTTTTCTTCTTTTTCTTTTTGTCCTTTTTCATACAGATCCTTTAGCATTTGTAGTTTTGTTTCTAATTTAGCAATCCTACTATTTTTAGTTTCTTCTAATCTTTGTATTTCTTCTGTAGTTTGTTGTTTTATTTTTTTTATTTCCTTTTTTCTATCTATTTCTTCATTTTCTTTTTCTATTCTCACCATAGCTGTCAATTTATTTTCTAATTTTAATTCTTCTTTCTCTAACATTAAATATAAATGTTCACCTATTTTCTTACACCTTCTCCCTAGATTAGAAAATACTATTTTTATTTTTAATCCTTCATGGTTTTCATATATTTTTTCATTTATTATAAATTCTTCTTTGTTCATTTTTTATTTAATTGTTAATAGATCATGTTGGTATGTATATTCTAGACTATCTATTGTTGATTCTAAATTTGATATTTCTTATTTTTGTGCATTTATTGAGTTTTTACTAACTCCGGCAATTATATTATACTGTAGTCTTTCTAACCTTATTTTTAATTCTTTACGTTTTTCAGATATTATTTGTTTTAATTCTTTATATTTTTGTACGTTATTCATTTAAATAATATTTTGGGGAATAAATCTCATCATAATTAATGAATTGATTAAATAAATCCATATATATACTACTTCCGTATTTTTTAAATAACAAGGCTTTGATACCAATTGTAGGGGGTGCGGATTAGGCGCGGTCTCAAATTATTTATCCTAAATTTTCTAATTTGATTTTTCATTTTACTTATTCTTTTTTTATTAATCAAGAAGAGTCAATATTTTTTTGGCCAAAGTCATCGATAGGCACTAAAACTTGTTGCCAAAATTCACTTAGACACCTAAACTAAGGTCTGTTCCAATCAGGCCCCTAAACCCCCCACATTTTGTTCTAATTGGGCCTTTTTTGCCCTATCAGCAAAAAGGTCAAAGTGTGTGTTGCACACACGCGATGACGTGGCAAAATGAGTTTATTGGAAGCTGACACGCGGCATTGTGGGTCCAATAATTATTAAAAATTAATTATAATTTTTTAAAAAAAATTATATACAAATGGCATTGAGGAAATTATTAAAAAATAATTCTAAAATTATTTAAAAAATAAAAAAACTGATTATTTAAATAAAATTATAAATTTTTTTAACAAATGAAATAAATTATTAAAAAATATTTAAAAAATAAAAAAATATTTATGAAAAAAATTATAAAACTTTTTAAAAAATGAAAATAAAAAATGGCATTGAGGATCCAAATTATTAAAAAATAATTATAAAATTATTTTAAAAATAAAAATAAAATCATAATTATAAAAAAGAAATTATAAAATTATTTAAAAAATAAAAAACTAATTATTAAAAAGAAATTATAAATTTTTTTAAAAAATAAAAATAAAACTCCCCCACCTACCCCCAGCCCCCAGAGTATTGTTTTCTTTAAAAAAAAAATTGGGACCCCGTAATGCTTTTTTGCCTAATTATAAAAAAGAAATTATAAAATTATTTAAAAAATAAAAAATTAATTATTAAAAAGAAATTATAAAATTTTTTAAAAAATAAAAATAAAACTCCCCCACCTACCCCCATCCCCCCAACGTATTATTTTATTAAAAAAAATTGAGACCCCCTAATACTTTTTATTTTATTAAAAAGGGCCTTTAGTGTTTTAAAAAAAACTGTTATTAAAAAAATTTTGGGGCCCTCAATGCCACTTGGCATCTTTTTATTTGTTAATTAGTAAAAAAATGCTCCTCACGCGCCTCCCATGATGGCACTGCACTTGCAGTGCCACATAGGCAAAAAAGGCCCAATTGGAACAAAATGTGGGGGGTTTAGGGGCCTGATAGAACATGCCTTAGTTTAGGTGTCTAAGTGAATTTTGACAACAATTTTGAGTGTTTATCGATGCTTTTGGCCTATTTTGTTTTATGTTTTACCATTTATATATTTGGGACGGGTAATTTGTGACGCAGGAGCATCATTTTAGGGTTATATTGTAGTAACATATATTTCGTCCAGGTGTTGCCTCGTGCTCCAATTTGCATACACCTTCATCTCTAATATCTTTCCCTTTCTCCATCCACCTTGAATTTCTTCACTTTTTCTTCAATTCTTTCATCACTGTATCTCTATTTCTGTCTCTCCGACCCATATTGCTTCATTTTCTCTCAGAGTATGCTTGGTTATCCTCAAAGTGTCATTTAATTATGATAGATTTCATTCTAAATTTAGTGTATAGATTGAACTCTGCTTCATTATATTATTTTTTTATTCATATATCAGTATCTCTAGCTGTTCTTGATTATTTGTGCTTACTTTTTGATTCCTCGAGTATTCCATGTTGGTACTTTTGCTTGCTTAATATTTTCATTAAGGAATTTAAAATTTTAACTTTGGTTTTGAAATTAAAAACTTGAGGATTTCTAGATTGATGGATCAAATAATTGAAATAATCCAGATTGACATTGAATTTTCCTTTTTGAGTTCAGTGGAAAGAATCTGAAAAAGACTAACAATAGAAAGTAATCTTTTGGTGGCTCATATAGTTAAGGTGTAAGGAATGACCTTTTCAATTTCTCAGTAAATTACTAACAAATGTTTATGATTACTTTGGTGGTGAATTATAAAATAATAACTGATTATATTTTATTTTCTCCTCCTTTCTCTCAATTTTACAGATTGGAGAGCTGTAAGCATAAAACGGATTATATAAACTTAATCAATCTTATACATAAACAATCCTATCCATAATCCTTTGTATTATTCAGGAACATTAAACTTAATGATTTTCACATACACATAATAACAGTAATTCAATAAAGAATTACTTACCTGAATCTCCATGATTTTAGCGAAAGTAAAAGCGTAATAGCAGAAGTACTGAATTGTTTCTCTCTCTTTATCTTACTTTCAGAATAATTGTGATGGAGTTTATTCTTCTTTTGGCAGAGATGGGACCCCTTTTATAATGGAAATAGTCAGTTATGTTTTCACGTTCCATCAACGTGATTGGTGGATACAATCATTATCCTATTAGGAGTCAGTAATTGTGGATACAATCCTACTAGGAGTTAGTAATTATCCTACTAGGTAACTTTCCATATAGATTAAGGATTTAACTTATTCAATTATTATTAAACCAATAAATAAATTAATTATGTGGGCCTTAGAAATTTACATTCTCCCACTTGGCACACACAATGTTAATTTAATGGTTTAATAGGTACGTCAATCATGTGCACTATTAACGTTAAATCCAACATCATTTGTCATCATTAAATAAATCAACTAAAATAAGTCATGGAGGTTGTACGTCCCTTTACTTGACATAGTTCTTTCCATGTACTACAATATTAGTCTATTACCTAACATAACCTTTCAAATACATAATGGGTCCAATGATAATACTTAGAATCCTTTATCTAAGTCTGAACCTGTCATCATTATTCACAATATTATGTATACAAGAGAAAACGGGTAACAACAGAAACATATATAATTTGAGCTCAAAGTGTCAATTTCATAAACATAATAAAGTCTTTACATAAAATCATTCATTGCTAACAATAAAATCCATCTTTTCAACGTGTTCAATAAATATTTTGGGCGGTAATCCTTTCGTTAAAGGATCAACAATCATAAGCTTAGTGCTAATATGTTCAATTGACACTTTATATTTCTGGACTTCTTCTTTAATCAAAAAGTATTTCAATTCCATATGCTTAGCACCTTTTGAATATTTATCGTTCTTAGAGAAGAAAACTGCGGCGGTATTATCACAATAAATTTTCAGCGGCCTGGCTATATTATCAACTAGTCCACGTCCTGAAATAAAATTCCGCAGCCAATTATCCTGGACTGTGGCCTCAAAGCATGCCACAAACTCACCTTCCATAGTGGATGCAGCTGTAACAGACTGCTTCGCACTCTTCCATGATATTGCTCCTCCACTAATAGAAAAGAATATCCAAATGTCGATTTTCTTGTATCCATACAACCAGCATAATCTGAATCTGAATATCCAACCACATCTAAATGATCAGATCTTCTATAAGTGAGCATATGATCTTTCATTCCTTGTAAGTATCGCAACACTTTATTTGCAGCCTTCCAGTGATCCATTCCAGGATTACTTTGATATCGGCCGAGCATTCCAACAGCAAAACTGATGTCTAGTCTTGTACATGTTTGGGCATACATAAGACTCCCAACTATTGATGCATAAGGAATATCTTTCATTTGCTTTCGTTCCAAGTCATTCTTTGGACATTGATTGAGACTAAACTTATCTCCTTTCTGAATTGGAACGAGATTTGATGAGCATTTTTTCATTCTAAATCTCTCTAATACTTTATTAATATAGGTTTTCTGAGATAATCCCAACAATCCTTGTGATCTATCTCGAAATATTCCTATTCCAATCACATAGGATGCCTCACCTATATCTTTTATTTCAAAGTTGTTAGAAAGATATTTCTTGGTATCATGTAACAAACCAAGATCATTAGTAGCCAGCAAGATGTCATCAACATACAAGACTAACATAATAAACTTACTCCCACTGATCTTCAGATATATACACCGAGCAATAGTGTTTTCTTTAAATTCAAAGGTGACAATAGTTTTATTAAACTTAAGATACCATTGTCGGAAAGCTTGTTTAAGTCCGTATATTGACTTTTTAAGTTTACACACCATGTGTTCCTTTCCTTGAATAGAAAACCCCTCAGGTTGATTCATATAAAATTCTTCATCTAAATTTCCATTCAGAAAGGTTGTTTTCACATCCATTTGATGTAGCTTTAAGTCATAATAAGCTACCAAGGCCATTATAATTCTGAGTGAATCTTTTCTAGAGACTGGTGAAAACGTCTCTTTATAGTCAATGCCATCCTTTTGAGTGAAACCTTTGGCAACAAGTCTGGCCTTGTGACGTTCGATGTTGCCAGTTGAGTCGCGTTTGGTCTTAAAGACCCATTTACACCTAACTCTTTTGCAACCTTCGGGTAATTCAACAAGATCCCAAACTTTATTTTATTCCATAGATTTTAACTCATCTTTCATAGCATTTATTCATTTATTAGAATTATTGCTTTCAATGGCTTGTGAAAATAAAACTGGATCATCATCAATTCCCAAGTCAGTTTTTAACTCATGTAAATATACCAAATAATCATCAGAAATAGCATATCTCCTTTGTCTTTGAGATCTTCTTGATGCTACTTCTTGTGGTTCATCTATGACAGGTTCATCAATTATGGGTTCATTAATAGGAATATTAATTTGTTGTTCTTGTTGATTACTTTGTTGTATAACAGCTTCAGGAACAATAAATTTAAAAAAAGTACAGGGTAGAGGAATTCGTACCCTAACTTTTTTAATTTCCATATTACGTGGTTCTTCACTTCCACTAACTTCGTCATTCTCAATGAATCTAGCGTTTCCAGTTTTAACTATTCTCGTACTATGATTAGGACAATAAAATCTATACCCCTTTGATTTTTCTAGATAACCAATGAAGAAACCACTGATTGTTCTTGAATTCAGTTTCTTTTCTTATGGATTATAAACTCTAACTTCTGTCGGGCAACCCCAAATATGCAGGTGCCTCAAACTAGGTTTCCTACCAATCCACAGTTCAAAAGGTGTCTTTGGGACTGCTTTACTGGGAACCCTATTTAGCAAGTAAATGGCAGTCCTTAAAGCATACATCCATAAAGAAGTAGGTAAAGATGAATTACTTAACATACTCCTAACCATATCCATTAATGTACGATTACGCCTTTTTGCCACACCATTTTATTGTGGTGTGCCACGCATTATGTATTGAGCACGTATGCCACGCTTTTCGAGGAATTTAGCAAATGGACCTGGGTGTTATCCACTTTCATCATATCTTCCATAATATTCACCACCTCTATCAGACCTAATTATTTTCACCTTTCTATCTAGTTGTCTTTCAACCTCAGTAATAAATACCTCTAAGGCATTAATCGCTTGAGATTTTTCATGCAACAAATAGATATATCCATAACATGAAAATTCATCAATAAAAGTGCTAAAATATTTTTCTTTATTGAAAGATGTGATATCAAAAGGACCACATATATCAGTGTGTATAATTTCAAGAAGCTGTGTGCTTCTTGTGGCTCCTTTCTTTGTGTGTTTTGTTTGTTTTCCTTTAATACAATCAACACAAATATTAAGGTCTATAAAATCTAAATAAGGAAGAATTTCATTCTTAATTAATCTTTCCAACCTTTGTTTAGATATGTGACTTAAACGTTTATAACACAAGTAAGCAGATTGTTCATTCACGAAACTTCGTTTGGTTCCGACATTATGATACAGAGTTAGGAGTGTTTCGGCAAACAGATTATCAAGAATCAATTTGTATAAATTATCACAAAGAGTACCAGTACCAATGAGATAATTATTCTTAAACAAACTAAAACATCCATTACCAAAATTAAAAGAATATCCAGTCTTATCCAACTTAGACAATGAAACTAAATTTCTCAAAAAAGAAGGAACATAATAAGTTTCAACTAAATCTAAGTGACGCCCAGAATCGAGAATCAAACGATAAGTCCCGACAGCTTCAACTGGAGCCTTCATTCTATTCCTCATGTAAACAAATCTTTCATTCTTGTTTATGGTTTAAATTGTAAGGAATCCCTGCATAGTATTAGAAACATGAACAGTACAACCAGAGTCAATCCACCAAGTATTATAAGGAACTTCAGTTAAGTTTGATTCGAGATATGTAAAAGCACAAGGCTTACCTTTCTTCTCAAACCATGCCTTACATTTCAGACAATCTTTCTGAAAGTGTCCAAATTTTCCAAAGAAATGACACTTTCCATTCTTGTTTCCTTTCTTATGTACTTGAGATGAGGACTGATTAACATTAAGTTGCTTCTGTTGTCCCTTACCATGCTTCTTTCCTTTTTTTTCAGCTCCTTGATGATTTACATAATTAATGGAGTGGGATCCTTGATTCTTTAGCCTCGTTTCCTCTTGAACCAACATACCATGCAATTCATGCACGTTTCATTTGTCTTTCATAGTGTTGTAGTTCATTTGGAAAGGACCATACTCAAACGATTATGAGTTGATAATGAACTGCACAAGGAAATTCTGTTCCACTTCCATTCCCAATGACTTAAGTCTTGCTGCTATATTTGTCATTTCAATGACATGCTCATGCATAGTACGTGAACCATTAAACTTTATGGTGGTCAAAGTACCCATTAGTGTCCCAGCTAGAGACTTATCAGCAGTTTGGGAAGACTTTTCCACAAGTTTCAGAAGTTCTTTTGTACTTTCAGTTTTGGAAAGAGTAGTCTTAATGTTGCCCACAATATTTATTCGCATAAACATTAGGCTTAATCTGTTAGACCGATCCCAGTGCTTATAATAGGACTTTTCTTCATCACTGCTAGCTTCAGTAATAACAGTTGGCTTTTTAGAGTAAAGTGCAACATCAAGATCTAAAATCCCAAGATGGAATTTGATCTGTTCGCACCAATCTAAAAAGTTAAGTCTATTAAAAGTCGTAACAGAGGCAGAGTGCGAATAAAGGGCAAGTGCTGAAATAGAACATGCTCATTTGTTAATACTTTGAGTTACGAGTTTAAACACATATCAAATTCAGAAATAACTTACTTAAATGTATATTGATGTTCTCCTTTGGGCGAAACATCAAAATACAACTTTAAACATAATGATACTTAAAATATATTTAACACAAAACGATAATATTTAATGCATCAATTAATAATATTTATCATCTTTGGATAAATAAAAAAAACTAACGATATATCAAAATTATCTCTTTAATATTCATTGGTCACACGAACAAACAATCAACCTTTGGGTGATCCACAAATGTCTTATGACCAAAAATTTAATTTACCCATAATTATTAGATCAATTATAAGCATCAAGATTAATGGGTAATTAATTTAAACTTTAACCTTTATTTTGGAATTAATTTCATAAAGATTCGACCACTTTGGTGATTAACGAATCTTACATATATGATTCCAAGTTATATTAAGAAACAATAAACTTTATTATTGCATACTACAACGTTCTAACAACAAAGAGTTATTTCTTTAATATTTAAAATAACAAAGATTAAACTCATGTTATTTTAAATAGAATCAATTATAATAATATCAATATTTCAACTTTTGTTATTCAATAATTGTGAAATTTCAAACAAACATAATTAAAATTCATAAGATCTAGAGAAACATTAATTTTAATGAAAAATCACTTGTTCCGAAAACCAGTCTCTGATACCACATGTAAGCATAAAATGGATTATATAAACTTAAACAATCTTATACATAAACAATCCTATCCATAATCCTTTGTATTATTCAGGAACGTTGAACTCAATGATTTTCACATACCTCAATGATTTTCACATACACATAATAACAGTAATTCAATAAAGAATTAATTACCTGAATTCTCCATGGTTTTAGCGGAAGCAAAAGCGTAATAACAGAAGCACTGAATTGTTTCTCTCTCTTTATATTACTTTTAGAATAATTGTGATGGAGCTTATTCTTCTTTTGGCAGAGAGAGGACCCCTTTTATAATGGGAATAGTCAATTATGCTTTCACGTTCCATCAACGTGATTGGTGGATACAATCATTATCCTACTAGGAGTAAGTAATTGTGGATACAATTCTACTAGGAGTTAGTAATTATTAGGTAACTTTTCTTATAGATTAACGATTTAACTTATTCAATTATTATTAAACCAATAAATAAATTAATTATATGGGCCATAGAAATTTACAAGAGCTCCTTCTCTTCAATTGCTTTTTCGGTATTCTTCCTTACTCTTTCTCACTCTTTTACTTCATAATTAGATAGATTTTATTACCAATTTCTTTGCTTTTATTGTCGATTTCATGATTTTGCTGAATTTTACCTCCTCAAATATCGAGCTCTCTATACCTAACCAATATTTAGCTTTTGCAGGAGCTTTAAGAGGGCTCTCATTTTTATATTGCTTTAGCATCACTCTTCAAATACTATTAAGGTAATTTGACAGTTCACACATCCCATATTCTTAATTAGTAGGGAACATCAAGTTACATTCTTTAAATGTGCTTCTATTTAAATATGAGAATTAAATTAGTTTATTTTTGTATAATGTTCCAAAGCATCTACATTAGTGGCATAAAATGATCTACTATAGGAATTAATTGTAGTGATGTTGTTTTGTGAGTCAAAAATAACTTATGTGAATAAGTACTCCGCACTATGTTAGTATTGACTTGAATAATTTTGAATATCTATTTGTATGTGATTTTAGGGTTTGGATGAATCTGATAAGTTTTAGTTCCAAACTACTTGATGGGTTTGTGATCTTGAGATCATGGTCTATGCAATCAACCACGCACATTCTAAATTCATAGTTGCCACTTGATATCTTTCGTGAAAATTTTTTCCAACTGCCTAACTCCTTTTGTGCTAAAACACTTGTAATCACAATGAAAGTCAAAACAAAGTCACTTTTTTTTTTTGAAAAATAGACATTAATGCTTGCATTAGGATAGGTTTTTTGTATCACACCCTAAGAGGGTGTCTCTTCCTCTAATCCTGCATGAATATGGGAGACAAATGCACTGGGCTGTCCTTTTTAATAAAAACAAAGGCACTCTTCTTGGATATTCCCCCATTGATGAGGCTTTACGAAATACAAACAATAAATTCATAATTTAGAACTTTATGAAATTCATATGTTAACCCGAGTACAACATTTGGACTTATTTGTACATCGTTTACTAATTTTAGCAATGGTTGAACGTATTTGTAGAGGCGATCGCACCTAAATCAAAGAGCATATCTGGCAGATCAAGATAGAAAAAAGAAATAATCCATTAGTTCACCCGCTTGCCCGAAGATGAAGGGGAAGAAAGGAATGCCATGGACAGAGTAACCGGAGGGACATGAAATGAACCATCATTCAATTGTGGCTAAGTTATGTTTCCAAGTCATGAGGATTTTTGCTGTAGCCTTGCCATTCCTCCTTTTTTTTGGAAATTTTGTAGTTGCTTAGGGGTCGTTTGGTTTGAAAACAAGTTATATCGGGATTAGTTATGCTGGGATAAGTTATGCTGGGATTAGTTGTACTGGTATAAGTTATGCTGGTATTATTTTTTAGTGGTTGTTTGGTTTGTGGTACTAAAAATAATATATAGTGCATTGTTTGTAAAAATATATTGTTTGTTTACAAAAATAACCCTCATTTTAGTTAATTATTTTTATGTTTGTATTTACATGATTTTTGTTTGTATCTATATGGGTTTTTTTCCCCATCAAATTAGAAATTCATATGTCTCTTTTACATAGCTAGAATATGTCTCTTTTACATAGCTAGAAATTCAGATGTCTCTTTTTCCATCAATATATTGTTTGTATTTATATTTTTCTTTTCTCTTTTTTTCATCCGTAACTATGACCATTGGTTTTCATCGCCTATCTCAGCTGGTGTGTTGATTCCATGATTAAGTATATCAATTTAGTAGATATCAAGAGCCTAGCAGCAGCAAGCAGAAGCGGCATAAATTTTACTGCACTATATATATAATCTATATCTAAACATATTAAAAGCGTGAAGACCCTTAGAAAAGTGATTTGAACTTTTTGCCCTTGTCCTTTAGATAAAAGCGTCTTTTACTATTTACCTAATAATATTTAATTAATTTTAGGACTTCAAACC
>NC_061111.1:127836159-127837146 GCF_002878395.1 Capsicum annuum
TATAATCTATAATCTATAATCTATAATCTATAATCTATATTTATAATCTATATCTATAATATATTAAAAGTGTAAAGACCTTAGAAAAGTGATTTGAACTTTTTGTCCTTCATTAAAAGATTGTCCTTTAGATAAAAGCGTCTTTTTACTATTTACCTAATAATATTTAATTAATTTTAGGACTTCAAACCCAACTAAAATCGAATTCTCCCCCCCTCTTTTTTAGGACTACGTATATTTTTTTTTAAAATGAACTCTATTTTGTATTAAATAAAAGGAAAGTAAAAGTCTATCAAAAACTAAAAAGGGTTAAAAAAATCACTCTTATTTGTGTTAGTTTAGTTTATTTGGAATTTAAAATATTCTATTATTGATAAATAATTAATGAAAAAAGTAAAAATCAATCATATTTATATAATTTCTTTATTGAAGAAAAAAGTTTTGAACTTCTATAAATTGAGAATTCTTTTAGATTAATACAATAATATCTAATATGAACATATGAAACAAGATATATTTATTTTTGTTCTTAAATGATTCTTTATTATTTGATTTGAATTTTCTTCTTTTTTGTGGTTGCCAAGATACGTCAAAGAAATATATTTTTGTAATATTTAATTTACTTAGATGCATTGATTTCGTAGTTTTTTTTTTCAATTTTGTAAGTATCTTAAAGATGAATGATGATTATGATGATATAGACAATTAATGATCAAAATTTTGAGTCATATAAAATATTATGATTATTTTTTCTTTCTAAAACACCAACCGTAATTTAAGGGGTTGCCAATATATTTTACACCTACCTCATTTGTATCTTTGATATTTACAACTACTATATATCTAATTAAATAAACTCTCTTACTATTTGAATAAATATCGTATTTAGTGTAGCGTTTAAATTCACTATATTGAGGTACACGCGCGAGGCGCGTACACTTAAACTAGGATATATATATATATATATATATATATATATATATATAT
>NC_061111.1:127837246-127853484 GCF_002878395.1 Capsicum annuum
TTTTTATCTTGGGACTATTTTTTTATCTCGGGATAATTTACCTTAGTAAATTACACCAAACGACCCCTTATATCTGTATGGAATGCAGGACAAAAAAAAAGATGTTGTCCAAAAAGTGATTGCTACAATGACAATTGGAAAAGATGTTGTTAATTGCCTGCAAACAGGAAATTTGGAGTTAAAGTAGCTTGTATACTTGTATCTTGCCAACTATGCTAAAAGTCAACCTGATCTTGCTATATTTGCCGTAAATACATTTGTAAAGATATTTCCGTGGTAAAACTCATCATTAATCAATTGTCTTCTATAAATATTGCGGTTATTCTTCTCAGTACCTACTGATTTACTCTTTAGATATCAATCTTCACCTATATGGCTACGACAATAGAAGCGTAAGATATCATCATTGATCTAGACTCACTTGCCTGTCTCATATAGGTACGACCAAGAATAGAAAAATATTCCATAATCTATCTTTTGAATGGTGTAATGCAATAAATTTCAAACGTTCATGATACTCCTTTGCCCTGTCTTCAACGAGAGTTGAAATCTAAGGGGCTTTTTGATTTGATTTAATCCTCTTGCATACCTTTTTTTTTGTTTTTCATAGACTACAAAGTTTTTCGCTCTTCAATTGAGTGACTTCTGAATTTTATTAGAGTGAAGGTTAAAAGAATGCAATCGGATAGTCTTTTGAAATTTGTTGATCTTGATTGTTTTAATTCATTTCTCTGAGCTTTCTTGATGTTCTCGACTAATCGGAATATTAATTGGATGTATTCCTATATCTAACTAAAATTCATTCTGGATTTGTGGACATTTATAACTCATTGTAATTTTGATGCTCTCACATAGAGAGTTGGGATAATCTGGATTAGCTAGCATATTTATGTTGATAAGAGCAAATTAGTACATTTGCCTAGGCACCAACAAAGGTTTATCTTATAGCATATCTGGCTACATAAGTTGTGTTTTAGTATTTTTCTTTTGTAGTTTCTCATTTCATTATTGACTGAGCTTGATTCAACAAATAGATTGACCTTAAGAAGAAATACTTTTGATCAACATAAGGACCTGCGCATTGGGCGTCCTAAGCTTTCTTTTTTAAAAAAATTGTTATTTCTTCCTCAATTTCAATGTCAAATAGAGTTGAAAGACTTGATTTCTCTTTTGGGCTTCTATGTTTTTTAATTCATCATATTATGCCCTTAATCTAATAATAGGATTGTTTCCCTCTTTTAATTGTAGTTGGAATTGAATTTCTTGTGGTGGTTTATTTAACTTTGGATTGATAAGGGGGAATTTTATATAGAGAAGCTAATATATTGGTCTAATTTCATTTAGTGTTGACACGAGTTGAAGCCTTAGAAGCTTGGTCATATTCGTGCAATGTCAGCAGTTACTTAAATGACTTTCAGGAACGTCAACTTTAAGAGACCATTTGGATAGGCCTAAAAGCTGCTTTTAAGCTTTTTAAATTTCGTGTGTTTACATCTCCTATAAATTATTATCCACTGTTAATAACAATGTTCCCAAGTAATCCCACAAGGTGGGTTTAGGAGGGTAGAATATGCAACCTTGCCCCTACCCTTGGGAGAAAGGTAAAAAGACCCTCTACGATAGATTCTCGGTACTTTCCACTCTTAATAAATACATAAAAATAGGTTTAAGGTGTGATTAGTAATGTCAATTTCATTTCTTCTAATTACGACTATATCTGAGACATTAAACAATTTAAAAGATATTCACAGGTGACAAATCTGAACTCTCAATATCCCTTCTAATCATGTAGGGGTTTTAACATCTCTTGAATTGATTCAACCTAATTTACATGTTCCCTTTTACACCAAGAGCGAAATAAAGCTAAACAAACAAATTTCAACTTTTGAATTCTGTTCGTAAGTAATCATCTCTTCATTTTTTTCACTCATCTAACAATCTCAAATGATGTTTTACACCAACTACTACCATTAGAATTCCAATGCAACAAATCATATTCTTTTGATAGTGACATGACAGGTCATTTTCTCATTACATTTGATCAGAATATAATTCTCATTCACTAAAACAGTAACAAAAGAAACATACATAAATCAAAGAGCTATATAGTAACTTATCTGACTCAATCTTCCTCTTATAGTTTTATTTTCTCCTTCCCAGCAAAGATATTGCAGTAATTATGCTGCCAACAGATGCAAATAAACTGAAGTGTCATTAATTATCATTCTTGTAAGTTGTAGCTATACTAAATATTGTTGATTTTTTAAAAGCCCCATCCAAGTCATATTCACTTTTGTGAAAATATAAGATAATTTTCTCTTCATTTATTTCGAAACCAAGGTAATTGCTTCTTATATGCAGTTTATACTTATCATCTGTTTGTGGAGTTAAAGAACCTTAATGATTCATATTTTGAATTGCTTAATTCTACTGAACATTGTATTATTGCCGGGTTAGTTAGGTTGATGTCTTAAGGTGGACTTATGCAAAATCTCTATAGTAGTAATACTAAACTTCTGATTTACCGTCATGATGCAGTATTTTTCAAATATTTCTCTTTTTTTTTTAACTTAATAGTTCTCTTCCTTCTCATTTGTTGACTTTTAAAATTGCTTTGTATATTTTCTGTTTTGGTGGTCATTCATAATCCTAGATAATAGATATGTTATATTGTTATTTTAATGCTTGGTTTTCTTTTTTCAATGAATACTTAGATGACGTCAGTGGCGGATCCACATAGGGTCCAGGGGTTCATCCGAACCTCCTTCGTCGGAAAATTATACTATTTTTACATGGTAAATTTTTTTTATATATATAAATAGTAGAGGTTGAACCCCCTTCGACTAGTCCGTATATGTACTACTGAACCCCCTCACTGAAAATCCTGGATCCGCCCCTGAATGATGTATGAGAATTGTTAAAAATTAAGATTTCACCCAATTATAGGAGCACATTTCAGTATTAGTTGAGACATCCTACATAAACATGGATAGTCTAATTGGCCATCTCTCTCTCATGGAAGCAATCCCAACAATGTATTATACCATTCTGTTTTTACAAATGAATGTACATATTGTAAAATGTATTATGTCATTTATTAGCTAGATGGTGTTGCTTTCTTTCGATACAACTACTAAATAATTTTTAAAAAATGTACTACCAAACCTTTACTTATATATTCAATTTTTTTACTATTACTATTATTATTATTATTATTAATATTAATATTATTATCATTATTACTATTATTACTACTATCAATGGTATTTTGGTAATTTTAGTCATCCTAACCTTCGCTTATATATAGTAATAAATAAAATAGTTACACATGCATATGGACATACATCAATTTCGAAATATTTATTGCATCATAAAATTACTAAAATACCCTTGATAGTCATTTAATAAGGAACAAAAAGATATTTATAAAAAATTACTATCATGTATAATTCAATTACAAAGGTCTAAATAAAAATATTATTAAAATAATACATGAGGAAAAAACTAACAAATATAAGAAAAAGGCAATATGCATGTGTAACCATTTTATTGCATCATAAAAATGATGACAAAACTAATAAATATAAGGAAAAAACAATATGCATGTTACCTATTTTATTGCACCATAAAATTACTGAAATACCCTTGGAGTATAAAAAATAGGTAATTTAATAAGAAACAAAAAGATATTTATATAAAATTACTATCATGTATAATTCAATTACAAAAAGTTAAAATAAAAATATTATTAAAATAATACATGAGGACAAGACTAATAAATATAAGAAAAAAACAATATGCATGTCTAACTATTTTATTGCACCATAAAAATAAGGACAAAACTACTAATTTGTCTTTTATGGTACTACCAAACCTTTACTTATATATAATAGAAAAAAAGATTTTACTCCTATTATTATTATTATTATTATTATTGTTGTTGTTGTTGTTGTTGTTGTTGTTGTTACTACTACTACTACTACCAAGGGTATTTTAGTAATTTTAGTCACTTCAACCTTCACTTATATAGTAGTAAATAAAATGGTTACATCTGCGTATGGACATACATCTATTTTGAAATATTTATTGCACCATAAAATTATCGAAATACCCTTGTTAGTCATTTAATAAGGAACAAAAAGATATTTCTAAAAAATTACTACCATGTATAATTAAATTACAAAGATCTAAATAAAAATATCATTAAAATAATATATGAGGACAAACTAATAAATATAAGAAAAAAACACTATACATGTGTAACTATTTTATTGCACTATAAAAATGATGACAAAACTAATAAATATAAGGAAAAAACAATATGCATGTGTAACCATTTTATTGCACCATAAAATTATTGAAATACCCTAGGGGTATAAAAAATAGGTAATTTAATAAGGAATAAAAAGTTATTTATAACAAAATATTATCATGTATAATTCAATTACAAAGGTCTAAATAAAAATATTATTAAAGTAATACATGAGGACAAAACTAATAAATATAAGAAAAAATAATATGCATGTCATGCATGTGTAACCATTTTATTACACCATAAAATTATCGAAATACCCTTTGTAATCATTTAATGAGGAACAAAAAAATATTTATAAAAAATACTACCATGTATAATTCAATTACAAAAGTTTAAATAAAAATATTATTAAAATAATATTTGAGGACAAAACTAATAAATATAAGAAAAAAGCAATATGAATATGTAATCATTTTATTGCACCATAAAAATGATGATGAAACTAATAAATTACTATTACTACTATATATAAGTGAAGGTTGGGATGACTATCAAAGATATTTCGATAATTTTAGTCATTCCAACCTTCACTTACATATAGGGGTGTGCAAAAATCGAACCGATAAAAATGCTATTGGGTTATTAGGTTAATAGTTTCTTATTGGTTTTATAAACAAATTTATTGGGTAAACGGTTCGGTTTTGATTTTAACCTATTGGGTAACCGATAACCCAATAAGAATACACTAAGTTATTATTTTACCCCTATTTATGTAATATATATGTGTGTGTGTGTGTGTTATATATACACTACTTATTTACAGTTTTGTGATTCACAAAGTATTAACCTATTCACGGCAACAAAGGCACAATATAAAACACGAGTATTATCGTATTGGAAAGCTTGAAGCTTTTATTAGCTTCTAATAATTAGGATTAAATTTTTTTCCGAACTAACATTCAGTTTAAGTCTGAACATTCTTGTAAACTAAACTGCATTGCGTAAGATTTTGATGGTAATTAAGATTTTTTTTTTTTATGTTAGTTGTTATTATTTCTATTTTATGAGTATTTTCTTATTGGTTAAACTGAAAACCGAACCGTTCATGATCAAAAACCGATAAATCGAAAACCGATAAGAAAATATCTTATTGGTTGGTTATTGGTTTTGCATATTTAAAAACTAAAAACCGATAAAGCGAACCAATACCACATAAAACTAAACCGAACCGACCGATGCACACCCCTACTTACATATAGTAGTAATAAAATGGTTACATATAATTTTTTTCCTTATATTTATTAGTTTAGTCCTCATTTTTACAGTGCAATAAAATGATTACACATGCATATTGCTTTTTATTTTACTTTACTACCATATATAAGTGAAGGTTGGGTGACTATCAAGGGTATTTTGATAATTTTAGTCATCTTAACTTCACTTATATATTGTAGTAAATAAAATGGTTGCACATGCATATGATTTTTTTCCTTATATTTATTAGTTTTATCCTCATTTTTATGGTGCAATAAAATGATTATATATGCATATTGATTTTTTCTTATATTTATTAATTTTGTCCTCATATATTATTTTAATAATATTTTTATTTAGACTTTTGTTATTAAATTATACATGATAGTATTTTTTTATAAATATCTTTTTGTTCTTATTAAATGACTACACTGAATGTATATATTATTGTAACATCGGTTCATTTATTATATTTCTTTTCTTTTATTCCTATGCTAAACAATTAAAATGTAGGAAATTGTCTTCTCCAAGCATTTTCTTTGACTCCTATACAATTAAAATAATTAAGAAATAATCTTCTCCAAAATTGAATCTCTTTCGTATTAATGTTGCCAAAATATTAAAGGTAATGTAGATGTAATTTGCTCTCAATGAAAGTCGAACTCAAGACCTCCCACTTATTAAAAAAGAGCTCTAACCAACTGAGCTACAAGAGATTGCTGATTACTCTTTTAGTCCTTCTTAAAATTAATGCATTTGGTCATCTATATGACGTAAAAATATCATAAAGCGAGGCATTCACATGCTCTGCAATCGTTTTCACAGGATGATGTCCTTTCTCCCCAGTTGCCTAAAAGTTCACAATTTGGAGTAAATGTCAAAACTGTAAGTTTTGTTTGAAGACTACTCTCTCCTCGAGCAAGTGCAAGTTTTGTTTTTTCATTTTATTTCCAAAAAAATTAATATTTAAGTCTCTGCAAGTTTTATTTTTTGATTTTATTTCCAAATGAATAAATATTTAAGCCTTTAAGAATATTTTGAAGTAATGTCTAACTATTCATTTTAAATATAATCAAGATTAATTTGAAAAGAGATATAAATTTATAATTTTATTTAGGGATAATTTGGTAAAATTATATTTTATTTTTTTAGGAGTTAGTAGTTTATTAAGGAATGTGTCAATCCAAAATATGCACTTATTTAAGAATGGAAAAATAAATATCAAATTTATTGTTTAAAAAAATGTACATATTAACTTCATGTATTATAAATGTCAAATATAAATAATTTTTTCATCCTACAAAACACCATTTAGCTAAATATTTGTATTTGGCGTGTCGGCTTGATTCATGTATTATAGACAATGACAGGATTAATCATTAGGGTAATACAATTGGAAAAATGATTTCTTATTTTCGCTTTTGGAGTGACATTGGGTGTTAGTTTGAAAGGTCCAACCAACGTCGGTTTAATCAGCCATAAGTGGTGCTTCGTGATTGGGGGCTTTGGGCTGTAGGTGACAAAAGAGTTTTAAAATAAAGTGTGGGTGACACAAGTTTTAATAATTGAGTGGAGGTGACAATTATTTTACTAGGGATTAAGAAAGTAAGAAAAATTTAAAAATAACCCACAAGTTTTTTAATTTACACTTTGATCTAATGTAAAACCTAATATAACTAGAAATAGAGGGAAAAAAGACACGTTTCTCTCTCTTCTCATTTATTGGAGTGTTCTCTCTCTTCGTGGTTTTTGTTGTTCATTGTTGTTGTTGCTTTATTCATCATCTTGTTCTTCATTATCATCTTTTCTTGTTCATCATCATCTTCTTGTTGTTGAACATTGTTGTTACCGCTACTATTACTACTTGATCAATTTTTTTTAGGTCAAATTTTATTCGTATATCACTTGGGAATTACTTAAAGGTGATTTTAGTAAGTAAAATTATAATTTTTAGTTGAATTTCTCATCTAGGTGTATTTGCTACTTCTGTTTTTTCAACATTAGATAAAACATGTAACGTGAATCCAACATATGAGTAATCTGTTGCACAGATGTGTAATCTGTTGCAACATATTGACTAATCTGTTGCAACATACTTGACTAATCTGTTGCAATAGATTACTCATTTGTTGGATTTGTATTATAGTGTTGTAACATGAATCCAACATATGGGTCATCTGTTGCAACAGATTAGTCATATGTTGCAACAGATTACTCACTTGTTGCAATAAATGACTCATATATTAGATTTATGTTGCAGGTTCTATCCATTGTAGCAGTAGCAAATATACCAAATAAAAAATTCAACAAAATCATAATTATACTTACAAAATCACCTATGAAGTAATGTCCAAGTGATATACGAACAACATTTGACTTTAAAAAATTCTAAAAATTTCAACAAGCGCACAATGAATAAGTGAAACACATGAAAAAATTCATAAAACAGGTAAAGAAGACAAAAATAGTATATCATACATCAAATGCAAAAGGATCAAGGGGACAAACATTTGAGTTCTCTTAAAAACATTTAAGTTCCCTAGTATTTTAATTGCTTTCGAATGGATAACCCATCTATTATAACAAATTTTCTATTTGTTTGATAATTTCCAACAGATGGATCATCTGTTGCAACATGTTAGTCATCTGTTGATTCAAATTAAGCAATTATTAGTAATAACTAAATTGATTCAGCTAAAATTAAAGACAAGTCTTTAAGACAATGAGACAAAAATTTGAGTTCTCCTAAAAATGTTTGAGTTCCCTAGTATTTTAATTATTTTCCAACAGATCACCTATTTATTGCAACAAGTTAGTCATCTGTTGCAATAAATGTTTATAACATGTTAGTCATTTGTTGATTCAAATTAAGCAATTATTAATAATAATTAAATTGATTTAACTAAAATTGAAGACAAAACCTTAGACAGGGGGAAAAACGCTTGAGTTCTCCTAAAAAATATTTGAGCTTTAGTATTTTAAATTATTTTTCAACACATATTTTGTCTATTTAGTAATTTCCAACAGATGAGTCATATGTTGCAACAACTTAGTCATCTGTTGCAACAGATGTCTATATCTGTTTAGTTATTTTCAACAGATATTTTTATTTGTTTGGTCATTTCCAACAGATTACTCATCTATTGTAACATGTTAGTCATCTATTGATTCACATTAAGTCATTATTAGTAATAACTAAATTGATTACTAAAATAAAATATGAATTAATAAGTTCAATTTCAGTTTCAATTAATCTCATGGTAATTACACAATCAATTAAGTATGTTCGTCCTAAGTAGAGTGATCAATTGACCAATTTTATTTGAAATGATTCAAACTAAGTCATCATTAGAAATAACTATATTGATTTAACTAAAACTAAAGATGAATTAGTAAGTTCAATTACAATTTCAATTGATTTCATAGTAATTACATGATCAATTAAGTGTTTAGTACTGAGTAGAATGATTAATTGACAAATTTTATGTGAAATAATTGAAATTAAATCATTATTAGAAATAACTACATTGATTTAACTAAAATTAAAGATGAATTAGTAAGTTCAATTACGATTTCAATTATTCTCAGTAATTAAATGATCAATTAAGTGTTTCATCCTTGGTAGAATAATTAATTGACCAATTTTATTTTAAATAATTCAAATTAAGCCATTATCAGTAATAACTATGTTGATTTAACTAAAATTAAACATGAATTAATGAGTCACTTACAATTTCAATTAATCTCATCGTAATTACATGATTAACTAAGTGTATTAGTCCTGAGTAGGTGATCAATCGACCAATTTTATTTGAAATAATTCAAATTAAGCTATTATTAGTAATAATTAAATTGATTTAACTAAAATTAAAGATAAACTTACAATTTCAATTAATCTCATAGTAATTAAATTGTCAATTAAGTGTATTCGGCATGATTAGAGTGATCAATATTGACCAATTTGATTTGAAGTGAATCAAATTAAGTCATTATTCGTAATAACTAAATTGATATAACTAAGATTAAAGATGAATTGATAAGTTCACTTACAATTTCAATTAATCTCATAGTAATTACATGATCAACTATGTGTATTCGTCTCGAGGAGAGTGATCAATCGACCAAGTTTATTTCAAATTATTCAAATTAAGTAATTATTAGTAATAAATAAATTGATTTTGACTAAATTAAAGATGAATTGATAAGTCCACTTACAATTTCAATTAATGTTCGTCCTTAATAGAATGATCAATTGATAAATTTTATTTAAAATGATTCAAATTAAGCAATTATTAGTAATAACTAAATTGATTTAACTAAAATTAAAGACAAGACCTTAGACAAGAGGACAAACATTTGAGTTCTCTTAAAAACATTTGAGCTTTAGTATTTTAAATTATTTTCCAACATATATCCTATATGTTTGATAATTGTCAATAGATGAGTCATTTGTTGCAACAACTTAGTCATCTGTTGCAACAGATGTCTATATTTGTTTGATAATTTTCAATAGATGAGTCATTTATTGCAACAAGTTAGTCATCTGTTGCAACATATGTCTATATTTTTTTGGTCATTTCCAACAGATGTCTTTATCTGTTTGGTCATGTAACACCCTGTATTCAAGTACGTGTATTGGCGTATTCAAGTACGTGTATTAGTCTTATTTATATGGAATTAATTTTTTTTATTTTATTTATACCGAAATTTGCCTGTCGATGGTTCCATGCGAAGGTTAACTTTCCAATGATATAAAGATTTCCAAAAACGGATAGGTTTCGGATATAATCGAGCACGTTCGAAACTATAAAACGGTGGCCGAGATATTTGGGAATAGTAAATGTGCAGGAAAATTTCCTGCACACAAACTACTGAGGCCAGCCGAATTTCTGGATCAACTTCGAACGATCATAACTCCCCTAATATAATGAACTGGGAGAGCTGCGACCTATGAAAAGAAAGATCTTTGAGTCTTCTTTCTAATACAATTGGTTTCATCAAAATCCAACGTCTGAGTAAGGAGTTACACTCGTTTTACTTCAGCCTATCAAAACAGATTTTTAGGATCAACTTCAAATGACCATAACTCCCTGTACAGGACGAACTGGGTGGCCTACTTTATATGAAATGAAAGCCCTTTGAATTATCTTTCCAACAATACCAATTTCACCCAAATTCGATATCAGAGCAAGGAGTTATAGTCAATCTACTTTAGCTTATCAAAATAGTCCGTTAAAGGACAGATTTGACATTATTTAAATTTTAAAGGCATTTTGGTCATTTCCTATTATATTATGGATGGGAATATATGTATATATACATGTATATCAGTTCAAAAACTCATTTTCATCATCAATCATTGAGGAAGAACAAACCCTAGCCAAATTTGACCTTTAAATTACTTTTGATTCAACCATAGAAATTCTAAAGTGATTCGATAACTGCGTTTGTCATCTCGAGAGCTTCGAACGACACCTATTATTTGTGCAAATAGGATTGCATAATCAAGATGTGAATTTTAAGGTATGAATATTGTTTGTCTTTGTTCTTTTCCATATGTGTATGTGTGATAGAGGATTATATGTATTGGTTGTTATTGAAAGGTGATGGAAATAGGGTTATGAACTATTTTGCATGGTTTGGTTGTATTGAATTATGGAAGGTGGATATGATAATTGAGTTATGGAAGGTGGACATGGTAATTGAGTTATGGAAGGTGGATATGGTGATATACTATTGAATTGATGATTATTTATGTCTATGGCTCAATTTGGTTTAATGGATTAGTTGAAAGGATAAATGAATCCAAACTTGATATTGGAGGATATTGTATGAATATGCATGGCATGTGAATGTAATTGGAGTATAAGAGGGTTAAAGTGACACCCTTTATGGTGTAATTAAGGCTTACTACTTAACCACTAGTTTGGTGAATTCAAATAATTGAATTGTGACGTTTGATTGCTAATACTAGATTGCTATACATATTCATTGTAAATAAGTAATCCGAAAAGACGGAAAGTCCATTTGGGACTAGTATTGAAGGTTGACAGTCAGGTATGTAAAGCATACTCTATACCATATCTTTGGCATGAAAGTAAACAGTTGTTCTATTAAGAAAGTTTTCAAAGTTATTTAGTAACATGTGATCCATAATGGTTTTGTATGATGTCCTACGTTACCAATGAACTTGTTTCTACCCTACAAGATGTCAAGACATTCCAATACTTACTTGTTTTCAAAATCTTACATGTTTATTGCACTAATGAATGTCAGAAGGTATCCGGTTACTCAAACAAGATCCATGTGCTATTAATGACTCCAAAACATTTCATTGATATACCAATAAGTTCCTACTTCATTGTTATGGCATTGATGACTCCAAAACACTTCATTGATGTGCCAATGAGTTCTTACTTCATTGTTATCGCATTGATGGTCTATTTATATGTCTCTTATTGATATATCATTGTTTTAAAGTATCAAAAATGCGGTGGTGACCGAAATAACAATCTCAAAAATTAATTGAAATAAGTGATGGAAGTTCTCTCTTATCGGGTAGTATCCCAGGGGCATAAGCCTATCATGGGTTGATCCCTATTTATGTGTTTATGGGTGGTATCCCAGGGGCATAAGCCTATCATGGGTCGATCCCAGTTGATATGTACTGGAGGCAGCCTAATGGTCATAGTACAATACAGTAATGATTACAAAGATGATAAGAATGAAGGTAAAGTGATTGAATAATACAATGTGCAGGTTGTTACAAGTTCTAGTAAGTGTGGTCCACTCCTATTACGATTTATTCACTTGTTTCTGATTTCTATTGAGCTCCTATATCATATGTGATTATCTACAACTTTACATACTCAGTACATATTTCGTACTGACGTCCCCTACGGGGGACCTAAATTTCATGTTGCAGGCACAGGTACCTCAGCTCATACACCGCACAAGTAGGAGCCAAGATATCCAGCTGCTTTTGGTGAGCTCCAATTTGCTTCGGGGCTTTCCGTGTCATATCCAGTCACTTTTGGTATTGTACAGAAGTTAGTTATATGACGGGGTGTGTCCCGACCTTAGTTAAACTCTGTGTATTGTCTAAAGACTTTGTAGACCTAATGTACAGTCAAGGTGGTGTTTTGTGAATAGACGTGGTAGCTCCAACGACCAAGTATTGTATATACATATATATGCGTGCTCGAGCTTATATTGGTGATTATTTCTTTTTATATACGACATGATGCGGTTCGAGTTTTGGGTTGTCATAGAGGTATGCATGGGAAGTATAAGGTTATGAGCTGGTTCTCCCGGGCCTCCCCGGTTACAGATGCCAGTCCGCCCTAATAGGATTTGAGGCGTGACAAGTCATTTCCAACAGATGTCTTTATCTGTTTAGTCATTTTCAACAAATTACTCATCTTTTGCAATATGTTAGTCATCTGTTGATTCATATTAAACCATTATATTAGTAATAACTAAATTATTTAACTAGAATTAATATGAATTAATAAGTTCAATTACAGTTTTAATTAATCTCATGGTAATTACACTATCAACTAAGTGTGTTCGTCTTGAGTAGAGTGATCAATTGACCAATTTTATTTGAAATGATTAAAACCAAACCATAATTAGAAATAACTATATTGATTTAACTAAAATTAAAGATGAATTAGTAAGTTGACTTACAATTTCAATTAATTTTATAGTAATTACATGATCAACTAAGTATTTCATCTTAAGTAGAATGATCAATTGACCAATTTTATTTGAAATAATTAAAATCAAGTAATTATTAGTAATAATTAAATTAATTTAACTAAAATTAAAGATGAATTGATAATTTTAATTATGATTTCAATTAATCTCATAGTAATTACACGATCATCTAAGTGTATTCGTCTTGAGTAAAGTGTTAATTGACCAATTTTATTTAAAATGATTCAAATTAAGATATTATTACTAATAACTACATTGATATAACTAAAATTAAAGATGAATTGATAAGTTCAATTACGATTTTAATTATTCTCATATTAATTACAGGATCATCTTAGTGTGTTCGTTCTGAGTAGAGTGATTAATTGACTAATTTTATTTGAAATGATTCAAATTAAGCCATTATTAGTAATAACTAAATTGAATTAATAATTACAATTTTAATTAATCTCATAGAAATTACATGATCATTTAAGTGTATAACCTATTGCAACGGATTTAATCTGTTGCAACAGATGAGTCATCTATTAAAAATAATCAAACAGATATACACATATGTTGCAATAAATTAGTCATCTGTTGTAACAAATGTCTTTATCTATTGGTCATTTCCAATAGATGACTAATCTCTTGCAATATATGACTTTATTTGTTTGTTATTTCCAACAGATTACTAATCTGTTGCAATAGATAACTAATCTGTTGCAACAAATGTCTTTATCTGTTTGGTTGTTTTTAACAGATTACTCGTCTTTTACAACATCTTAGTCATCTATTCATTCATATTAAGCCATTATATTAGTAATAACTAAATTAATTTAACTAGTATTAATAAGTTCAATTACTGTTTTAATTAATCTCATGGTAATTGGACGATCAACTAAGTGTGTTCGTCCTGAGTAGAGTGATCAATTGACCAATTTTATTTGAAATGATTCAAACCAAGCCATAATTAGAAATAACTATATTGATTTAACTAAAAATTAAAGATAAATTAGTAAGTTCACTTACAATTTCAATTAAATTTATAGTAATTACATGATCAACTAAGTGTTTCGTTTTAAGTAGAATGATCAATTGACCAATTTGATTTGAAATAATTAAAATTAAGTAATTATTAGTAATAGCTAAATTGATTTAACTAAAATTAAAGATGAATTGATAATTTAATTACGATTTCAATTAATCTCATAGTAATTACATGATCATCTAAGTGTATTCGTCTTGAGTAAAGTGTTAATTGACCAATTTTATTTGAAATGATTCGAATTAAGACATTATTAGTAATAACAACATTGATTTAACTAAAATTAAAGATGAATTGATAAATTCAATTATGATTTCAATTAACATGTTGCAATAGATGAGGAATCTGTTAGAAAAGACCACACAGTTAAAGACATTTGTTGACAATGACCAAACATATATAGACATTTGTTGCAACAAATAACTAACACGTTGCAATAGCTAACTCATCTATTGAAAATTATCCAATAAATATAGACATCTGTTGCAACAGATGACTAAATTGTTGCAACATATGATTCTTCTATTGAAAATTATTAAATACACAAGATATATGCGAACTCAGAACCAAAATAAGCCACAGAATTTTAAAAGTGATCAAACTAGATCACCTATTTAAAAAGTTACCAAAATAGGCTAAACGTAATAATTTATTACGTTTTTTATTTTTTTCTTAACGATCAACTAACGGAGTTAACTTTTACAAAAACGTAAGAAATTCTTACGTTTTACATTTTTTTTTGTAAAAAGCAAGAAATTTTTACGTTTTATAGAAAAATATAAAACGTAAGAATTTCTTACGTTTTATACGATAACTGAGGAAAAAAATGCAGTGAATTATCAAATCAATTAAAAAGATACTAAAAAAAGAGTTGTTCAACATAACAAAAAGTTACGTTCTTAATTTTTTTATAGCAGTGGTCCCCCACCCACAATTCCTTTTTCTATAAATATCCCATCACTTCTACTTTTTTCTCTTTTTACATATGATAATTATGAATTTTTTGATTGGTTAAATTTATTTATATTTTACATGTAGTTCAAATAATTTATTTTTTCCTCTATGTAATAAATTTTTATGTTTTACATAAAAAATTTTAAAAATAAAAGTATCAATTACCTCATTAACTTAACAATTTTCTTATATTTATTCCATATAAAAAAATAACCACTTCTATCCTTAATTATCCGATTTCTCTCTAAAAAAATTATACTTTTGAGTTTTCCTCTACTCTAAAATAGTGAAATGTTGAATTATCGTCCATCAAATATGTTACTATATAGAAGAATTATATTTTTTTGGTGTGTTAAAAATATGAAATTAATTTTTTCGGATAGTGATTCATCGTAGCTTTTGATTAGTGTTTCGATTAGGATATTGAGGAAACACACATGCACAAATAAGTTTCATGTTATAATTAATGGAGTAAAAAATCACAATTTAATTTAGGAACACTCCTAAATTAATATAAGAAAATATATTTTTTTAGGAACACTCTTAAAAAAATATAATTCTTGTATATAGTAGCATATATTTGATCGACGATAATTCAACATTTCACTATTTTGGAGTAGATGAAAACTCAAAAGTATAATTTTTTTTAATGAGAAATCGGATAATTAAGGATAAAAGTGATTATTTTTTGATATATAATAAATATAAGAAAATTGTTAAGTTAATGAGGTAATTGATACTTCTTTTTTAATTTTTTTTATGTAAAACGTAAAAATTTATTAGAATTTTTTTTATTTGAACTACATCTAAAATATAAATAAATTTAACTAATAAAAAAAATTCATAATTATCATATGTAAAAGAGGAAAAAGTAGAAGTGATTGGACATTGGTGGAAAAACGAATTGTGGGTGGGGGACCACTGCTATAAAAAAGTTAAGAACATAACTTTTTGTTACGTTGAACAACTCTTTTTTTAGTATCTTTTTAATTGATTTGACAATTCATTGTATTTTTTCCTCGATTATCG
>NC_061111.1:127856484-127857215 GCF_002878395.1 Capsicum annuum
AAAAAAATGTAAAACGTAAGAAATTCTTACATTTTTGTAAAAGTCAACTCCGTTAGTTGACCGTTAAGAAAAAAGTAGAAAATGTAATAAATTATTACGTCTAGCCTATTTAGGTAACTTTTTAAATAGGTGGCTTATTTTGGTCACTTTTTTTAATTTCGTGGCTCATTTTGGTTCCGAGTTCGATATATGTTGAAAAACAATTTAAAATACTAAAGCTCAAATATTTTTAGGAGAACTCAAACATTTGTCCCCTTGTCTAAGGTCGTGTATTAAAGACTTGTCTTCAATTTTAATTAAATTAATTTAGTTATTATTAATAATTGCTTAATTTGAATAAACAAATGACTAACTTATTATAAACATCTGTTGCAATGAATGACTAACTTGTTGCAACAAATAGATAATCTATTGAAAAATAATTAAAATACTAGGGAACTCAAATGTTTTTGGAAGAACACAAATGTTTGTCCCATTGTCGTAGAGACGTCTTTAATTTTAGCTAAATCAATTTAGTTATTACTAATAATTGCTTAATTTGAATCAACAGATGACTAGCATGTTGCATCAGATGATTCATCTGTTGGAAATTATCAAACGAATAGAAAATCTATTGTAACAGATGGGTCAACTATTAGAAAGCAATTAAAATATTAGGGAACTTAAACGTTTTTAGGAGAACTCAAATGTTTGTCCCCTTGATCCTTTTGCATTTGATGTATGGTACATTA
>NC_061111.1:127857315-128118722 GCF_002878395.1 Capsicum annuum
TAATTTGAATCAACAGATGACTAGCATGTTGCATCAGATGATTCATCTGTTGGAAATTATCAAACGAATAGAAAATCTATTGTAACAGATGGGTCAACTATTAGAAAGCAATTAAAATATTAGGGAACTTAAACGTTTTTAGGAGAACTCAAATGTTTGTCCCCTTGATCCTTTTGCATTTGATGTATGGTATATTATTTTTATCTTCTTTACCTATTTCATGAAATTTTTCATTTGTTTTACTTATTCGTTGTGCCCCTATCGAAATTTTTTAAAAATTTTTTAGGTCAAATTTTGTTCGTATATCACTTGGACATTACTTCATAGCTTATTTTGTAAGTAAAATTATAATTTTTGTTGAATTATTCTCACTTCAACACTTGCAATTTCTGCTATTTGGAGCAAGATCCGTCAAAAGAAACTCCAGAAAATGACAACCTGTCACCAGAAGTGACCTCAAAAATAGTAATTATTGATAATGAAGCCAAGAAAAGTCCAAAAAGTTGATAGAAAAGTTATCAGCTGCTCTGGTTAATGTTAGTGCTAAAGAAGACTTAGTTAAGGAGCATGCTAAAGTGACAAAAGAAGCTGTTGTAGGTATCTTCAACCATGCCTTTCTTAGAGATAGTCTAGACAATATTCATCCCTTTTGTTGTACATGAATTATAACCATGCCTCATGGGCAAGATTTTAGAAAATTATTGAAATTGAAAACTTTTGCTCAAGAGACAAAAATTTATTCTTTAATTGCACTAATTAGATTATTAACATATATTCAACTCTTGCCTCATGGGCAAGACTTAGTTTAGAAAATTGTTGAAATTAAAAATTTTTGCCCAAGAGGCAAAAGTTTATTTTTTAATTGCACTGATTAGATTATTAACATTTATACAACTCTTGCCTCATGGGCAAGACTTTAGAAAAGTGTTAAAATTAAAAACTTTTGTCCAAGAGGCAACAGTTTATTCTTTAATTGCACTGATTAAATTATTAACATATATGCAACTCTTGCCTCATGGGTAAGACTTAGTTTAAAAAATTGTTGAAATTGAAAACTTTTGCCCAAGAGGCAAAAGTTTATTCTTTAATTGCACTGGTTAGATTATTAACATATATGCAACTCCTGTCTCTTGGGCAAGACTTTAGAAAATTGTTGAAATTAAAATTTTTGCCAAGAGGCAACAATTTATTCTTTAATTGCACTAATTAGATTATTAACATATATTCAACTCTTGCCTCATGGGCAAGACTTAGTTTAGAAAATTATTGAATTGAAAACTTTTGCCCAAGAGGCAAAAGTTTATTCTTTAATTGCATTGATTAGATTATTAACATATATCAACTCTTGCCTCATGGGTAAGACTTTAGAAAATTGTTGAAATTGAAATTTTTTGCCCAAGAGACAATAATTTATTCTTTAATTGCACTGATTATATTATTAACATATATGCAACTCTTTCCTCATGTTAGAAAATTGTTGAAATTGAAAACTTTTGCCCAAGGGGCAAAAGTTTATTCTTTAATTGTACTGATTACATTATTAACATATATGCAACTCTTGCCTCATAGGCAAGACTTTAGAAAATTATTAAAATTGAAAATTTTTGCCCAAGAGGAAACAATTTATTCTTTAATTGCACTGATTAGATTTTGAACATATATTATAAATGAGGAAAAAAGATGAACAATATGGGTTCCTAATGAACAAGATGTGGGATCTAATGTGTAAAATACTGATCAAGATGAAAACACCAATGAACAGACTCTTAATGAATAAGATGTGGGCTTTAATGTGTAAAATACTGATCAAGATGTAGGTGTTGCTTAGCATAGTGCTGATCCAGATGGAAACACTAATAAATAGTTTCTTAATGAACAAGATGTGGACGCTGCTGAGCAAAATGCTAATCAAGATGGAAATGCTAATGAACAGTGTCCTGATGATCACGATGTAGGTGTTGCTGAGCAAAATGCTTATCCAGATGGAGACACTGATGAACAGGTTTCTAATGAACAAGATATAGGTGCTACTGAGCAAAATGCTGATCAATATGGAGATGCTAATGAACAGGTTTCTGATGAACAAAATTTAGGAGCTGCTGAGCAAAATGCTAATCAACATGAAGACATTAATGAACAGAATCATGATCAATATGTAGGCACCCGAATGAACTGAATGAAGATGTAGATCAAATGGCTGATGGAATAGATAATATGAACCAACTAACGACGAAAATACAGACATTGATAACCTATTCATGCTGATCAAAATGCAGAAAGATATACACTTTCTGGATAGACTAATTAGACTTTATACTTACACAAAATGCTAATTCCATAATTGTGTGGTATTCTGTTTTAAGATTGCAGTATTGCCATTCTCTATATGCTGCTTAGTTTGTTTTTAATTTCTCAATACAGGTCATCTGTCAAGCATTTGAGTATAATCGACCAGTTAAAAGTTACTACTGGATTACTGATCTATTTCCTTATATTTTGCATAACACTTGACAGTAAATGCTACTGAACTTTAGTATTGGGAAATATGATGCTTTGCTATATGATGAAGTTAGATTAACAGATACGTTTGAAAATTGTGGCCTAATGGTTTTTGATTTTCACTCTCATCCTGAAGATATAGGGCGGTCTCCCATATTTTTTGTAGTGCAATTAAATAATAAACTGCTCATATATAGGGCAAGAGAAAGGATATTTGAGAAATAAGGAAAAAAAATGAACGAGAATGAATATCTAAGAAAAATTCTCGAAAAAAAAGAGAAATTAAAAAAACTCTAAATAAAGGTTAAAGACAACTAAATTAAAAAAAGAAAAAGATTGAAGAAATAGATAATGATTGTAAAAAAAAGATAAAAAAAATTAAGGTTGAGACAAATAGATTAAAATATGAAAATAAAATTAAATAAAAAAATAAAAATTGAAAATAATAAAAATCAGAATAATAAATTTAAAGAAAAAAATGAAAAAGTGAAAAAAGTAGAATTATAAAAGTAAAGGAAAAATTAAAAAGTGAAAATAATAAAAAATAAAATTTAAGAGATAAATAAGTATGGAAAGTTTTAAAATATATTTGAAGTATAAAGGGGCAAAATGGTACTTTTAGTATATTAAAAAGTAAGGAAGACTATTCTTCAAAGTTTCTTATTTGGGGTCAAATATCTAAAATCACCCATATTTTTGGTCTATGACATGCAATTTCCTGATTTATGGAGTTGTTCGTAAAGAGGACAATGGAGTGGCGTATGCATGGAATATGATGGAGCAAAATTGGGATAAAATTGGTTAAGTGGTTGATGGGCCTGATGATGGCATATCACGTCCTCTTCTTGATGGAATTCAATATGATCATGTGTTTGATGTTGATATTGGAGATAGTGAACCTGTTCGCAAGTTGCCCTATAATTGCTTAAGTATTTTAGTTTTCTGTTTTGAGTTATTGAGGGGGAATTTTTCTGTAGTATCTGGAATTTTGGGTCTTCCTCTCAACTTTTTATTGGCATGGCGTATTGAGCTTGTAATACTTGGGCGCAATTTTCTCTATGTTTTCTGGAGTAATATGTTTGTCTATCTTTGTGGAAATACATTGAGTTTATTGTTATTGTTATGTTTGTCTATCTTCTCCATCTTTAATGCAGCAAATTGATCTGAGAGATGCATTTTTGCTGCTCCATCACTTGGAATAACCTTGCATGTTCGACTTGTTTCAGTTTGCCGATTATTTTAGGGATTTTGCAGATGTTTTAGCTTGTTTCTTATGGGAAATCATATGGTATTAATGAGTCTTTTAATAGCTATCGAACTTTTATGTTGGTTTGTTAGGGTGGGGTTATTGTGATACCACTAGATTTTAGTGAGGTATCATCAATGCATTTGCAATGAGGACTGTGGATAGGTTTACATAATATGTTATCCAGTTGGGTAATGATTTTGCGATTGTCATTATTACCTTCTGACCATTATACTCATGCCAGTTACTTAATGATGATCCAACTGGCAGTTGTCATTATTGTCTTCTGATCATTATTGCAAAATATCATTATTGCCTTTTGATCGTTATTGCAAAATGTCATTATTGCTTTCTGATCATTATACTTTTTTTTCTGCCATCAATCTCTATCTAATTTCTTAGAAATTAGTGGCAGTAAGGTTGGATTCTCAGGTGGTGTGTAAGAGGGATAGTTTTAAGTACTTAGGGGCCATGATTTAGGGGAATGGTGAGATTAACGAGGATATCTCTCACCAGATCGGGGCGGGATGGATGAAGTGGAAGCTCGCCTCGGGGGTGTTATGCGATAAGAAGGTGACGCCCAAGCTTAAAGGTAAATTTTATAGGGTGGCAGTTTGTCCGACCATGTTGTATGGAGCAAAGTGTTGACCTATCAAAAACTCTCACATTCAAAAACTAAAGGTGGCGGAAATGTGAATGTTGTGCTGGATGTGTGGGCTTACTAGGGGGATAGGGTTCGAAATGAGTCTATTGGAGATAAGGTTGGTGTGGCTTCTGTGGAGGATAAGATGCGGGAGGTCCGTTTGAGATGGTTCAGACATGTGATGAGGAGGGGCACGGATGCTCCAGTTCGTAGGTGTGAGAGGCTTGCTTTGGATGGTTTCAGGCGGGACAGGAGTAGGCCGAAAAAATACTGGAGAGAGGTGATTAGGCGGGACATGGAGCAGTTACAGCTTACTGAGGACATGACCCTAGATAGGAAGATCTGGAGAACGCGTATTAGGATAGAAGGCTAGTGACTTTTTCGGTAGGTAGGATAGGGCTTTACTTGGCCGGTGCAATATTCTTGTTATGCTACATTACGATTGCTTACTATTCTTTGTTTACTACTCCTTATAGGTGGCGTATTTATGTCATGTCATATTGTTCCATGCTTTGTATACGTTTTTTATGACTTATCTTATCTTGAGCCGGGGGCCTATCGGAAACAACCTTACTACTTCTCCAGAGGTAGTGGTATGGACTGCGTACATCTTACCCTCCCTAGACCTCACTATGTGTGAATACACTGAGTTTGTTGTTGTTGTTGATTCATATGAGATAGTAATTTCCCTATTTTAATATAAATGATGGAATAAAATAATCGCAAAATTAGATAATACTTTATATCAAATATAAAATAAAATTAATCTCAAACTTTATCCTAAATTATTTAATTCCGTTGGCCAAACAAACCTTAAGGTATGTGTTATTTCGTAGACAACGCGGAGGTAATAAATAAGTCGGTCCAAAAGTGAAAGGTGCATAGTGCACATTCCAATCGTGCAATAAAGTTCCAACTTTTAAGCCTTGTTATGTAATAACCAAAGAAAAAAAGCGTGTATAAGCCTTGTCATTGCCTATTGCTCATGGTTCTTCCTCCTCCCTATTTCCAGGAAACTTCACAACCCCCTTCTTTCCCTATTATTTTTTCTTTCCACCTCTTCTTGGTCTAAATCTTGGTGAAATCATCTGAATCTGGCTCTCTCCTTTATATCATACCAAAAGAAAAAAACAACAACAACAAGGTTTCACTTTTGTGCCGAAGGGGTACAAGTATTTATTGAAATTTCTAAGGATTTAATCATAAAATCATCTGTAAGTCCAAGATATTTATAATGGATTCGGATTCTTGGACTCGTTTATTTACTTCTTCAAGGCGTTACCAATCTCGATCAGGTTAGTAGTTATCTTCGTTTTATGCAGGTGAAAAATTTGCAACCAAATGTTTTTGGCTTTATTTCCTGAGGTGGATGTGTTTTTTTTTTTTGGCAAGAAAATGAAGGAATATGCACTTGCATTTGCTTTGATTTGTTGTACATGGGTTTTCCTTGCACAGAATTGAACCAACTGCGAAAATTACATTTGTTTTTCCTGAGCTGGGGTTTTGTGGGAATGGGTTTCCTTACCTGAATTTGAAGAAATTTACATTTGCTTTTGTGGTTTTTTCTTATTCTCTGTAGCAGTAATGTAAACAGAAAATGTTGTTTATTGGTCTTCCTTCACAGAAACTAACCTTGTGTAAAGATTACAACTTTATTTTAGTTTACTGGAATTGAAAAAGTGGCATAGTTTATTTTATATTTGCATTTCTGGGTTTGGTCGGTCGTATTTGGGATTTTTAGAAATTGTTCTTTGAGGGTTTTCCTTGCCCAGAGCGACTCCAGATGTGCAGGTTTTAAATTTTTGTTTTATCAACTCTCATCTCTTTCTCTGAATTGTCGTTTGGGGAATGTGTATGTTTTCCAAGGGAAGATACATACACGGAGAAGAAAATTTTATGTTTGCATTTCTGGGTATCTTTTCACACTGTATCTAGTAACATGGTTGGAAATGTTAAGGCATAGCTTTTCTTGTTTTACGGAAGTGAATTTTCGGTGTGTTGCAGATATCTATAACTTAGGAGAGGAGTATAATTGCGAAGAGGAGTCTAGGCCAGAGTTTCTTTGTCCTTTCTGTGCGGAGGATTTTGATATTGTTGGACTATGTTGTCATATCGATGAAGAGCATGCTGTTGAAGCTAAGAATGGGGTACAGTATCTCTACTACTAGTACTTCTTTCCCACTTTGTTTGCATTGAGTTGGCAAATGTAGGTTGTGCTTAAGTTTTTAAAACCAGGGTGACCGTCATAAAAACTTTCTAATTTGTTGTGCCATCAGGAATTGGTTTCTTTTGTTTCCTCTCTTACTACTCTTCCTGTAAACCAATGGGTTTGTGAGAATAAACATTGGCAATCTAAATGGTGTTCATTTTATGAAATGATCCTGTACCTTTAAGGATTTACCTGTGTTTATGTCTGTAGAGGCTTCGACTTAAAAGTTCAAAGCAGTGATCACACTGGTTGTGTGAAGCTTTGACCTTAATATTTCAAAGTAGTGATGTGAAATAGTTTTCTGTTCCCCTTATCTAGGTGTTAAAAAAATAGTTTGTTGGTTTACCTCTCCTGAAAATTATGGAGATACATAATATCATCACTAAAATATCAGAAGCATTATGTGCAAGTAACACTGGTGCTACATTGCACAGTGGTTTCTGCTGATTACCGGTCACTTGTTTAACTTTAAAGATAAACTTCTATAACATCTGGATCAACCATGAAGCTGATTGATGAGAATCTTTCTTTTCAAACTTGTGGACGTACCACTTAAATTGATCAAGCTGCTAGTTACTGGAAAATGCTCCCAGCAACCAAAAAAAAAAAAGAGAGTCTGTCGCGGTCTTTATTTGAAATATGAGCTGCTTATTTCTTTTTATTCTTCTAGTAATGTGATGGTTCACACAATACAAGTAGAACGAGAAAAGGGTCTGTTCAATTGTTAGACATCGCTACCTTCTCTGGAAGAAAAAAAGAAGGGAAATAAATGATAATTCTTTGACCCCTTTCTAAGAATTCTAAGTGTATTTTGTGCACCAGTGGTTCAGGGCTCAAAAAGTTATTTGTTTGGATAGCGACTTATGATTAAGCCTTTCATGATACAACAACAACAAAAAACCCAGTGTATTCTCACATAGTGGGGTCTGGGGAGGGTAAGATGTACGCAGTCCGTACCACTACCTTTGAAGAAGTAGAAAGGCTGTTTCCGATAGATCCCTAGCTCAAGACAAGGAATAATAATCAAATCCATAATAAAGCATGGAACAAGATGACATAACATAAATACGACACCCACAAGTAATAGTAACCGAAGAAAAGTAAACAAATCATAATATAGCATGAAACAAGGTGTCTTAGCAAGAATAATACACCCACCAAGTAATACCCTATACTAGCGACCCGAACTGACACTAGTCTTCTATCCTAATTCGTGTCCTCCAGATCTTCCTATCTAGGATCATGTCCTCAGTAAGTTGTAACTGCTCCATGTCTCGCCTAATTACCTTTTTCCAATACTTCTTCGGCCTACCCTTACCCCGCCTAAAACCATCCAAAGCTAGCCTCTCATACCTACGAACCGGGGCATCCGTCCCCTCCTCATCACGTGTCCGAACCACCTCAGTCGGACTTCCCGCATCTTGTCCTCCACCGAAGTCACTCCAACCTTCTCCCGGATAGTCTCATTCCGAACTCTATCGCCCCTAGTTAGCCCACACATCCAACGCAACATCCGCATTTCCGCCACCTTCATTTTTTGAATGTGGAAGTTCTGGCCAACACTTCGCTCCATACAACATGGCCAGACGGACTGCCACCCTGTAGAATTTGCTTAAGAATTTGTCTTTAAGCTTGGGCGGCACCTTCTTGTCACACAACACCCTCGATGCAAGCTTCCACTTCATCCATCCCGCCCCAATACAGTGTGAGACATCCTCGTCAATCTCACCGTTCCCCTGAATCATGAACCCGAGAAGCCTTTCATGATAATATGCTGAATTAGCGGGTCTTGTAGAATTTGAAGGGATGCTACCTAAATGTTTAGTAGCTTTTGAAGCTCCGCTAAATATATAACCAATTCTTCATAAGTTCTTGCTAAGTGGCAAAGTAACTATTCTTTTTCCCAAATCTCTTTTTTGGGGGAAAATTTAAGCCAAAAGTTGAGTGTGATTTAAGCGACTTTTTTTTTAAAATGTCACCCAATTCGGACAATAGCTCAGTTTTTCAGGGGTTGTTTCTGAAAATATTTTAGTTACACAGAATAGTTTCAGAATTTATTTTTTTTTCAAAAAACAAAATCTATTTCATATATTTTCTAACTATCGTTTAGTTACATTGTTGTTACTTTCTGTATTGACCAAAATGTGACCTTCTCTTTCCTTTTTCTTGAGAAAGGTAACATATATTACAACAAAGGAATACACCCAAGGTATTCCAGTATTAATTACAATCAGAAACCACAGTGGTATTAGCAGCCTCCTATGATCTCATAAATAATCTTAAATGCTAGGAATATCGTCTTCTTCTCAAGGATACTCATGTTTATACCAAAAGTGGAAAAGAACCGGACAGTTCATCTTCAGTTTCTATAGGGAGCAGCTATTTTCTTCAAAACATCTCTGGTTCCTCGCCATCATGTGACCTTTTCTAGTCGAGGACTCGGCATCATTAACCTACGATATGATATTAAGCTTATATCTCGAAATCTAGATTTTGATTACACGAGCTAGAATCAGATAAGAGACTAAAGTGGTTGGGACCAAAAAAACAAAATTTGATGATTATTTAATTAAATCACTCTATGATTGTATAACTTCTATTTCTTCTATTTCTGAATAAAATCTGGACATCTAAACACATTATGCTACTAGCTTGTATCAGTTGCATCTCTGGCAAGTGATCAGGGTGTTGAAGGAACACAAAGTGTTGTCTGCCATTTCATCTAAGTTTTTTGGTGATGTTGGATGACATGTCTGTAAATGCAGATATGTCCGGTTTGCGCAAAAAGGGTTGGAATGGATTTGGTTGGTCATATTACTCAGCAACATGGAAATATTTTAAAGGTATCTTTTTTGGTTATCTTTCATCAGTGATTTTCATGAGCTTCGATCTTGAGACGGCTTTTTGGGTTTGCTTCAGCAGCAAATGTGCAGCATATCAGCGTTCTTTTGAAGCTATTGACAGTTTTGTCGTAGTTTTACTGATGGTCTCTGGATGCTGGTATTTATCATTGACTGCATTACAGGTGCAGCGCAAGAGAAGATTTCGAAGAGGTGGTACTTCGGCTCTCTCTAGTTTAAGAAGAGAGCTAAGGGAAGGGAATTTGCAGTCCATCATCGGGGGATCCTCTCGTTTGGTTTCTTCCTCCACTACAGATCCAGATCCCTTGTTATCTTCATTCATTCACAGTACACCTTTGGCTAATGAAATCCGCTATGTTCAACCTTTATCTTCTATTACACAAAGTTCAAAAGAAGATAGCACTCTTGAGAACACATCTGAAAGGTATGGACGCATCATTACTTTTGTTTCTGTTTCTTTTTTTCCCCTCCTCTCAAATGCCTATTCCTATGTGTATAATTCTAGTTCTCGGGAATTTCTTGGTTCATGTCTCTTTGATTTTATGTTTGAATGGCAAACCTGACTAAACCTTCTTTTGTGGATTGCATGTGTGTTTGCTAACTTGCTTAAACTTTTTGTCTCATGATTGAGTTGTTGAATAATTTTTTTATACGGGGAGCCTTTAACCTTTTTTGCTTATTATCAAGTTAAACATGCAAATTTGATGAGCTATTACACAATACATACTTCATCTACATGTTGTATGCTGGTTTTATTTGTTGATAAAGTACTCCTGCAGATACTTGACAAAAGGAACTCTAGTGATAACTGTGTAGGAAGCCATGGTCATTTGTTTGCGCTAAGCTCTTCTTACATTACATGTAAGGTCATTGTTCTCCCGGGGAAGTAGAGGGGGTTAAGGGGAGATTGTCAACTGTAGAAGTTGTCCATCGTCAAGATATATGGCAACGAGCTTTTGTTTACTAGCATCCGTTTTTGGACTTCCGATTTCCCTCTTTCATCCCGTTTGCATTTACCTCTGTCTTAGGTTGTTGATTTTGTTGTTCTTTTGAACAGAAATGTGCAGCTTCAGCAATCTCCACTATCTGACAAAGACCATGAGGAGAAGGCCAGGAAGAGTGAGTTTGTGCAAGGGCTATTGCTATTCACCTTTCTTGAGGAAGACTAAGAAATATGAAAAGGATAATGTTAGCATAAATAGAGAAAAGAAGAGAAGGCTGGGATTCTGTGTAGTAGTTAGGCGAAAGGGAACTCGTAAAAGTCCTACTAATGTGTATATTAAAGACAACGTTAGTTTTCCATCTTCAATTTAGCAACATGCTAATATATTATTCTAATTTAATTGTGAGGCAAAAAGAAACGAAACTAAAATTATCAAGCATCAGAGCAGCTAACAACCATCAGTGATATGAACAGCTGAAATTGCTCTGGCATGGACTCCTCTGGTTATCATTAGAAGCAAAAGACTTGTTCTGGTAAACCAAGTTATGGGATATCTGCATAATTGCAGTCTTTCATAATTCAATAGGTAACTTCATGTGGGATTGGCCACCGGTAATATTTGTCCGGAAAGAAGCTATGGGACTATGTGATGGGTGATATACTCCTTCTGTCCCAAATTTTCTAATTTAATTTTTCATTTTACTTATTTTTTTTCATTAATCAAGACAAGACAATTCTTTTTTTCATGTTTTACCCTTTGCATTAATTATTTTTTTTAAAAAATAAAATTGTAAACATCATTTAATAAAAATATTATGATAAACTAGGCATATTATTAATTATTTTTCTTAATTAATGTGTCACCTCAATTTGAGACGGAGGAAGTAATAGATCTCCGCTTTCTAGTAAGATTAAATTCTGGCCTAGAAAATGGAAACAACGAGACCTAGAGCCTCCCTGGATGAAGATGGACATGTTAGCAGGACTCAGTAGACTTGGACCCATTGGTTTACTTTGCTTCCAGAACGTGGTCGTACGCTCAGGTGTATGATTCCATATATCGTGTATCATACTATAGTTACTGCTGCTTTTTATATGACACGATTTTCTTGTTAGTTACTGCCAGAAAGAATGCATTTGTAAACATCTCATGGAAGTACAAAATTACAAAATTGTACAACAAATAAGACTTCATAGACCTTACCAAGTCAAACAACGTAACATAAATTAAAGTAATTACCTGTGTTTAATAATTGCAAAATTCCAACTTGTTTAGAATTATTTGGTATCAAAGCAAATTATCGACATCTAAGCAAATTACACCCCAAAGCAGAAACGCATAAAGAATATGTATAGCTGACTCTCTGAGATAGAGGCGTGGTTGATCGTGTTTAATTAGAATAGTCATCCCATCAGTCAGAGTTAAGTAGTAAATTCAGCCAGACTCTAAAAACATTGCTATATACAAAGTCATATACTGTGAGTCGATATTATACCAGAGGTATTACAGACCATTCATTTATACACACACTGAAAATCAACCTAGTTGTTTTAAAATCAACATTAACTTGAGTGTAAGCTGAAATATAGAGCTAGCTTTGACAAAGTAACAGTCATCAGAACATATCCAGGAACTCACTGTTGATTGAGGAAACAGTGAAGATGCTAACCTTCATGTGCCCCTCTTGATCCTACTGCAAACCTTACCACTCATGCATCTACGAGTAACTAATAAAAGTACAACAGCTTATATTGTGTAAACAGAAGGGTACTTTTCAAGTCTAGTTTAGCTATACCCAGAAACCAACTTGAACAGCCGGATGAGCATCTCAGGATGTTATGCTTACAAGAAAATAACAAACTTCACCTTCGATAAGAATTATGTGACATGAAAAAACTATAGTCAGGGTGATTAACTTGCAAAAGCCGGAGCCAATTGTCAGCAGCTCGTAATAGAGAGTTAACCTTCTGACATTCATTGACTCCATCGGGGAACCAAAAAGATGCTTGGAATTTGTAGGAGGCCAGCCCAAAGGTTGGGAGAGGTAGCTTGGCGGACATACCAGCATTGACAGTGCCTTTACTGATAGTTGTGCCATGTTGTTGAGGCCAGTCAGTCCTAGGAACTGCAAGTGTAAGCAATAGATAGTCAGAAACTTCAACAACAATCAACTGGCTCATTTTGCCAGCGAATTGAGCAGAACTAGAGAAGAAATAGGATGAACGGCATACCACCAGAAGGAGTTGAGAGGGAATGGTATGTCAAAAAGCACGCATCAAGATTTTGCAATGTTGGTCCTGTTGGTATCCTATATATGGGATACCTTCATAATGGGAAAAGCGGGAAAAATAATTCAGTATTAACAAGAAGTGAGTTTACACAAGAATCTTTGTTCAGTGAAAACCAAAAGCAGAAAATCGTACCAAGCCACAGAAATCCAACTTGCAGCAGTAAGATCACAGCTCCTATACGTCTTCAGTTCAGGAAATTTAGATGCAAGGCCTGAAATCTGCAGTGTTATGGGGAAAAGAATGTAACACAGGAAAAAAATGAAAACGGACAAACTTCTGTTTGAAGATAAAATACTTGCCTTATCAGCTAAAGGTTCACGACCATATGGTTGCTTTCGCTCAAAATATTCAAATGCAAGGAGACCAGGAGAGTTCCCCATCTCATTCTCATCACCTGAAGATTCTAATAAAGGGTCCTTTTTTAGGGAGAAATGCTTGCTTCCATCAATAGTTGATCCAATTAAAATCTGCTGATTCCAACTCCCCTGAACTTCATTGGCTATCCTTGAAGCTCCAGCTCCATATTCACTACTGTCATCACTACTTGTCTCCTTGAGAGAATCAGCATCACTTTCTTCACCTGGTCTCCTGGAATAAATTAAGCCCAATATTGTTATTTGAAGGCAACTACCTCGCATAAGAAGAAGAAGAAGATATGACAACTGAAATCTTTTTGTTAGCTGAATCTTGTATTTTGTTTATAAAGTGGAAGGTTATAACTTTGTCACCTTTCAGATTTTGCTGTCCTAATTTCCACTATCTGCTCTTGACAGAGGTTAGGTACATGCCCCCCTCTGTTTTATTCGAAATTATAGACGTGGTAGGGGTTCAAGCCAAACCCCCCCACGCCTAACAGCTCCAAGCTGTGATGGTTATAGCTTAAAATTATTATTTTTAAAATGCAGCTAATGCATGACAGTAATCCACAACCAAAGGCACCAATCAATTGAAATGAACTCACTTTTAAGAGAACAGATCAGTCTGTATAGTTCAATTATTAAAGAAGATAGCTCTTACTTCAACCTAGTTTTCACTTGGTAGGTAAGATGAGAGGCAGAATTAAAACGTTAATAGCCTTGATACATTTTGCTACCTCCATCTTCAAGCAGGGAGTAAATTAAAAACTTCAAAGAAGTAAGGACCAAGCAAATAATCAACAACAAAATTCACCTTCAAGGACAATACATGCAAATCTGATGCCACACCTTGCGCCAGTGCAAGGCCACATCAATAGGAAAAGAAATTTAACCCTGTTAAATATGTTCACTCAAACATTTTTAAGGTCAATCTTTCTGCAACACATGAGCTCATAGTGATCTATGAAGAACCTGAAGCACTTCAATAGCTAAATTTATATTCAAGAACAAGAATATGCCTTAAATGACCAACCACAGAAAATCTACACATCGAAGAAGGTGCACACTTCAACTTCGACTGAGTTGGGGGGGGGGGGGCATCGATTGAGTAGAGGGTCAGGGCCCTGAAGTACAGATATCCATTTCTCATTAGCCTTGGACTTTTGCAGAATGAATCACATTCAAGCTAAGAAAAGATGAAAGAAATTAAAATAAAAACTTCACATTAACCAAGCCCCAAGCTAACCAGAATCTAGGCTAAAATCACTATCCGCATAACTGAATTGAACATTTAAGAGGACAATTGTGTGATTCAGCCAGAACCGGTAATATCTATTACACAATGAAGAATGCATCTTTATGTTAAACAATAATAAGAAATCAGACACATTGTTCTGGAAACTCTTCAACACTTTTTTCCCCGTCACCAAACAGTCGCACATGAACTCGTTCAAGACCAATATGCACAAATAATTACTATTTTTATCATCTGCAAATAGGCAAGAAGTGCACAAAAAAGTTTACCTTTGCTTGATGGAGGGCCTCGAAGGATCTATATAAAGTTGAATCCCAGACAAATATGGCACATAATACTGGACAACACAATCACTCTGATTCAACACAAGAGGAACTCCTGCTCCGTATGCACTCCATTCACCAAAAGACTCCCAAAGGTCGCCCAAGATAAAGTATGGATTGGGATCATTGTCAAGATTCCTCATCCCTCTCATGATTGTCTGCACATATGAAAATGCACTGGATTAATTTGAGTATCAGGATATCAAAGGATTCAAACTGATTTTCCACAAACTTCTGCTTTGTTGCAATATAACTAAGCCACTGAAAAAATGCGAGTAGATCCTAATTACACAAAGGAATTCAATAACCAAGCCAAGGAGACAATTACCAAGCCGTTATTCTCTTGTATGATTTCAAAAATGAACATAAAACTAGCAGAAATCTGGCTTTTCATCAACACATTATACAACTCCGTTTTCCATGCAAATGGGAGGAGAGTAGCAAACCACTGCATTCGAACACCTGATCCATATAGATGGCTTACACACACGATATGGCCAAGTATCTAAAAGCAGGCATATGCATAACCACATGAAACTAGGTGAAATTCCATAAATTTCCTTTTGTTACCAATGGTAGGTCCAGTTTCTGAGGATATTGTCTAGCCGGTAATAGCAAGATTCCATGTTAGAAATTCATCCCAAGTATATGAGAAAAGGGTTACGCTTTACAGGCTTTAAGTAATACAGTTCTCCTCATTAATATTCTTTTTTCCACATATAGTAGTGCAAAAAAATCAATATCTAGTCCAAGCATAACCCTTTGACATTGTCACGATACAAACTCTGAAGGCATTCACAAAATGCAGCAACTTTTCCAATAAAATAAGACACACGACAGACTAATATGATGGCTAATAATTGGGAAACAAGAGTAGTGACCATTTGCTCAAATAACAAATATCAATGCACAAGAGAATATTAATACCTTGGGGAAGAATAGAGCAGGAACCTTGGGCGTGGTATGCTCCAAGAACCGATCGAAATTGGTCAAATTGGATGAAAACGACGCCGTTGAGGGGGCACCATCATCAGACTCCGGTTCAATTCTTGACTTGGCTTTCATTTTTTGCTGCTTTCTCATCGCCGGTGGGCTATAAAACCGATCATCTCCGACCCGTCTCCGATTTCCAGCCATTTTCTTCTTTCTTGTTTTTGCAAAATTACCCACAAAAGAAAATGGATCCGCAAAGATCCTAAAATTCAAAAGAAGTGGGTATAGCAGCAGAACGTTTGATTCTTCGCTGTAATGAACTATTCTAGTGTTTATGATATTGGTATCTTGCAATTTCTTGTAAAATTGGGTAATGGAACAATTGGGTAAAGTTTAGGGCTTTATTCCAAAAGGGTTTAAGGGGAGATTTTGAGGAAAGTTTAAGGAAGTTTTAGGGGTTTTGAAGATAATAAAAGAGGGTGTTGGGTTTGTTAATGGTGGAGGGAGAAGGAGACGCCAAGAGTCGAGCCAGAAAAAAAAGCTTGAAAAGGAAAGTCCACCTTTAGTTCCATGGACCATGTTCTAGAGAATTCAAGAATAAAAATAATTTACACAACTATCATTCGATATATTAAAGGCGGGTTCAGTGGATCGTTGTACTATATCCGTTTTGTAATATGAATATTCCTACTTACATGTTTGTCATCTGAACTCTTAAATTCACTAAAAAAAATAACATTTTAAATATATTTTTGCTTATGTGGCATTAACTTGCTGATGTAGCAAAACGCGTGTAAATACGCATTTTTTGAGCGCGTGATTAAATTAAAAAATATTTATAGTATTTAAAAAATTAAAAAAATACTAAATTAAAAAAAAAGAAAGTAAAATACTCCCCCCTCACCCTCCATCCCCAACCTCCATTCCAACACCCTTAAGAATTTTGCCAGAATTATGGCTCCGGCATAGATCTGACCACTATCTCCAAAATTCGACCAAGACAACCACTAAACCACCACCAAAATGCCATTACCAGCCTCATCTCCTATCAGACTCGATTTTTCCACCATTTTCCCCACAATCACCCTCCATTAATCCTTCTCTACCATCACACAAAACCTTTATTTTATCATCAATAAAACCAGGAGAACCACAATAAACTGAGTTGGTCATCACAATGTCATCAAATTCAAACCTTTTACTACCAAAATTATTTGACACTTTAGCTTTTTGATACAAATTCTTGAAAGATTTTGAAACCTTAAACTTCAATACAGAAAAATGGTTTTCTTTCTTGGCCTTTGTACATGAGTCTAGTGGAATAAACTGTTTTAGCAGTGGCTGAAATTTCAGAGAAACCTCTGTATTTTTGTTCTTGTGTGATACAGGTCTATCCATAAGTTTTCAACTCCAATCATGCCTGCTTATGAAACGGGGTAAAGTAAAAATGAATAAAGACGACATTTTAAACACTTACGAAGTTGAAGTTGAAAATTAATACCCAAATTCGATAAATCCGATACAAGAAAGTTTCAATCTTATTATAGGAATTTTTCCAACCACTAATACTTGTGAATTCATACTTTTAAACCTGTTTTTGGGCTTCTGCTAGTACCCAAATTTGATAAATCTGATTCAAAGAGAAATTCATGTTCGCTGTAGGAATTTAAGATTTGGGTATAAGCAATTGAAGGATAAATTGCATGATTCAAAGATAAATTCATGCTCCTTGTAGGAATTCAAGATTTGAGTATAAGCAATTTTTTTTCTCCATAAAAATTGCTTCTTGATACAACAAAGTTTCAATCTTTTTTTTGGTTTCTAAAATGGATGTTGAACATCAAGAAGATATTTTGATGATTGATGAAACTGATTTCGTTGGATACACACAGTGGTACAACTACTGAATGAAAGTGTTGAACATCAATAATTTTTTTTTGAAAAAATGATATGTGTAAGAGAATTTTGTATGTTTATGAACTTGACAATGGTGTGTGTGTTTGAGGGTGGGTTGGCGTGGTAATGGGGATGAAAAAATGGTGTATGTTCATATGAAGAAGAAGTAGCAAAGGAAGAAGGTGGCAATTTTTTTTTTTAATTCTAAATTTAAAATTTTTATTTTTTTAATATTTAATGTCTTATGTGGCATTTTAAAAATGATATGGAATTTAATTTTGCATTTAAAATGACGTGGAAGCTGATGTGGCGAGAGTGTGTTACACTCACCAAAAAAGTGTTTAAAATGTTGCTTTTTAGTGGGTTCAAGGGTCTAGATGACAAACACGTAAGTAGAAGTGTCCAACTTACAAAACCGACATAGTACAGAGATCCATCGAACCATTTTGCCTATATTAAATGTTGCTCACTCCTTTAATTTATTTCCACAAAATACTAAAAATATTCAGGTTTAGCATGTCAAAAGGCTTTTTTTTTCTTTCGTATTTTACTCCCTCCGTCCTAGTTTACTCATACCAAATTTCCTAATTTATTGTCCCATTTTACTTATCCTTTTTACTTATCAAGACAAGATAATTTTTTTCCATTACACCCTTAGTGTAATTGATTACTCCTTATTATTAACATTCTTGAAAAATGTTGCAAGATAAGTACCATTAAGAGTACACCATTAAGAATATAAATGGTGCTTTGGTATTAGTCATCCATCAATATTGAAACTAACAACAAGACACAACTAAGATGGCCAAAATGGTAAAGTTACATTACCAATCATTGTTTTCTAAATAGCTGTGTCATCCCAATTTGGGATGGATAAATGGCACGGAGAGAGTACCTTTTTATATTAATTACTCCCTGGATAACCCTACCCTAACCTGATAACCCTATGCTCTGCCACCGACATGGCCGGTCCGTTCATTAGCAAGCCTGATGAGGCTGACCAAGTCATTGCTCTATAATCTCCGACAGTTTCTCAAGAACTCAATCGCCCCAATTCCCATTTGAAAGCTATTTTGCATAACGAGCTTTTAGAGTTGCCTAACATTGATGACAAATCAAAAGAACAAACTAGTGATGATACCCCAACAAGTTAAAGTATGTGGATCTCGTGAAACCCATTAACAATCTCTTAACAGTTGACACAGGCGATTCCAATGAAGGCAATGAAATATATTAATGGAATCCCACATATTACTTGAACAGAGGAAGAAGTTCATAAAATAAATTTAATTGATAAGTTACAATTTGTTGTTACGAAATTTTTTCTATAGATGGCCGAATATTAAAGAACCAAGAAATCAAATTCCTATATAGTGCAACATTAAAGGTGATTAAAAGACCGATTTACTAAGAAACAGACATATACTAGTAAGGCTCAACTTAATGGGGGACTTTGTAAATATCATGTCAAAGAATGTGTACTATAAAACTGCTAAGGATAGAGTGACATATCAAATGATATCTCTAATTTATGATGTCAAATTTAAATCAGAAGAGAAAACTACATTAACAGTGGCATGGATTTCTTACCCGAACCTTCTACCAATATTTTATGTAAAAGAATCACTTTTTTTCTATAAAAGCGACAATTGAAAACCTACACATCTAGATATAGGTACAATAAACAAAATATAACCTAGTTGTGTGAGGGTGAAGGTTTAAGTAGATTTGGCTGATGAACTACCTGACTATATGGAGATAGAGGTTGTGATAGTAATACAAATTCAACAAGCTTACAAGCAATAAGGATTTAGTATAATATGATTCCAAAATATTATCACACCTACAAGCTATAGAAATTGCATCCAGAGCTAAAGAGACATGAGTGTAGAAAATTGCACCCAGAGTTAAAGAGACATGAGTAGCAAGAGTATGAGAAAGATGTGAACCAACAAGAAAATATACCTGTGTAGAGAAGATACGTGAATGAGAAGATGGTTGCTGCAAAGTGGAACCCTACATGTAGAAGATTTAGGATTGAGAAAGGAGTAGAGCCGGGCTTGATGAATGCTTACTACACAAGAAACTGACACTCTTAGCAAATGAGTTACACTCTCTAATCTTTTTAATATTTAACAAATAGAAGAAAAAGATGAAAATATAGAGGTGTATGTTCAAAGCAACAATACTGAAGGAATGGATGACGATACAAGCAATAAGGATGAAAACTAGAGGCTACAACAATGTAACAACAAGGTATTCATTAAAAACAACATGAAAAACAGATGTAGCAAAACCAACAACAGATACAATAACAAAATTATTAGGTACAACAACAAAAATCAACAACGAAAATCGATTCAGTCTTCATATGTAGTAGGACTTATAGAGAAAAAAAATTAAAACTACCTACAGAGTCTACAAAGGAATGGATATCTAAATCCTTCCCTAAATATTTGGTGTTAGGTACTTCATCTTCTTCAAAACCTACAGTAGACTAGCAAGAGTGTAATGAGCAAAGTAACAATCAAAAGAAAAAGAGAAGGTTCAAAATATTTAAGTAGATATGAAATGAGGTGAGTACATCAACACCTGCAGATTCTACATTAGTAAATAGCAATCCACATCAAACTATGGACAAAATAAGCATGCATAGAGAAATTACAGTAATGCTAACAGGAGAAATCATAAAAAGTTAGAATAATATTAGAACCCTCTTGCAGCAGTAGAAATACCTGAAATAGTGCAAACATATGAGTCACTTGTTTCTTTGGGTTCTATAGTGTCTCCAAATAAAACTCTTTATGATATTGTCACTCACAACTTAGGGAACAAGTTAGGAATACCTAAAATAAAAAAAGTTGATGCTGAGAAATATGATGATTTAAGTGAAGATCAAATTAATAGAGATGTAGATATTTCTCCAAGGACAATCAAGATGGTTAAATTAGCCAAAAAAAAAAAGATAATGAAGAGGCTATTCAGCCTATAAGGGTGTAACCAAAAAGGAATGTAGGCCCCATCAAATTTGGTAAATGATTAAAATTTTTATATGGATTATGAGGTTAGTAAAGTTACAAAAAGCATTTCAGAGAGTGCAAATATTGCACAACTTTCATATGTTTGCTTTTGTGGCTTTACTAGTACCTTTTCGGTATGCTAAAAACATCAATGGATAAGACCATATCAAAAATAAAGTCAGGATATCACAATATTAATGAAAATATTTGATCTTCATCAATCATGGTTATGATATTACCGTTGTTAGTAATACTAAGATGAAATGTTGGACCAAAATTCAAGGTTTTTATTGTATGTCAAAATAGCGTATGCAAAGTATGCTAATATTCGATTGAAGCTGGGGGATGATCTTTTTAATGTAGCTCATAGATTGGCTCATCCATGGTTGGTTGGGAGAGAATTTAATATGATTTTAAATGGGGAAGAGAAGATAGGTGGTATCCCTATTCAATGATGGTAACACTGATGATTTTAGAACATTTATAGAGTTGTAATCTTGCTCAAGTCCTTTTTAAGATAGCCTTTTTACATGGAGGAACGGTAAAGTTGAAAATAATTGTATTTTTAAAAGACTTGACATAATTCTTTTAATGCTGAATTTTAGAAATTATTTACTCATGCAGAAGTGAAACACTTGTCTAGAAATGACTTAGATCATGCACCATTGCTTTTGTCTTGCATTTCTGATTATTTCAATTTTAGTGAACCATTTAAGTTTCTTAATTCTGGACTTCTCTTGATTCTTTTAAGAAAGTGGTAAGGCTAAATTGGGATACTAAAGCTTCTTCTAACCATTTTTGAATTTTAAGAAAAAAATAAAGAAAATAAAAAAGGCCCTAACTTTATGGAGTAGTGAAACCTATAGGGACATATTTCAATAATTTTGATAATTAGAGAAGATATAGCAAGAAGCAAAGAAAAGTTGTTTGAAGAATATCCATAAGTTCAGAACAAATTTATCATGTAAAAAGTTAAAGCTGAATATGGTAAATATTTAGCTTTTGAGGAATTTTATTGGCAACTGAAGGTAGGTTATGAATGGTTTTAAAATGAAGACAAAAATATTAGATTTTTTCATAGTGTGGAGAAAGGTAGAAGACATAGGCTGAACATAAATAGAATTCAAGATTCTCAAGGATATTGGTTAGAAGATGAATGAGAAATATTAGAATCTACTATATCTTTCTACCAGCATCAGTTTTAGCAAGAAAAGGATTCTGATAATTTTTCACTTTTGTCTCATATTCTAGAAATAGCTAGTGAAGAAAATAATAAAATGTTGGGAATTATGCCAGACTTGAGGAGGTGAAAATCATTTTTAGTCTCAAAAGGAATAATTTTTGTGGTCCTAATGAACTATCTGGCAGATTTTATCAAGAATGTTGAGAGATAGTTAGATCAGATATTTTGAGAATGGTTCTCAATTTCTTTGCAGACAACTCCCTTAACAAATAAATAATTCATACTAACTTGGTTCTCATTCCTAAGAAAGATATAGTTTGAACTTTCTCAAATTTTTAGATCAATTAATTTGAGTAATTTTATCAACAAAATTCTCTCTAGAATTGCTCATGATAGATTGAAAAAGGTGCTCCGATGAATTATTTCTCCTAATCTGTTAGGATTTGTTAAAGAGAGAAGTATTATTAAAAATGTATTACTGGCTCATGAATTGGTAACTAATATTGGTGAGAAGGGTAAACCAACAAACATGGTCATTAAATATGATATAGACAAAATGTATGATAGAATTTTCTGGTACTTCTTAATGAAGGTGTTAAAAAGATGGATTTGGTGGATATGACATAGAGGCTGATTTTCAATAATTACTACTTAGTATTAACTAATGTTCAATCCTATGAATTTTTTCATTCCACTAAGGGACCGAAGTAAGGGGATCTCCTATCCCCTACTTTATTCATTCTTTCTTTTATAGTACTTATAAGAAATCTTAATGCATTGTTAATACATTATTCTTGGAGGATCATTTTATAAACTATGGGATGCCTAAATGGAACCCTAATATTAATTATCTATCTTATGCAGATGAAACTATTATATTCTTCTCAGTTGATGAATTTTTTTAAAGAGATTATGGAGACTATAGAATTATGAAAGACAATCTGCTTAAAGGTAAATGTTGAAAAAACTCTAATTTAATGCATCAAAATGCAATAAGGGCTACAACATGTAAGGTTGAACAATATTTGGGGATGAAGAGAGGTTCTTTTTATATGAAATATCGAGGATATCCTATCACTCATACCAGAAAAAAGAAAAGAATGTTATGCAGAGTTGATTGAAAAACTTAAAGAAAACTTGCAAGCTTGGAAAGTTAAGATGTTGTCTAAGTTTTTCTAGTGTCTTACAAAGTGCTCCTATTATGTTCTTTCAACTATTGTTTCCATATTTTTGTCACAAAATAAATTTACAAAAGTTTTGCTAAATTTCTTTGAAGTAACAAGAAAACATGAAAAGCAAATATTGGGTTGCTTGTGAAACTCAAGTAGGGGAGGATGTTGGTAAAGGAATATGTTTTTAATTTCAATTAGCTATTAATGTATTCTCCTGACTTGGTGGCTGATATGAGGTCGATAATGAGAAAGTTCGCTTCTGGGTTGAAAAGAGATTTGATTCTGAAGAGCAAGACTGCCTTACTGATTAAAGATATGGACATCTCCAGGTTGACTATTTATATGCAGCAGGTTGAGGATGAGAAAAGGAGGCAGCGAAGTTCAGAGATAGGCAGGAAAAGAGGAACAAAATTTCTGATCAGGGAGGTGCTCAGTTTTAGGGTGGTAAAAATGGTGACAAGTGGCAAAAAAAGAAGTGGCAGAGTTCTAGCTCCTTTTCTGCTAGTGCTCCTTACTAGTCGGGAGATAAGCATCATCAAGGTGGTGATAATTCTCAGACATAGGTTGCCCAATCTCAGGCGAGTAGAGATTACTTAGTTTCTTTGTATTCTCCTTGTTAATTTTGTGGTCATCCCTATCGGGGTTATTATGAAGATGGAAGGGATAAATTCTTCAAGTATGGCTAGGCAGGCCATCGACTCAGGGATTATCTGGTTAATAAGGTTGCTACGGGGGTATATAAGATTCTTGTGGCTTCATCTTTTTCTCCTATACCTGGTGGTGTAACATCTACCTCTGTTACTGCTCCTGGTTCTAGTATTGGTCTGAATAGGTTTTATGTTTTGGCATCTTGATAGGAATTTGAGGCATCACTTGATGTCATTATTGGTACATTACAACTTTTCTCTCATGACTTATATTATTTGCTTGATTCAGAGTCTACTCTCTCCTATGTGGCACCTTATGTGGTTGTATCTTTTGATTTTAACTCAAAAATTATTTCAGATCCTTTTTTTATTTCTACCCCGATGGGTGACTCGATTATTGCTAAGAGAGTCTATAAGGGGTGTGGTATATGTTGGTGGCAAGAAGACCTTGGTGGATCTATTTAAGTTGGATACGGTAGCTTTTGATTTCATTTTGGGTATGGACTGATTACACTTTTGTTACGCGTCCTTGGATTGTCGGACCTGTAGGGTTATCTTTAGGTTCCCTAGTGAAACAGTTATAGAATGAGAGGGTGTTTCTTTAGCTCCTGGGGGAGGTTTATTTCTCATCTTAGAGCTCAGAGGTTAATCTCCAAGAGTTGTCTTTATTACTTGGTCTGGATTAAAGATTCTAACTCGGAAGGTCCTTTTTTATCTTCGATCTCTGTAGTTAATTAGTTTCCAGATGTCTTTCCGGATGACCTTCATGGTGTTCCTCCGGATAGAGAAATAGAGTTTGGTATTAATTTGCTTTCAGGTACTTATCTAATTTCTATTCCTCCAGATAGAATGGCTCTGGCTGAGTTGAGGAAACTCAAGGAGCAACTTAAGGATCTTTTAGACAAGGGGTTTATTCATCCTAGTGTATCTTTTTGGGGTGCACCGGTGTTGTTTGTGCGCACGAAGGATAGTTCTCTTCAGATATGCATTGACTACAGGTAGTTGAATAAGAACATTGGAGTAGTTGCAAGATGCCATGTTCTTATCTAAGATAGATCTTTGGTCTGGGTACCATAAGCTTAAGATTAGGGAGGTGTATATCCCTAAGACATCTTTTTGTACTCAGTACGGGCATTTTGAGTTCTTGGTGATGTCATTTGGGTTGACCAATGCTCCGGCGGTATTTATGGACTTAATGAACAGGGTATTCAGTTAGTATTTGGATCTCTTCATCATTGTGTTTATTGGTGACATTCTGGTTTATTTTAAGAGCGAGGTGGATCATTCTAATCACCTTCGTGTGGTATTGTAGACCTTAAAGGAACAATGGTTGTATGCCAAGTTCTCTAAGTGCAAGTTTTGGTTAAGCGTTGTGACTTTCTTGGGTCCTATTATTTCTAGTGAAGGGATCATGGTGGATTCGTAAAAGGTTATTGTGGTGAAGAGGTGGCTTAGGCCCACGACTCCATCCGATATTCGAAGCTTCTTGGGTTTAGCCAGGTATTATAGGCGGTTTGTGTAAAGATTTTCTTTGATAGTTGCTCCTTTGACTAAGTTAACTCAGAAGAAGGTTAAGTTTTCTTTGTCGGATGCTTGTGAAGGAAGTTTTGAGAAGTTGAAGGATAAGTTGACTTTGGCTCCAATTCTGACCTTGCCGGAGGGCAATGATGGGTTCATGGTTTATTATGATGTATCTCGGACAGGTCTTGGTTATGTGTTGATACAGTATAGGAAGGTAATTGCCTATGTTTTTAGGTATTTGAAGGTACAAGAGAGAAATTATCCTACTCATGATTTGGAGTTGTTGGCGGTTGTGTTTGCTTTGAAAATATGACGACATCATTTGTATGGTGTTCACGTAGATATCTTTTCTGATCATAAGAGTCTTTAGTATGCGTTCACCTAGAAAGAGCTAAATCTCAGGTAGAGAAAATAGCCTGAGCTTCTCATGGACTATGATATAAGTCTTCACTACCACCCAGGCAAGGCTAATATAGTTGTTGATGCTCTTAGCAGGTTCTCTATGGAAAGTTTGGCTCATGTGGAGGAAGAAAAGTAGAAATTAGTGAAGGACATTCACCGTTTGGCTAATCTTGGAGTTCATCTCTTGGACTCCAAGGATGGTAGTGTGATAGTATAAGAGGTGGTTCGAGCGTCTCTTAGTGTGGAGATTAAGGAGAAACAAGTGTTGGATCCTGTCTTGATGAAAACCAAAAGTGACGTTGGTGGGCAAAAGGTAGTGGTGTTTGAGATTAGTGGTGATGGTACTTTACGATACTAAAGAAATTTGTGTGTTTCTGATGTCGATGGGTTGGGGCAAAAGCTTTGGCGAAGGTGTATAAGTCACACTATGTTGTTCATCCCAGCTCGACTAAGATGTATCATGATCTTAAGGAGATCTATTGGTGGAATGGCATGAAGAGAGATGTGGCAGATTTTATGGCTAAGTGTATGGTGTGTCAACAGGTTAAGGTTAAGCACATGAGGCTATGGGGGTTGTATCAAGAAATTAATTTGCCCGAATGGAAGTGGGAAATGATCAATATGGACTTCATCACCGGTCTTCCTCGATCTCAGAATTAATTTGATTTGATTTGGGTCATCGTGGATAGGATGACTAAGTCTGCTCACTTCTTGTCAGTGCGGACTACTTTTTTAGCAAAGGATTATGCGAAGCTGTATCTTTAGGAGATTGTGAAACTACATGGGGTGCCTATTTTGATTATTTTTCATTGTGCTACATAGTTTACATCTCACTTCTAGTGGTCTTTCTAGAAAAGGTTGGGGACTAAGGTTAGTTTGAGTACTACTTTTCATCTGCAGTTAGATTGGCAATCGAAGAGAACTATTCAAACATTAGTGGATATGCTTCGGTCCTGTGTGATTGACTATGGTGGCAATTGGGTTGAGCATCTACCTTTGGTGGAGTTTGCTTACAATAATAGCTATCATTCGAGTATTGGTATGGCTCTTTTCGAGGCATTACATGGTAGAAGGTATAGATCTCCTATTGGTTGGTTTGAGTTTAGGGAGACAGACATGGTTGGCCTAGATTTGGTTTATCAATGATGGAGAAGGTCAAGGTGATGCAGGATAGGCTTAAAACTGCCCAAAGTCACCAAAAGTCCAATACGTGTGTTAGGCGTGGAGACTTAGAGTTTGAGGTCGGGGATAAGGTATTCCTTAAGGTGTCTCCAATGAAGGGAGTGGTGCGGTTTGGAATAAAGGGGAAACTCAGTCCTCAGTATATTGGTCCTTATGAGATTTTGCAGAAGGCGGGAAATATTGCTTATGAGTTGGAGTTGCCATCTAGCTTAAGTTTGGTTCATCTGGTCTTTCATATTTCTATGTTGAGAAAGTGAATTGGTGATCCTTCTTTGGTTGTTCCTTTGGAAGGATTGGGTATTTTGAATTCTCTGTCCTATGAAGAGGTCTCGATTGAGATAATAGATAGGCAAGTTCGTCGGTTGCTGACCAAGGATATGACTTAGGTTAAGGTTCTATACCGGAACCATAAGATGAAAGGAGCTACTTGGGAAGCGGAAGAGGACATAAAATCTGAGTATCCGCATTTTTATCTTCCCCTGGGATTCGTGTGGAAAGTATGTGTCTTCAACATATCTTTATTTTCTAAGTTTGTTAAAAGAAAGATTAACACCTTTGCCTCTTTGTTTTTAAACTTTGTTAAAAGGATGTTTGATAATGCAAATGACTCTGTATATGGTTACCCCTACCTTGTCCGTCATTCGGGGACGAATGTTCCTAGTGGGGGATGTAACACCCTATATTTCCCTAGGATAATCTAAGTCCCAGTGTATGAGTATTCATATATAAAATTTTTGAAACACTCATTATTTTTCAGTGTAGAGCCTACCATTGCGTAGGAAATCCAATTAGCTTTCCAACGATATAAAATTCACCTAAATCTGATAGCCGGGTGAGAAGTTATGGCGATTTTAAGTTTTAGTCGTTAAACACCGTCATTCAGGCCAGTAGTGCATCGCAGAGCATGTCAAAATAGAAATTTTCAGTTTTCAGTGAGGTACAGCGATACCGGCGCATCGCGCCATAATTTATTTTCATATTTGTCAATTTTCAGTACTCCAACACGATCCCACCGCATCACGATAAATTTCTAGGTCGCATCCAAGGGGTAACGCGATTCCGCTGCATCGCGTTGATGGTCTAATTCCCAATTGTCCACTTTCCAGTAACACGGCACGATAGCGCCGCGTCGCGCCAAGGGCCCAGATCAAAATTTTTCAGTTAATTTCTAGTTTTAAATTCTGAGTTTTTAGATCATTCCAAGGGTATTTGAGTCTTTTTCCACAACCCTAGTCATCCTTTTACACGAAATTCAACCCTAATAAACCTAGTTACACCATTATTCATTCAATTTTTTCCCAAATTAAATCATTCTCTCTCAAGAGGCAAAAACCATAGTTCAAGAATAAAGGTCAATCCTCAAGAATTTCTCCAAGAACCTTCAAGAACTCTTCTTCCCAGGTACGTTAGATGTTCATCTATGGGTTCCTTTCACCCATAGAGTCCAATAATCCCTTTTTAAACCTGCAAGATCACAGATTTATGATTTTCATGTTTGATTTAGATTGAATTTATGTTCATGATATTAGTTAGGTTCCAATTCATGATTTAAATGCAAGTTTCATGAAATTAAATAACATGTGTGAAGAATATGTGATTATCTTTATAAACCCTTGAACGTACAAAGTGATTAATATGTCTATGATATTAGTTGGGTTTTAATCCATGATTATTATATGATTCATGAAATTAGATTAGTATTTTATGGGGAATTATATGAATTGCATGCTAAACCCATGGAATTGTAAGTTGGGCATTGTAGTTGCCATGTTTATATGTTATCCATGATTATGTGCACGAAGTTGTGCTCCCCAAGTGTTCGATAGAATGTCCATGTGAATAAGTGATGAAATCATGACATGTTAGTAGATGAACACTCTTATGCCCTAGAAGTGTTTGATAAAATGTCCCTATAAATGATATATGAACATGTATACATTGTTATGCTATGCAAGATCATATGTTGCTTTACTTTTCATGCTATAAAGTCCTGGGGGTATTTAATGCCCGATAATTTAGCTGTTTATATAGAGCCAGTGTTCGTTATAGAATAGTTTCATTCTTGTCATGATCAATAGTACTCTTAGTTAGATACAAAACTCAATAGAACTTAGTCAGTTATAGTACTCAGGAAACTCAGTGAATTCAGTCCAGTTTAATCCAGTATAATAGTTCAGTGTCTATTAAGTTGGGAGTAGGATGTAGCACCAAGTGAGTGCAGGGATGATGGCTTCCCCGTCAGATCGGAAGAGTCATTAGCAGCAGTCCCTGTACTACAAAACTGCGTAGCCAGCGCAGGATGACAAGTCACCCGTCAGACTAGGCTTGATTACCTCCCAGGGGTCACCCGTCAGATTAGGCTTGGCTCCACCCAGGTGTCACCTATCAGTTAGGCTTGGCATCCTTGTTTCCTATTATTAGTACCCGTGGCACAGTATTAGCACTCTTCCAGCTGGGGTTACAGGTTGGACCCCAATTAGTTTAGAGAGGGGCATGTCGGTTAGATGATTACCTCCCACAGTTTCAGTCTTCAGTTTAGAACTCAGTTCAGTTTTACAAAATCATGACTATCAGACACAGTCAATCGGTATCAGTGACTTCAGATTATCAGTTACTCAATAACAAAATTCACTACTTAGCTTCAGAAAAGCTCAGTTACGGTATACATATATACTCAGTATTGCATACTTAGTATTTACAACAGTTTCAGTTGTCCACGTACTCATATTTAGTTATTCTGTATCATCAGTCAGTTACTGTTCATCCATATGAGCCCTTGCATTCAGCCTTACCTCATCTAACATACCAGTATATTTCACGTACTAATGCGTACTCTTTATTTGTGCTATAATGTCTCATATCATAGGTTTGGATGCTCAGGTTTCCCGATCGCTCTTAGATAGATCCAGTCAACATTCACAAATTTAGTAGTGAGTACTCATCTATCGATGATATTGTAAGACCCCACTAAGTTTCCTCGTAGTTTGAGCCTTAGAGCATATCTAGTAAAGTGTAATTCCAGCCCTAAAAGATTAAGAAGAGACTTCCTAAATGTTTAGTGTTTTCATCTTGTTGAATTCTCCTGAAAATGACTTCCTATAATATGGGAAATTGAGTTATCTTTTCACGGTACCCTTTTTGTCAAAATCTGATGTCGGAGTAGAAAGATAGGAGCTTTTCCAAAAAGTAGTTTAGTCTCTCAGGTGCGACGGAGGGATTCGACGGACCATCGAACTGGCGATGGGCTGTCGCACCCCATCATTGTAGAGAGATAAAAAATCAGTTCATTGGCTCAGTGCGACGGAGAGGGACGACGGACCGTCGGGCCTCCGACGGCCGTCGCACTTCACTGTCGCATGGAGGCAGTGGATGAGTTCACTGGAAAGGTGCGACGGACCGTTGAACCCCACCGTCGTAAATGAGGTAGGAACTCATGTTCTGGACGATGTCCGACGGCCAGGACTAACGGACTGTCGAACCCCTGACGGACCGTCTGAGCCTGCCGTCGTAGGTCCCGCACAATAATTTAACCCATTTTAAAATGGACATTTTGGTATTTTCCACTCTTTGAAGCCCTCATATATATTTTAGACGAAGCAGCTGGCTTCATTACTCTTCCAAAACATAAGAAAGCTAAGGTTTTCTTCCCCAAATCAAATAAAAAACCCTCCTCCAAGAAATCCAAGAGCTCACCATAGATTCTACATTTGCGTTGAGATTTGAGTTTTCCAAGTTCAAAGGCTTCAAGAACCCTCTCCTAAGAGTAAGAAAATGAAGTTTAGAGCAAGATTGTTCATCCAATTTCTTAATCTAAGGTGTGTGGGGTTTTGAACAAGGGTAACCCTTTCACCCTTGTGCCCAAAGGCTTATTTAAATCATGATTTTTCCTAAAATCTATGAGGTTTTACATGAATTTAAACTAGGGTTTTCACCCATTATTATTGATTGAAATGCTTTGATGTTTTTCATGAATTGAGGGTCAAATAACATGATTTTTGCATATTTTCTTGAGAAATTACAGCTGGGTCTATACCCCATGATTTTAACCCTTGAGAAGCTAATATTTGTGATGTTTGAGATATTGAAGTATATGAGTATATTGAGATTTTGAGATAAATTGTTGTAACTTTTAGATTTCTACATGAGTTATGAATCTATATGCTACCTATTATGCTTTTGATGAGTTTTAACTTGAGATTGAATTATGGGTTAGTAAGCCCTACTTGAGACTTACAATTTTATGAACTCTTATGCTAAGCACCCATGATTTGAGTATTTTGAGATGATTGAGAAATGATTTGACCTAATGGTCATAGAGCTTTGAAATCTACTTCACTACTTGAGATTTACAGATTTGATTATTGGGTTCATGGTGAACCGTGAGATTATTCTAAAAGTCGATTTTTATGAGATGAGCACAGATAATCTAAAGGGAGTAGTATTTAGCACCGAGCAGGTAAGTTACTACGGTTTCTTACCCCAGAACTACATGTCAAAGTGGGTTGGGCCTGAGGTCAAGTTTATTGTTTTTGGGCCTAAGTCCAAGTTGATATTGGACCCGAGATCGAGTTTGTTTAGTGATCACTAGACCTAGGTTATACTCCCTGGCAAAGAGTATGATGCTCCTCCCCAACGTGGGGTCTTTTCCTTATGAGGACAAAACGTTGGACTCCATATAGCTCACATGGTTTATGTTGGTTACGAGAACCTCCCTTGATATTTAAGCTTTGATATCAGTTACTCCCTTGAAAAATAAAGTATTTTCCCTCCCTATGAGTTATTTTCCTAATGGTAAAGTTGTAAAATTGTTCCTTAACTAAAGTATTTCCTTGATATGAGTTATTTCCCTAAATGAAAGTATTCTCCCTTGATATGATATTTTCTATAAGGTTTTGAGATAAGTTATTTCCCTAAACTAGAGTATCTTTCCATTGAGATAGAATAATTTCCCTAAAGCTTAAAATGAGATATTTTCCTAAAGTGAATGAAATGCCTTTAAGTATGTTTCAAAGTTATATGATTCCGTATTCCAAGTATTTGAGTTTCAAAGAGTCATGAGAGCTTGAGCATCAAAGAAGTTTTACTCTCCATGAGACATATGCATGAGTTAAAAGTATTGTTTAAAGTCCCTTTAGTCTTTGAGTATTGAGAATAAGAGGAGATTTTTGATTTTAAGGTTAAAGAATGATGACTCACGAGATTTGTGTTACATGCTCCCTCCCACATGATTTATGAGTTTTACATTTTATACTTGTTCAAGCTATGTGAGTCATCCCATATTGCATGCATGATTTGTTTGAAGAATATTGATACTGTTTTATATATATGCATTCACCCCCGCATACTCAGTATATTCCCAAGTACTAATCCACATATATGTCTATGTGCTATATTGTCTTATAATGTAGGTTCAGGTGCTCAGTCCCAGCTGTGTTACTGATTTTAAGTGCCTATATCTACATTTCTACCATGGTGAGTCCTCATAGTTCGAGGGCCTGTATTCAGACGTTTTAGTATCCGAGACTATGTTTTATTTTTAGTTCACTTTGAGTTAGTTGGCACCTGTCCCAACAGCTCTCTAGTTCATGATTTAGTAGAGGCTTCATCAGACTAAGTTATCAGAGTGTGGTTGTGTTGAGACTTCTAGTATGGTGGTCGATTTGACCTTATACTTATCCCCGTATTTCCTTTCTTATGATATGACTGCTAGCCTTAAGCATCGTGTGACATCCCAGGAGACGATTTTGGGTCGTTACAGATATGTTTTTATTTTAGTATTTCAGTAGTTTTAGTATTGTAGTAGTTGGAGTTAGTTGGGGGCTTGTCCCATCAACTCCATATTCAGACAGTTCAGTTAGAGGCTTTCAGACTAGACTAGTTCAGACAGTATTTTAGATACAAGTGTTTAATCAGATGTTTTTATTTATCATTATTTTAGATTTTGAACCTTATGGTATTTTAACCTATTTTTTTGTATTTATTCAGCATTATTGTTAGTGCTCATATCAGATATTAGTCATGGGTTAACTTGTGGTCCTTCGGGGTCGTAAGAACCGTGTGACGACTAGGGGGTATTCTTGGGTCGCTACAGGGAGACTGAAACATCCTAGGTTTTGACCCTTAGAAAATTTTCTGGAATTTTCATTCTTTGAACCCAATACAACTCATGGGTACGAGCCATAGTGTTGGGGTACGAGTGGTAGCATCCTATCGTATGCTGACCAGTGATAGTTGGTGGGATGGTTTTGGTTACTAAAATGGGTATGACTTAGGGGTATGAGTCGCAGTACGAGTCATACTAGGGACTCGTATAGTGGAAAGTGTTTGATCCTCCTGGTAATTCATTCTGATAGGGATACGGGTTATGGATACGTATTGTATGATGTGGTTACAACTTGGTTGGATGAGTCGTATACTGGATAGTGTTTGATCCAAGGGTTGAGTCTTGGATACAAGTGAAAGGTACCGATTATATTGGGAGGGTACGACTCGTATGGGTCAGTTGTATCCCTGTGATGAGATTGTGTGCAACTTAAGTGGGGGTATTCTGGATATTTTCCTACTTACCCTAATTAGGACCCTCTACTTCTAAAACACTTAAGAGGTTATTTACCCTATTATTCTATTCATTAACTCTTAGAAAAATATTTCAAAATACTCCATAATTCTCTCAAGAGCTTTTGGGGCAAGAATGTTAGTGTTTCATCTCGAGGATTGCTTTGGGGCTTGTCTTAGTCATTTCTTTCCATCAATTCTTCCGTATAAGGCATGATTCTCTTCATGCATTGTAATTTCAACTAAAGGCATGGTTTTTATGATTGATTTCATGGTTTACTATTTCATGATTATGGTTTTCAACTATTATTTGGGGGTTTTGATATTAAATTCTTGGTCATGATTTCTTATGGTCTTAATTATGCTTCTATATGCATTAACGGTGGATTTAGATAATTGGATTGTATGGTAATGGTTTAATGGTCTTTGAAATTAGTGTTGGTGATATTATGCCCCAATGTGTTTGATAAAATACTTATAAAGATATGTTCATTGCATTGACTTCTTCTAATGGAACTATTGCATATTTTAAACTTGGTAGAGAAATCATACATAGTTTAAATGGTTTGAAAAGGCTAAAGGCTAAATGTTTATGTTTGTGGGTAATATGAAAGTCTCCCAAGTGGTTTAATATGGTATATAAAGAGCACTTGAAAGTACCCTTAACCTAAATAATTTGAGCTATGGATATTACTTGCAAGTAAGGAGTGGTATGACGATACCCTAAATATTGGCCTTGGTTAATAAAATGGTAAATAGATTGGTTGGTTATTTGGAACCAGTTTTAATTGGGCATTAATAGTGGGATGTGTAGCAAAGCCGTGGAAGGTGGCGGTACTGGAGGGACCAAAATTGAAAATTCATATTGGCCGATATGAGGATTGATCTTAGTAGACCATGTGCATGATGTCACACTATTGGGGGATGTACTAGTCATCCCATGGGATACTTCCCTGGTCATATGGCTATACACACTGGGGCCCTTTCAGTAGGGGGCTGAACCCATATAACCCGTGGGTGGTTTAGGACAGCCAAGCTACACAACCCATGTAAAAATTTTAAATGCATGCTAAACTCGAATCTCTTTTCTCGGAACTTATATATGTATGGTTGTATGCATTATGGATGGTTTTACTTGATTTTATAACTGGCATTATGTTATCCTTATCATGAGATTTATGCTAGCGGTCACTCACTAACTCATCTTCTAGTGGCTGTATACCCACGCTATGCAGGAACCAACTATTTGACCCCTACTACATAGTGATTGACTTGGGGACAACATTTGAACTGAAATGGTGAACTTTTATTCTTTCGAAAGGCATTATTTCATGTTATGGATATTGTTAGACGATTTGACTTTATTTTGGATATTGGTTTTGGCCATGGTTGGGGGTATGACCCAACTAAATTTATTTACTCTTTTAGATAGAGGCTTTATGGTACTTTTAGGGGTTGGAATAGGTAGGATCGATATTGGTGTTGACCTTGGCTTTGGAATAGGCTGGTGGGCTGACACCACATCATAGGATTTCTCACTATTCCATCGTATTACATTTTGTGATTGATTATCATATTATGTTTTGGTATTCTTTCTGGTTATGTCTTGGTTTATGGCCTTATTTGGTGTGGTTTGGTATGGTTAGACTATTAGTATGGGATAATTGGACTCAGTTGGGTTGGTCACGATTGTGATTTATTCCCAAGGTCTTTGTGTAAGCTGTTACATTAGTATGTTTCATGCTCAGAATTCATCTTACTCAGGGCAGGAGGCTGAAGGTTGGGTAATGGGGGTGGTCTCTAGTCCTGATCAAACTTGGAATGCCCATTACGACAAGGCCCTAGGGCGGGTTGTGTTAATTTTTTTCTTGGGTTTCGGATTTATCTTTCATTTCATATTAGTTTGGGTGATAGGCTTACTTGTCAAGGCTTTTCGCGATAAGTGCTATCATAATCCTTAGTTTTTGGGTCATGACAAGTTGGTATTAGAGCAAACAGGTTAATTAGCCTCATTAGTGTAAAAATCGAGTATCTAATAGAGTTTCGCAGATCGATACATAGACGTTCATATCTATCTTTGAGAGGCTATAGGAAATCTTTAGGAAATTTCCTATATTTTGTTCCTTATCGTGCGAATTTCCTTCATACCTTGTGTTCTAAGTCATACTTTACTCTTTTCTATGCAGATGGTGATAACTAGATCTCGAGAGGTTAGAGATGTAGAGCCTTCATTCGAGGAGAGATCCCGCTCTAGAGAGTGAGGTATGAGTCATGGATGGGTTAGAGGTAGTGTACAAAGACGTGAATCTACCCCATCTAAGAGTACTACAGGAGACTTTTCCTTGAGCCTCAGGTTGAGCATGTTGGAGATATGTGTTTTACTTTGGTTCTATCGAGTTCTTCTACTCCAATCTTAGATGGATTGTTGGTTCACTTATAGACCCGTTTATAGGGTGATTCCTTAAGTACACTTATCGGTCCCTCAGCTTTGAGTGTTGTACCTCTATCTGTGCTAGAGTCTACTTATGTATTCCTCTAGCCCCGAGTGTAGGCCCTCTAGTGGTACCTACTTTAACTTTTGGTACTCCATAAAATTTGAGTGTTCTCCTTCAGTGCCTGTATATGAGTATGGTATTTCGAGATTAGGAGTTCAGGCTTTATCTATATTGTCTCCTCAGGTAAGAGCTCAGCCAGCTAGATTCACCATGTCTTCTTTTATGGCGTGTATAGTTATGTCTTTTGAGGATCAGAAGAGGTTTGAGAGATTCACTCATTTGGGTCCCCCTAGGTTCTGTGGTGTTGTAGGCGAAGATACCTATGAGTTCTTAATTGATTGTCATGAGAAGTTATATAACCTGCATTCCCTAGAGTCACGTGGTATTATGTATACTATATAACAATTGAGAGATATCGCTAGAGATTGGTGGAGGTCACTTGTTGGTTGCAGACCTCTCGATTCTCCTGAAATAACTTGGGACCAGTTTACTGAGGCCTTTTTGGAGAGGTTTATGCCATACAGTCTAAGGGATCGAATAAGAGATGAGTTTTATCACCTGGAGCTTGGCTCCGTGACTGTTGTGGAGTATGAGGCATACTTTCATGCCTTGTCTACGTATTCTTATGCCATTATTTTCAACAAATTAAAGAAGATCCAAAAGTTCATAAGGGATTGGATATTTCTTTTCAGTTAGCTATGACTTAAATTGTTATGTTTGAAGTGTCATTTAAAAGTATAATGAATCATGCTAAGATGATTGAGGGTATTCTTCGAACACGCGAGGAGGTACCAAGAAGGTGCACCATTTGGATGAGTTCAGAGGTCATACTTCTCGAGGTAGGATATTATAGAGGTTTCTATGTATATCATGGTAGACCCGTGCAGACAACCTTGTAAAATTCAGGTAGTGGGTCTTCTGGCTCAGCAGTTTTGAGTGGCCATTCTGGTCTAGTTGTACCTCCTTCTATTGAGTCAGCCACGGGGTCTGCTATTATGTGATGAGACTAGCTATCTATCTAAGAAATGTCCCTATATTTTTGTTCAGGGATACTTCTATTTCAGTTATGAGAGATAGGGGTTCTGCTAGAGGTGCGCAAGATAGAGGTAGTAGAACCCTTGGTGGTGGTCGTAGGGCTATTAAGCTAGTTGGTGGTCGTGAACAGTTCTATGCTATACCCACCAGACTAGATGTAGAGGCTTCTAATATTATTATAACACGTATCATCCCCATTTATTTCACATCTGCATCTGTGTTATTTGATTTGAGATCGACTTTTTCCTATGTGTCTGCATATATTTCTTTGGACTTTGATTTTGTTAGTGAGCTTTTTGCCATGCCTATTCGTGTATCTAGCCCTTAAGGAGATTCTTTAGTGGTGGATCGACTGTGTCGATCCTGTATTATGACTTTTGCTAGGCGTGAGACTTGGACAGATTTGCTTGTCTTAGATATGGTTGACTTCGACATCATTTTGGGTATGGATTGGTTGGATTTATACCATGTTGTCCTGGATTGTTATGCTAAGACCGTAACTTTAGCTTCTTCGGGTATGCCAAGGATAACTTAGAAGGGTGTGCTTCATTCAGGTCCCAAGAGAGTTATATCTTATGTTCAGGCTTGTCGCTTGGTTAAGAGATGATGCCTGTCTTATTTATCTCATATTAGTGATAATAGTATTACTTTATCTCCTTTTTTAGATTCTGTTCATGCTGTTCGAGAGTTCATGGATGTGTTTCCTATGAATTTACCTGGTATGCCTCTGGATCGTGATATTGACTTTTCCATTGATATTAGTTGACCATCATGTCCATTTTTATCCCTCCTTATAGGATGGCCCCAGCCGAGTTGAAAGAATTGAAGGATCAGTTGCATAAGGGTTTTATCTGACCTAGTGTATCACCTTGGGATGCACCTATTTTGTTTGTAAAGAAGAAGAATAGATCTATGTGTATGTATATTGATTATCGACAGTTGAACAAGGTGACGATTAAGAATAAGTATCCTCCTCCTCATATTGATGATTTATTCGACCAACTTTAGGGTGCTTTGGTATTTTAAAAGATTAATTTGAGGTTTGGGTATCACCGGTTGAGGATTAGGGCCTCAGATATTCCTAAGATAGCTTTTCGAACTCAACACGGTCATTATCATTTCTTGGTCATGTCCTTTAGGTTGACCAATGCCCCAACAACATTCATGGAGTTGATGAATTAAGTATTTCGACCACATCTCGACATCCTTATTATTGTATTTATAGATGATATCTTCGTTTATTTTAAGAGTGAGGTTGATCATGAGGAGCATTTGAGGATTGTGCTCTAGAGATGAGGGATGAGAAGTTTTATGCTAAGTTCTCTACATATGAGCTTTGGTTGGAATTTGTCTTATTATTGGGTCATGTGGAAACCAAAGATTACTATCGGTTAGGTTCTCTACATATGAGTTTTGGTTGGAATGGTTAGGCTTGATATTTTGACAACTTGATGTGTTTTGACATTCGTAGAGGCTAGGTCTTCTTTGTTGGAGAAAATTTAAGCTCATTAATTTGATGATATTGGATTGAGATTGATTCGGGATAAGGTGTTGAGTAGTGAGGATAAGGAAGCGTCACTTGATTCAAATGGCATTTTGAGGATTGGAGGTCGAGTTTGTGTGCTGAGAGTAGGTAATTAGATTAGATTGATTTTGCAAGAGACCCATTGTTCCAGGTATTCTATCCATCTAGGAGTGAATAAGATGTATTGTGATTAGAGGCAATATTACTAGTGGGGTGGTATGAGGAAGGACACAACAAATTTTGTAGCTTGTTGCCTATGTTGCCAGCAAGTGAAGGCCAAGCAATTGAGACCTGGTAGTTTGCTTTAAAGGTTACTCATTCTCGAGTGAAAATGGGAATGGATCACTATGTACTTTATGACTTGGTTGCCTCGTACTTCTCATGGTCCTGATAGTGTTTGTGCCATCATGGATTGATTGACCAAATCTATTCACTTTATTCCAATTCGGGTTTTGTTAAGCACGGAGTGGTTAGTCCGTATATATATTCATGAGGTAGTGGGCCTTCATGGTGTGCCAGTGTCTATTATTTCAGATCGAGGTTCAGTGTTCACATCTTATTTTTGGAAGAGCTTTCAGCACGATTTGGGTAGTCGGGTTGATCTTAGTATAATATTTCATCCCAGACTGACGGGCAGGCAAAACAGACTATTCATGTATTAAAGGATATTTTCCATGCTTATGTGTAGGACTTTGGTGGTCAGTGGGAGCAGTATCTAGCTTTGGCGGAGTTTACATATAATAACAACTCCCTTTCCAGTATTGATATGGCTCTTTTTGAGGTCTTGTATGGTAGGCATTGTCGCACTCCAGTTGGTTGGTTTGAGGTATCTGAGATTAGACCTCGGGTTACGAACTTACTTCGTGAGTCTTTGGACAGAGTTTGCATCATTCAAGATAGACTTCGAGCGGCTCAGAGTAGATAGAAGTGCTATGCAGATCGTAGACTTTGTGCCTTTGAGTTTTGGTGTTGGTGATCGTATTTTCCTTTGAGTTTTGCCCATAAAGGGTGTAATGAGGTTTGGGAAGAGGGGCAAACTTATCCCTAGGTATATTAGCCCATTCGAGATTCTTTGGACAATTGGCAATGTGGTTTATGAGTTGGCGTTGCCCCCAAATTTATCAACTATTCATCCAATTTTTCATGTTTCCATGCTTCGCCATTACATTCCGAATGAGTATTATATCATTCATGGGGATTCGGTTCAGTTAGATGAGAGATTGTCTTTTGTTGAGGAACCCGCCTTTATCTTGGCTAAGAATGTTAGACGGTTGCGTTCTAGAGATATTTTGATAGTTAAGGTTAGTAGAGACATCAACCTATAGATGAGGCTACTCGGGAGGTCGAGTTTGATATGCGTAGTTCTTGTCCCTAGCTTTTGCTGATTTAGGTATTTCCCTTGTCTTTATTTTGAGAACGAACTAAATTTTTAGTGGTGGATGATGTAATGATCTAATTTTTTAGTGATATATGTAAAATATTATTTTTGTATGATTTGACCATTTTACCCCTCCCTGTGGTTGCTTTGTAGTATTTTTGGGGTATGGAGATAATTGGCATGGTTCCCAATGCATTTCGGTGAGATTTATGTGACATTGTGGTTTTGATGGCTTGAGAAGCCTTATAGTTGAATTCATTAACATTTATTGATCTGTACATCGGATGGCAAAATAAACTGCGACAGCAGATCCAAAATGTCGATTTTAGTGTGGTATCATGGTTGGTATGGTTTTATGGATTTTATATCTCATTTTGACCATCAATTTGAAAAGTTGTAACATTGGGATTTAGGAGTCAACTTTGTGAAAATGATATCTTTTTTAAAATTGGATATCGTTATTGAGTCCGGAGCGTCTAATATTATAGGGTAGCATAGTTCATTTACGTTCACAGAATTTCAGATGAATTCCAAGGGATCTGCGGAGACTTGGGATTCTCCAAATCTCTAGTGGGTGCACCACTCAGCCGGTACACCCGCATACGCGATTGGTTATCGCTTACATGATTGGCAGACTAGACCCAAGTGTCGCTTATGAGACATCTTTATCGCAATCACGAGACTCACTTACGCGAAGACAGGTTTGCCTACGTAACTCTTGCCATCATATGAGACACCTGCTCGCTTAAGCGGTAGTCACTTAAGCGACCTGGTGATCGCGTATGCGATGCCTGGGTCCTTAAATACCTATGTTTCGCCATTTTCATCATTTTTTAGACTTGGAGCATAGGGTTTTGTAATTTTGAGCAGTTTCCTCTATTTCTAAGCTTGGGAAAGCTCCAAAATACCTATTTCAACTACTTTCCATCAATTTTATCATCAAAATCTTGTTTAAATGAAGATTTAAAAGTGAAAATTGGGGATTTTGGCCCGGAAGGCCTAACGTTATTCTTTGACTTAAACCCCAATTTCAACCCATTTTCACTTGGGTGAGTTTATAATCTTCTAATTATCACTTTTCCCTATATTTTATCTTCAAAACAACTCTAATTCTCGATTTTAAAATGGATTTCAGAGGTTTTGCCTATAAAGCTTAAAAATGGTTGTTTGTTGATTTGAACCTCATTTCTAACTCATTTTCGCTTGAGTTTTCAGCTGTAAAATCCAAAGAGTATGGGAACATGTTTCAAAAATAAAATTAAGATTTTAACCTTCTTTTTTGAAAATCCATTTTGGGGGTCCATTTTGACCCCGACACAAAATTAGGCAATATAGATATCGTTGGTGTTTTTTTGACGCGTAGATTCTATATTTTTATGTCTTAGTTGATTTTGTGACCGTTCATGGGAGTTAGACTTCGGATTAAAGGCTTTCAGACCGGTTTTCGACATTCAAGGTACGTTTTAGCTTAACCTTTTTCAAACTGGGTCGTATAGTTGATGTTGGTACCAAATCATGTTAAGGGTGTGGAAACTAAACATGAAAATGACTATATTTATCGTGTTGTGCCCGTATGGGGGGCTATATATTGATGTTATTTGGTGAATTTGGAACATTAATTGTTATGCGTGACCGTATGGAGTCCTATGTGATATTGTTGGCCTTGTGTATGTGAAATTAATTGAATCTTATTTTATGAAAAAGCCTAATATGGTATCAATGATGTACTTTAATGTATTTTTTATTCTATATGTTGTAATTCGTGGATGGTTAGAAATATTGAGTGAATATTTGGCTCACTTGGTTGCTATATTGGTTGGACATGGAAATACTCGTTCTGGTTAATTGTGAGTATTACATCCTCTTATTATATACAGTCATGAAATATTGGTACACTATGGAAATACTTGAAATACTGGAAGCACTAGCTTTTTCTGACAGAAAATGTGACATCTTAAAAATCCTCTACCGAAGGATGTGCAGAAGAGGATATATGAATATTGGTATTGGATATTGGTTGTATACGGGTTGACGAACCACTCATGGATCCTATGTTAGAAAGCTTTAGCTTTGTAGATGTATACAGAGGTTATGCAACAACCTCGTGCATCTGATCATTCCCATCACCGTCATTATCATCATTATCTCCATTGTATTTGTATTTACTTTATACTTTTCTATGATATATTACCCTTCTTGATGTGATACCTGTCTATGTGTTCTCTTTTCTCATACTTGTATGTGTGATATTTGCATACTTGTACTCCTTTCCTATATTTGCTTTGCTGTATGTGAATATTATAGAATTGTTAGTGGAGATGGTGTGGGCTACCGTTTGGGATATTTTCTAGTTGTAGGTGACGTACCCTTAGTGTGTATTTTATATGCTTTATTTTCTGCTTTGCTCAGCTGACCTATGATACAAGTGGACCGTACTCAACCTACTTCACCCTTTCAATGCAGATCCAGGTTTGAGTGTGCCTCATGGTGGTTGATTTGGGCGACGTTTGGAGCTTTCGAGGTAGCGCTTGATTTTATGCGTCTGGAGTTGACTACTACCTTTTCCTATTTAGACTATCTTTATTTATATTTAGAGACAAATTTGTTCTTGTTGGATACCTTATTATTTTGATCTCGAGTTGTACTAGTTATGTCCATACACTGTGACACCTGGTTTTGGGTATTTAGTTTGGTATCATTGACTATGTATTTTTGTTTTTACTATAAATGCATGTGGTTCGACTCCACTCTAGGAGTTTTACCTTGGATTTTGGCTTTATCTTTCATTTCATATCAGTTTAGGTGATAGACTTACTTGTCAAGGCTTGCCGCGACAAGTATCATCATGACCCTTGATTTTTAGGTCCTGAAACTTACGGATACCCAAGGTGGGTTGTATGTGTTAGGCTAATGTTCTAGCTTGCAGAACACCACCTACTGCACTTATAAGGGGCGTAAGTGGTACTTACGCCTTGTAAGTGACCCTCCGTAACTGTCAGATAAAACTTCAGACTTTAGTTTCTCAAAACATTCTTCCTCTGATACTTACGAGGCCACTTACGACTTCTAAGTGGGCCCATAAGTGGGGTACTCTGCACACTTCAACTTTTTTCTTGTTTTTCAGCTCCAAAACCTAGTTTCCTGCAAAACAAATAAAAAACACATCATATCTAACAAATCGGACCTAAGCACTTACATATTTTCAGGTTTAAAGCATCGAAAGTATCATAAAACCATAACACATCAATCGAGATCTTGTTCCTATTGATATTGATTCATCTGTTATAGTAGCAGATGTTAGATTTAGTTATACTTAATTTTATTCTTATCTTTTGAAATTTTTATAATTATGGCTAAAGACTTCTGTCAGTTTATAAAATAAATGAATTTTTCTTCAAACCATTATTTTAGATTTAAAAACATTTCTTCCACCTTATAGATGAATACTCATTATGTAAGCTAAGTGATTCTTGTTAACACCTAATTTTTTTCCTCCACGGCTAAATTTAATCCTAAGTTTCTTCAGTTTTTAATAAAACCAAAATAATTATTTCATCCAAATAAAAAAAATTAAAATATATTTCGTACGTGATTTTTTTATTTTAAGTAGCGATTATATACTATCGTGTTCAGTTATACGAGATTATATAATTTGTTACTAAAATATTTATTTTACAAAATCTTAGATTTAATTAAGGATCATCTTGAAATATAAATTCAAAAATATAATTTATTCTCAAAAATAATTAATTTGGATAAATAGGCATTTGATTTAATTAAATCAAGAAGTTCGGGATTAAAAAAAAAGGTATTAATTCGTATCGAATTTCAATTTAATTTAGCCAATCTATTAGATTTGACCATAATTGAAAATTGGTCATAATTACAACGCAATTCGTCAATTGATTTTTAATTTGGTCAAAATAAATAAATATGGCTAAATTTTAAATTCCAATTGGGGTTATATTTTAAAGAACCCCAAAATTCTCAAGAACTCTCATAACTTCTACCCAATTCCCACCAAAAAATAAATTCAAATTGTAATACATTGTACTATTCCCCCAACTTTGTCCTTTTCCAATTTTGAAATTCAAAGATTGTACTATATTGTACTATTTCTCCCCCACATTATCTTCCACCTCACCTTATCTTTAATTTTTACATTCCAAAAACCCCCCCAAAATATTTTTTCTCCCACATTGATGGATGATAACAAAAAGTAAATCTCTATCCTTTCCTATAAATACTTTTCTCCCACATTGGTGGAAAAGAGAAAAAAAAAACACCTCATTCTCTCCTCTAAATACTACCACTACTTTGGTAGAGAGGAGAAAAGGAAGAAAAAAAAAGAGGCTAGAAAGGTGAAAAAAACCTTTTGAGCAAAATAGTTATTTTTATTTAGTAAAAATTTTTGTTTCATAGAGTTGGTTGGCTAATCAAAATTTTTGAGTTTCCGGCGACGTTGTTCGGTGGTAATTGATTCCGATGAAGCTCGTAGTCTCGTTTTGTTGTCCCCCAAAAGGTAAACACGCCTTTTTTTTATTTTAGTTTTTATTATTGTTTTCTTCTTCATCTTTTTTTTTCTTTGTAGTTCATAGATATAATTTTGTTTGCTGGGATTGTATCTTGTAGATGGCCTTGAAGGCTATAGGACGATGTGGTATCGATATTCTAATTATTTTCATATTCATGATATAAAAATGAGCTAGCAATTGTTGTATGTGCCTTTTTTGACTTTATTCTTTGATTATTTTGGATAAAGTTTCAATCTTTGCTTAAAAGATGTATTTATGCTTTGTTTAAACTCATTGTTGTTGGATATATTTGTTTTTAGTATGTAAAGTTATTTTCTTTATGTTTAAAAGAATAGTTAATGTTGAATGTTTTGCCTTTTCGCCTTATTCTTTGATTATTTTGGATGAAGTTTAGATCTTTGCTTGGAAAACATAATCATGTCTTGTTCAAACTCATTGTTGTTGAATATGTTTATTTTTACCATCTAAAGTTATTTTCTTTTTGTTGAAAAGAATAGTTAATATTGATTGTTTTACGTTTTGGCCTTATTCTTTGATTATTTTGGATAAAGTTTAGATCTTTACTTGAAAAGACATACCCATGTCTTGTTTAAACTCATTGTTGGTAGATATATTTATTTTTAGCATGTAAAGTTGTTTCCTTTATGTTGAAAAGAATAGATAATATTGATTGTTTCTCTTTTTTTTACTTTATTCTTTGATTATTTTGGATAAAGTTTAGATCTTTACTTGATAAACAATACCCATGTCTTGTTTAAACTTATTGTTGGTAGATATGTTTTTTTTAGCATGTAAAGTTGTTTATTTTATGTTGGAAAAATAGTTATTATTATTTGTTGCGCCTTAATAAAAATAGTAATTAGTTAAGTCAAGAATTTGTCATTTGCTCACTAATTATTTTAATGGATTTCAAAACCCTCGTATAAGATATAAAGTGCTAGCTTTATTTTTCATCCAAGATGTTTATTCTTCTTTGTTCGCATGTTGTCTTTTCAAAATGATCAGAAAGTTAGAACTTTTACGGCTAAATAAAATTATTTGGATATTTTTGACTCATGCATAGTATGATTGTGAAACTTTTGCTTTGCATTTTTTATTTGTTGACTCTCATTCTTGTGCAAGTGTGCTTATTCTTGTCATTCAAAAATTGGTTCTTGATAGTTTCTTTTACTTTGAAATATGTCACTTTTATGCCTTGAACATATATTAATTTCTTTATCTTTTCTTTGCATGCGAGAAAATATCTCGAGTCCAAATGGACTCCTCTCCTCCTGCATTTCGTAATGGGTAAATGAGGCTCACCCCTTCGAGTCAAGTTCGAAGTTTAAACCCAAGGTCCACTACATGGCCTACAGGTGCTAGAAGATAGACAAAGAAGGAAAATGGGTCAAAACCCATTGATGGGGTCACTAAAAGACTTAAAAAATCTCAATTTTTATCATTGTCTTCTTTTTATTTATTCATTTAGTCATTTGTTTATTCATTCATTTCAGCCTCGAAGCCAAAGTTGTATTTAATACAGGTGGAGCAAGACTCGAGCCAAAGGCTCGAAAAATAGTTTAGGACAGGTGAAATGGGTCGGAAGCCCAACTAGACTAGGACAGGTCTCGTTGATTTGGGCCCAATGGCCTAAATCCTTTACTTTCTCCTCCCTTCCCCTTTTATGTGTTTATTTGTTTATTAGTTTTGTTTAGACTTAGTTAAAATCCCTACTAAGTCACCTAAATCTATTTTACACAAGTCTTTTTTTTGAAAAAAATCAAATCACTATTTCAACAAATTAATCTTTTTGAAGTTAATCAAAAGACTATTTTTAAACAGTCCGGATAACCGCAAGTTAGCGGACGTTTTAGGTGCCTAACACCTTTCTAAAACGTTAATAGGAACCTCTTATCTAGAATCTCTAAGTTAAAACAATTTCCCTGTTATGAATCGTTTAAAATATTTTATCAAGGTTTCTTAATTACTTTTCAAAATTAAGTGGCGACTCTTTCAAAAATCAAAAAATTCCGCAAAAAAATTCTCTCAAGTCAGAAATAATTTTGGGTGTTTGTTACATTCAGAATCTAGTCTCGGATTGTGACAAAACCTTATCATGCCGCCTACATTATAGCTCTTGACAACTACCTTAAACAGGGCCTTTTTATCAAGAATAGTATTAAATTCAAAGGATATTCATCATCCTCGGCATCATCAGTAGTCTATATGTCAAAGTGCATAGTATCAGTCGTAGTAATGCATAAAATCTGAATATTAAAAAATGTATATAGTATAAATATGTCACACTGGTATGAAATAGAGAAAGATATCTGAGTTTTATATTAGAGAAGTCTGGATAAAAGACAATAAAAACCATAATAAAATACCTCTCTTAACTATCCCTTTCAATTGAGAAGCATACTTCCCTATGAGCTTTGTTGCTTCACGATTTCAAAGCAACGAAAAAAAATCAATAGCGTCCATTAATCTCACTTGAAGTTTTTATCTGAAAAATTATTTACTACACAAATTTTAGAACACACTTCAAAGACTCATTTAGATATTTACGATTATGTTCAAATCTGTAAATAATATAATGATTCAAAGGATTACATTTTTGTGATGATATTTATATTCAATTTTATCAATTTTTTTAGGGAGCCTCTTGCAGCCTATGTATGGCCATTTATTCTGAATTTCTATTTAAACAATGTCGCACATATTAAAAAAGTTTCTTCCTACCACAAATAAAATATAAGACGACATCTAATAATTTTGTAGACAGTTTGCTTATTTGTTGATTTTAAAATCGAGCCAAATTGTATTCATATGAAGTCATTCAATCAACTTCTCTACAACCTTAGCCTTTATATTGCCATAAGTTAGATATTTCGAAATAGAGTAAGTACGTTGAGTTTAAATTTGGCTAATTTTTTAAGAATAATCTCTATGCATATAGATCATACTACATTTATTATTTATTATAGTTTTAAGCAAAACAAATTCATTATGTGATGGAAAGTCATAATATAATATAGATAGAAAATCTGGTCTTAACTTGAACAACTTAATGAAGATTGGGATTAATCCAATGTTTCGAAGCATGACAAGTATTACAGACAAAATACTTGTCTAAATGCACACACAAAAATAAAATTAATCACACTTAAGAGTTTGTTAATTATACATAAGCAAAAACTTCAATGGTACATGTAGAAATGACTATTTTGAAATTTATACATCGGGTTGAACTGCATATCAACTATGATTGGAGTATTATTAAATTCATTCAAATATGATTTGATTTGTTCAATAAAGTCGCCCCCCAAAAAGATAGCCTAAATGTTATTTAGTCTACATGAAAATATTCTTATATTATATATTCTTAAATATATTATTTCTATTGGAATTAGTAATTTTAATCACAAAAACATAAGATTACTTATGGTCATGTAGCGTCATGTTTAAAAATTGTGCGATTGAATTTCATTGTGACCAACAATCTCATTAACAATATTTTATACAAAAGCATCATTATCTCATTAAAAAAAAAACAATGTATATTACAATTCATTTTGAATAGTTGTTTTGATAATTATCAAACAGTTCATTCTCGTCAACCTCTACTTGGTTGAAGTTACGCATAGTAAAATGCAGATTATTTATTTTTTCAATCATCATTTTATTTTTGATCATCAATCTCATCTTGTGCTTAGTGGTCTTAAATTTGACATTATTTGAATCAATTACGAAATTTTTCAGTGTATATAGTTCTAACTTACATTTTTTTAAGCAAAAGGATAACATATTTACTCACAGTTGCATGGATGCGATTTTTCTACACAAAAATTTAACACCTATATTACATCCATAATTGCGTAGTCAGCATATACATGTACAATTAGTTTTAATATCAAGATACAATTTTTTTTTTGTCTTATAGCACCATCTCCATAGATATAGGATTGTCTGTCTTTTCATGACAAGAGTAATTCATAATCACGTGAGTTACGCTTTTAAACACCACTATATTTTTGTCCCAGAAATTTCTTTGGTAAAATATATCTTAAAAGTCATATTTTTAATGAAAGTCATATTTTCAATAAAGTGAAGTAGTCAAAGAAATTATTTTTCTATAATCGATTTATTAACTTCAATGTTCGTCTTACATAAAAATCCATCATCATATATAGTAATTTTGTACGCGTCAAAATCAACTTTGGTTAGAATAGACTATATTTCATACACACACATGCACACATATATGTATAAAGTGTACACAGTCCATATCAGTACCTCAAATGAAGTAGAGAGGTTATTTTCGATAGACCCACGACTTAAGACAAATAACAGTATAACAAGCGAAAATCATAAAAACAACCAACAAAATGGGATAACATACCACTAGATAATAAGGAAACAAGACACCCCTAGAGTTATACTATGAACTATCTATTCAAAAATCACAAACATTACCAAAACACCACAAACAAGAAACCACGAGGCACAAGCATAACACTATGAGTACAGGTACATCTACAAATAAAATACTCCTTCCTACTAGTAAAAACACACTCCTACCTACCAACCCTCTACCCTAATTTCGTCCTCCACGCCTTCCCATCAAGGGTCATGTCCTCTATATGTTATAACTGCTCCATGTCATGTCTAATCACTTATCTCTAATATTTTTTTGACCTACCTCTACCCCATCTGAAATCCTCCATAACCATTCTCTTACACCTCTGAACTGGGGAATCCGTGCATCGCATTATCACATGACTAAATATCTTAGTCTCACTTTCCTTAACTTATCTTTTACCAAAGTCACTCCTCCTTCTCTCGAATGATCTCATTTCTAACCATATTCCTCCTAGTAAATCCACACATCCATCTCAACATCCTCATCTCTACCACCTTCAACTTTTTGATATAAGAGTTCTTAACTGGTTAATATTTCACTCCATACAACATAATCGGTCAGACTGCCACTATGTAGAACTTACATTTAAGCTTGAGGGGCACTTCCTTATCAAATAAGTCACTCGAATCGACCCTCTATTTAAACCAATATACACCAATACGGTGCATGACATTCTCGCCAATCTTTCTATTTCCTTGAATCATAGATCTAAGATACTTGAAGACATCTCTTTTTCGAACAACCCGAGTGTCCATCTCATCTACTACATCTGCCTTATGGGTCAAATCACTAAACTTACACTCCAAGTTCTCCATCTTGATCCTGCTCAACCTAAATTCTTTAAACTCTAAGGTCTGTCTCTAAACCTCCAACTTATCATTAACTCCTCCCTATATCTCGTCAATAAGTACTACATCATAAAAAAAAATATATACACTAAGGCACCTTTTCTTGAATATGTCGTGTTAATACATCCATTACCAAGGCGAATAAAAATGGACTAAGAGTCAATCCTCAGTGAAACCCTGTCAAAATAGGAAAGTGCTCCGCATCTCCTCCTGCCATCCTCATATGAGTTTTCGCTCTATCGTACATGTCCTGAATCGACCTATTATATGCAACTAGCACACTCTAATCTCCAAGCACATCCACAAAACCTCTATGAAGATTTTGTCATATGCCCTCTCAAGATCAATAAATACCATATGCAAGTCCTTCTTTATTTCCCTATATTACTCACCTTAAGAGATAAATAGCCTTGGTATTTGAGCAACCTAACATGAAATCAAATTGATTCTCTAAAATAGACTCGATCTTCCTCAACCTCAACTCTACTACCCTTTTTCAAACCTTCATAATATGACGCAACAACTTGATATCCCTATAATTGCTGCAACTTTGAATGTAACCCTTGTTATTATATAATGGAATCATCGTACTCCATCTCCAAACTTTAGACATCTTCTCCGTCCTAATAATAATGTTAAACAACCTTATCAACCACTTCATACCTGCCTTGCCAGTGCTCTTTAAAAAATTCATCGAAATCTCATCTGACTCAGTCATCCCCTTAACCTCCTCAGCCTTAATACACCTATAATAACTGTAATCGCGACAGCTCTCCGAGTGTTCCAAGTCCCATAACACTAAACCTTTATCCCCCCTAGTTATTCAAAAGTCTATAAAAATAAGACTGTCACCTCTTTCATGAGGATAGTCTTTTATATATATATATATATATATATATATATATATATATACACTCATTTAGCATATGTATATAGTTGCTAACGCGATTTAACTGTAATATTTATCTAGATAACAAATTAACTCCAAATGATTAGCATAACACTCTTATTATTTATCTTCCATGTATATTATACAATTGGTAATCTTCAACACCAATTGTGGAAAAATAGGAATAGTTCTAACATATTTATTGGTAAATCTGGAATACAGATCGTGACTATACAAATTGCAAAAATCTAAATATAAATTGCGTCCTTTTAGGATAATTCTAATATCTTTTCAAAGAGGTTTCTATAGTTTCTTTTAAAGATCAAACAATTTTATAAATACAAAATTGTGGCGTTGTAAATTTTAATAATAATAATCCTCACAAATTTTTTGATAGAATTTAAATATATATAATTCAAGACGATAATTTTAAGAAAAAATTTTAATCGTTTTAATGTAATAGGAGTCAATCTTAATAGTTTTCATCCATTTTTTGACAGAATTTAAATATATTTAATTCAAGAAGACGGTTTAAAGAAAAATTTTAGTTTCTTTTATGAAGAGTTTTCAGCTAATGTATGAAGTAAATATAAAATAATTTATAATTTTTTTTATCAAAATATTTTTTATTGTAAAATGCCAAGTGACTAATTCTCAAGATTACACTTGACTTAATTATATGCTAGACAACCCTCCTTTATGATATTTAATATATAATATGAAATAAATATGAGATAATTAAATAATCTATAAATTATTTTTGTCGTAAAATGTCAAATGACTAGTTCTCAAGATATCACTTGACTTAATTGTATGCTAGACTACCATCCTTTCTTATATATAATATATATGAGTTATTTGACCAATCTTTTGGGGGAGTAAGAGAAGTATTTTCCTAGAAATTAAAATTTGATCTAACATTAATTGCTACTCAAAAGTATATTTTAAAATTAAAATTTGATCTAACATTAATTGCTACTCAAAAGTATATTTTAAATTTATTGTCCAAATACAAATGACTTCTCACCAAAAGTTATTTTTGAAAAATATTTTTTTTTAAATGCTTTTATATAATAAGATAATTTTAAAAATTTGACCAAATAACATACGAAAAAACTATTTGTTTTCGAGTTATAGTCTAGTGGGTGGCCAGTTTCAGTACTATGTTGTTACTAACAAATTAGCCTCTTATAAGAGGGGAAGAGGGACAAGCAAGCTCATCTCGTCCAGATGTGTGCTTTCTAGGATTAAGATTTAATAAGGGGATATTTTAGTCATTTAAGACTTTTCCTTATGGACCTCCGATCTTTAATTATATTGTACTCACAATTACAATGGGTGAACATTGTCCATCATGGACAAAAGGTACTTCTTCTTAAGGAGTCGTTTGGTTGGGAAATAGTTATCCTGAGATTATTCAGGATAACTTATTCCACCATGTATATGGGATAAATTATCCCATCACTATAGTGTAAATGGTGGGATAAGGTATCCCGGTATTGATTAATTTCTCCAACCAAACATAGGATAAAATGATACTTCATTTTATTCCGAGATTACTTATCCCTTATATCCGCACCAAACGACCTCTAAGCTTATTCCTTCTTACCCATGGGTCCCTTCTCCCTTCTTACATGTGGGTCCCGTCTTAAAGTGTAGCTACAACTTATTTGTAAAAGGGAAAAGGCTCAAATATGCCACTGAACTACAGAAATGGCTCATTTATGCCATCCGTTAAAAGTTGGGCTCATTCATGCAATCGCCGTTACAAAATTGGCTCATCCATGCCATTACTTTTAACAGCCGGGTTTTAGAAAACAGTTTACCACGTGGCAACATATTAGAAGTCCACGTCATTTTTATTTTTTATAATTTTTTATTTAATTTTTTTAAAAAATAGTTTTGGTTACGAAGTTTATAGATTATATATTTCTATGCTTTTATTATCAAATAACGAATAATAAATTTTGCATATAACTAATGCTTTTATTAAAATGATCAATTCAAAGACCTTAAATGGTTAATCCTTCTTAACACTTCGAAAAGTACATGATAGAGAAAGAAAAAGAATGCAAAAATGTGAACAATTTCTTCTGTTGGTGCATTCTCTTTTCCTTACTTTTCTCTCCCTCTTTGTGTGTATGCATGCAAAATGTATGTAGTAAAGTATTGTGTGTGAATGTGTACGTTATCATTTATTCTTTTTTGATAATCATTTATATGCATGCATGCATGGATCATATATTATATTAAATCTCACTTCAAATTTAATCATAACAAAGATTTGAATACGATAGTATTACAACAACAAATGTAAAATAAGAGCAACTCCACTTCATAATATTGGAATTGCAATCGCTCTATTATATTATTAAAAAAAAGGTAAAGGGTTACCTTTTGGAAAAATAGTTGCCAACAAAAGAAAGAAGAAACTGTGAACTCGAAACCACGAACCAAACCTCAAACTCCAACACGTTGTCTACCCTTTTATGTTATTTGCTTTTTTGTTTCTGTCAAATGTTACTCCCTTTTCTTCTTAACTCTTCTCTTTTCTTGTTTTTCTCTCCCAGTCCGTATTTTTTTTCAAAGTTCCTCTCCCTTTCTTCCCTTTTTGTCCTTTTTGTTTCCCTAATCCTCCCTATTCGTTCCCCTTATATTTATATTTTTCTATGTCCTTTTTGTGTCTGTGTGGGTATACTATATAATGTATAAAGTTGGGAAGTTGAGGGGGTTGAGAAAAAGGTGGGGATGATTGGGGTAGTTTTCTTTAGGACAAGATTTTTTTTATAAATATATAATGTATAAGGTTGGGAAGTTGAGGGATTTTTTAAATTTTTAATTTTTTTTTAAAAAATATTTATAAAAAAAAATATCTATAATAATTTTTTTTTATAATTTTTTAAATTAAATTTTAAAAAATAAAAAAATAATTAAAAATGACGTGGACCTCTAATTAGCTGCCACGTGGCAAAGCTGTTTTCTAAAAATGAGTTGTTAAAAGTAATGGCATGGATGAGCCAGTTTTGTAGCGGCGATGACATGAATGAGCCCAACTTTTAACGGATGACATAAATGAGTCATTTCTGATAGTTCAGTGACATTTGAGCCTTTTCCCTTTATAAAAAAACAAACTTATTTTCTTTGTTCCATTTTAGTTTTAATTATTTATTTGTTTTAATTTATACAATACAATTTAAATTTTGAGGGTCACATAATTTAATTTTACAATAAATTTAGTTATGAATTTTGTAATTTTTAAAAAATAAAATTTATATATTTGAAAGCTGCATAAAAATTACTATAGGACATAATAATTACAAATTTCTAGATATTTAAAAAACATATAAAAAACTTTGGTCAATGTGAAAGGTATCACATAAAAAGTGTGTCGAACAAAAAAGAGAGTATAATTTTTCCAAAATTGTGGGACCACTTTAAAATGATTCTCAATAAAATAGAAAATCTTTTTTATATTTATTAATCTTTTTCGAACTAAAGTAGGCTAAAGATTTAATAATATATATCCTTAATTTTAAGTAGGTGTTTGACCATGAAAATTAAAATTTTTTAGAGTTGAAATTAAAGTTAGAGTTAAAGTTAAAATTTAAAATTGTGTTTAATTATGAATATAAATTAGAACTGTTCTTGACCTTTTGTGAGAAAAGTAAAAGCGAAAAAGTGAAAACAAGTTTAACTTATTTTCACTTTTCTAAATACTAGTTTAGGTGTACGCGCCTTCCGCGTGTACCTCACTTTAATGAGTTTAAATATTACATTAAATAGGATATTTGTGTAAATAGTAAAGATGAATATAATAATTAAATTTAATATCTTTTGAGTATGTAGAGATGGAGAATTTATTTATTAAACCTAATCATTACCAAAAATATTTTTAAAAGTCGATCGACATTCATCTACCATCTGTAAATTTCAACAAAATAATACAATGATAGAGACATAAAATAATACAATGAAATCTAATCTTTACACACAAAAACTTTCTCAAAGCCGTTTGACATACTTTTACCACTTGTAAATAATAACAAAATAATGCGATAATAGAGATATAAAATAATACAACTAAACCTAACCTTTACCTATAAAAAAAAAAATTAAAGTCGATCCACATTCACCTAACATCTTTAAATTAAAATAAAACAATAAGATAATAAAGATATCAAAATAATACATTAAACTTACCCTTTACACAAGAAATTCTTCAAAACTAACCAACATTCATCTACGACCTGTAAACTATAAAAGAAAATATAATTATTACAAAACATCGATTTTGATCCAACTAATTCTTGTCTGAGCAAAAATTTTGACCCTAAAGAAGGATTTTGAATAAAAACAAAGAAGATATATATATATATATACACACATGTTGAATTCTATTATGCTGAAAAAGACGGTGAAGAAGTTGAGATTTAGAAAATCAAGCATCCATCATCTATGATAGCTAAAACAAGGCTATAACCGAAATTCAAGACTAAAGAAAGAAAAATCAGCAACTAGAGAAAGAGGAGAAGAAGTAGAAACAAGAAGAAAATTGCATTAAATGAAAAAGGATAGATAATGAGACATTTACCAACACTAATGAGAAGCACTAAAGTGTATATTAAACACTTAAACACAGATCACTAACATTGATTACACCTCATTCTTAGGTAGACACAAAAGGAGTCATCTTACCCAAGCACCAACCTTTCTTGCCAATTTGTCAACACAAGTGAAATCCATCACTTAGCATTAACCCTAATTTCAGATTCTACACTAAACTAGAAGACTAAAATTATCAACTAAAGAGTATCTTTTCAATATTCATCAAAGTTAAGGAAAATAAAAGCTAAAAGGATCTATTTATGCTTATTACAACCAAATAACAAAAATGCCCTTAATGAGGGACTTGGAAAAGGGCTCCTACAAAGTGTTATTTTGGAGTGTAAAAAGTCCATCATGCCCTTAGTAAAAGAAATCTCTTGAGTGTAAGGACCCTCCTCCTTTCTTCACTTGGACAAGGCTTTGAAAAAGGCTCCAAAAGGTCTTCAATCACTTGCAAAATCCGAAACTTGAACCTTCCACAATACCTTGTACTTATCATCCTCTCCATCTTGAAAGAAATTTATCCTCAAATTTACATCTTGCAAAATCAAAGAGAGAAGAAAACAAGCACACAATCCTCTTGGTAAGAAGGTTAACATTAGTACCACAAGTGAGGTAAACATGCCAAGGGGGTACACTCTTAGAATACAACCAACCATTTTTTGTGAGGAGTAAAAAAATTCGACCACTAACATCACAAAGGACACCATTAAATCAAACATCAATGAGTAGAGGATACAATCTGAAATCAACACATAGGCCACTTGTTTTCAAGGGAAGACAAACACTCAAAATTAGACTTCTATAGCTTAGAGAGGATCCCTTAACAACACATATTCTCTCACTCACTACATTTCTATGAACATGATCACTATGAAGCGTACTACTATCAAGGTCTTCACCAAACAAATTCAAAGGACAATATTCATCATCAAGACCTACATGAAAAATATCCACACTAACTTAAAAGTTTCCAATCACTCTATCCTCATGATCAAGTAGTAAGCTATCCTTAGGAGCACATGGTTCATTATACACATCAAGAGAGCTAACAATGGGAGAAAAATGCACATCTATATCAAGAAAAATCGAGATCACTACACAAGGAATCACCATTAGTATCACACTCATATCATCAATCCTTGGTTGTTAACACTTGACATACATCCACACATCCATGGTATTCGACATAAAAGACATGGCGTAAAAGGTACCAAGAAAGTGGATAGCATCAATATTAGAAGTAATTGAGCATGAACTGAAACTACAGTTCCAACACCTTACCAATACCCCGGGGTCAAAGGGAAGTAGTAGGCATGGGTCTAGGCCAAAACTACAAACCCCTTGTACTTGAGGATCAAAGTCATGACTTTCCAAGATATTACACACAAAAATATGTTCACAAGAACAATCACAATTTGGGTTTCCTAAATATTTAAGTAATTCAAGGTCACCTTCACCCGATTGTGCCTTTTCTTGGTTTCTTTGAGCAAATCTATCAATATGGCTTTCATCATACAATATGCTCAAAGAATTATCTCCAATTCCATGATCAACTCCATCAACTTTATCACTAACTCAAGACTTATCAAATACACCACTCATATGCTCAAGTAGTCAGCTATATCCGTGAGTACGTTGATTATCATTCACATCCTCACTAGTTGTTGGCAACTCACATACCAACATAGACTCACCTTGGTTTTCACAAGGGTCAACTAGTGTGTGAATACTCTTATCACTTGATAATAAAATCTTATTCAAGTTATAAGTGCTAGCACTAGATGGACACAAATCATTTTTACGAAAAAAAATTAATTTTGTCATCTGAAGGATCAATTAGTGCTTGCGTACTCACAATAAGAGTTTGGTCCTTATTTAACTTAACAACATCAAGAGTATCACAAAAGGAAGACTCATGCAATTCTCCTCTAAGCAAACCATCAACTACATCCACTTGGCTACTGCTAGCTACATCACGACATTCTAAGTTTATAGGAGTATAGGAGATAACATTGTTACCGTTTAGCTCACATGAGGTATGACCTTCACCTAGGTTTGGATCATAGCAGCCCATTTGTTCCTTTGGGAAGATCTCCTTACAAGAGAGTTTGTCAAGAATTCTTCCTTGCATCACCTCTTTGTCATTTTCCCCAAAGTTAGAATTCTTAGCTAAGAGCTCCATTTAGAATTCTTAGCCAAGAGCTCCATTTGATCATCAACCATGTGTTCTTGAGGAACTCTCCTTGAATCCTTTGGTGGAAGTTATTATCTTAAACCTGCACACAAGGAGAATTGATACTAGGTAAAATACTAGTATCTTGGTTAGTGGTGATTTGGCTTAGATGGCATACTTGAATCATCAATTGGCGTAGACCTTTAAGGTGCCGATGGAAATTTTCAAAAGAATATGAGGTAGTATAAATACTATAACTATCCGGGGTGGATGATGTTGTTCCTTCTATTGTCAAGGTACCTAAGAGAAAACACCTACAAAATAACAAACAAGATAGTTTAAATAACCTCACACACTCACACTCGGATCTCACCTCACACTTAGTCTCACAAGTGTTGAATACTTGGCATTACTTGATAAGTGAATTGAGTGGTGAATATGCTTTGGTACGGAATCAATTTTTATTTGATGAGACTTAAATAAAATGAAGCACGGACTTGAACCAACAAACCACTACGACTTAAAAATAAGAAAAGCACACAAAAAGTGAAGAGACGAACAAAACAGACTCAAGAGTAATTATCAACCTAGTAGGTACTTACTAGTTTGCTAATTAGTGATAGAATCAACACAAAAGCAACTAGAAACAACAAATAGAAACTTAGAAATCTAATTCAGAACTCAATTTGGTTGTTTATAAAGTGATGACATGGCAGTTTGTGATTGGACTTTTCAAAATTTTCAATTCTCAAATTCTTATCTCGGCCAAACAATACTTGGGGAAGGAAGAAAATTCGTTTAGAGGTAAAAATATTCAAGTTTGAAGCCTTTTCAAGCTTTAAAATGAATTAGAAATGAACTGGTACCCCCTTATACTTGCAATTGTACTTAAAGATTCCTTTTTGTCTTTTTTGTTTTCTTCTTTTGGCAAGACTAGAAGCTTTTTGGAAATTGCCTTGAACAATTAGTACACTCTCTTTCCTCCCTTTTCAAGATCAAACAAGAACTTTTGAATATTCTTCTCCAACAAGATATAAAGATTGAGGAAGAACAATATGAATATTCAAGAGTTGACCAAGGTTTGACCACTAGGCAAATGAACCCCGAATTTAATTTTTCTTTTAGATCTAGGTTCCTTTGGCCAAGGTGAGCTCAAATAACAAAAAATCAATCACCAATCACGTCACCCACTCAAACCCAAAATGGATCTCATCTCCAAAAGCTTCAAACAAGTCACAACAATGGTGGATCTAGCTAAAAAACAACCAAATCTTGTTCCAAATATAGATCTAGACTCCCTAGGTGCTAGGGAACAAGAATCTAGCACTTGAAACTAGCAAAACAACACAAAAACATGTAGATATGAGATTTTAAAACCTGGCAAAACACAAAAATGGGTTTTGCAATTTTTTTTGTGAGATTTTCGATTTTCTACACTCTTTTTTGTTGAGATTTTCTTAGATCCAAGACTTAGAGTTGTGGGAACAACTCTAATACATGTCTTTGAAATCAAATGATAGCTAAAAAAAGGCTATAATTGAAATTCAAGACTAAAGAAAGAAAAATCAGCAACTAGAGAAATAGGAGATGAAGTAGAAACAAGAAGAAAATTGCACTAAATGAAAAAGGATAAATAATGAGACATTTACCAACACTAATGAGAAGCACTAAAGTGTATATTAAACACTTAAACACAAATCACCAACATTGATTACACCTTAGGTAGACACAAAGAGAGTCACCTTCTCCAAGCACCAACCTTTCTTGCCAATTTGTCAACACAAGTGAAATCCATCACTTAGCATTAACCCTAATTTTGGATTCTACACTAAACTAGAAGACTAAAATTATCAACTAAAGAGTATCCTTTCAATATTCATCAAAGCTAAGGAAAATACAAGCTAAAAGGATCTATTTATACTTATTACAATCAAATGACCAAAGTGCCCATAATGAGGGGCTTGGAAAAGGGCACCTATGGAGTGTTATTTTGGAGTGTAAAAAGTCCATCATACCCTTAGTAAAAGACGCCTCTTGAGTGTAAGGACCCTCCTCCTTTCTTCACTTGGACAAGACTTTGAAAAAGGCTCCAAAAGGTCTGCAATCACTTGCAAAATCCGAAACTTGAACCTTCCACAGTACCTTGTACTCTTTGTGCTCTTTATGCTTGTATCAATCTAGACATGAAATCGAATCAAGTTAGATGAGCATCAATCATATTCTCCCAATAGGCAAAACGATTTGTTCTCTAGTTTAATGTACATCTCAATATTTACAGAAATATTTCCTTAATAGAGTCCTATTTTAGGAGTATTTATCTAATTAAACAATAGAAAGAAAAATATTAATTAAATTTCCTACCATATATTTTAAGAGTCCCATATATTTTAGGAAGTATAAGGGACGACCCGGTTCATACCTACTCCGTAGGTGTCGGGGAGGGGGGGACCACTCCGGGCCTGACCTACGCGCCCTCACCCCAGCTTCGTTGGAGGGGCGTTTCGAACCCCCGACCCTGACACACCACGGTAAGCAAGCTTACAACTGAGCCAAGGCCATCCCTCATTTTAGGAAGTATAGTGGAAAGAAAAATATTAATTAACTTCCTTATCATATATTTTAAGAGTTCAATATATTTTAGGAAGTCTAGTTAATATAATAAAAAATAATTAAATGATAAATTATAAAAAAATAATGAAAAGACAGTTTTTTCTGAAGATGAGTTTTTTTAATGAAGGATAAAGTAAAAAGTTCAAATAACTTTTCTAAAGTATTCACACTTTTAATATATTATAAATATAAATATAAATTAAATTATTATATTTAAAATTTTAAAACCAAATACTATAATTTTACTTTTTATATCTTTTATTAAAATAAAATATTTTCTTAAAAAAATAAAAAATTCTCATAATCAAACAACATAAAAAAATGGTCAATAATTACTCAGCTGAATCCATAAAAAAACGACCAAATAATTAAAAAAAAAAAAGTATTTGTTGGGACAGGAGGCTATCGATGACTAGTGCATGTATAGAAGGGTAGATTTCTTATTAGGGTTTGTTTATATTAGTTCCCACACACAAACAATGCGCTAGACGACTTATGCAACTCTTTGTTCTATTTCATTCATCATTGTGCAAATGGAAAAGGTACAAATATACCTCGAATTTTAATAAATGGTATATATATACTCTCCGTCATACTTTTGGTACAAATATATTCCTGTCGTTAATGATTTGGTACAAATATACCCTCCTAACCAACAGCGTGTCACGTGTCACGATCCTAGTCATTTACCCATTTTTATACGGAAAAGGTACAAATATACCCCTGAACTTTGATCAATGGTATATATATACCCTCCGTCATACTTTGAGTATAAATATACCCCTACCTTTAATGATTTGGTACATATAGGCCCTTCTAACTAACAACGTATCACGTGTCATGATCATAGCCATTTACCCATTTTTATTTATTTTACCTTCAAATAATTAATTCACTCTAATTAAAAATTCACTACCCGACCCATTATATTCCAACCCGATCCGATCCAAATTGAAGCTTTTGAGAGACACGTTTATGCCAAAAACTTCTGAGACTCAGAATTGAACGAAGGATTAATGCAAATGGCAGCGACGAACCAAATCTGAAGGCATTTTAACCCTACAAACGCGTTTCTTACCACTAAATCGATATCCCTAATAAATTTCGATCAGCCTTTGCATAAAATCATTCACATTTTCCTCCTGATGCAATGAACATTCAACTTATTTTCATTAAAATCTTGAAGTTCAATTACACAAAGTCAACTAATATAATTTGCAAATTGTGATTAGTTTTGAAGTATGCATCAAGAAGAATGCAAGATTAATATGCAGGAGTATGAATATATTGACATACAGAATGGTTTATAGAGGAAAAAAATCGACACATTCAATTTAATCTCACTAGAATGTGATTTCTTACTACGTTATAACCTCCAAGAGTCATTATAAAATAAGAACTTTCTCGCGTAAATATTTTGGCAGCATTAGTTGCCTCGTTTGCTTCTGCAGCTCTTAGAAGCTTTAGGCATACACGCGTGAAGCTTCAATTTGGATCGGATCGAATTGGGATGGAATGGGTCGGGTAATGAATTTTTAATTAGGATGGATTAATTATTTGGGAATAAAATAAATAAAAATGGATAAATTGCAAGGATCGTGACACATGGCATGCCTTTAATGAGAAGGTATATATGTACCAAATTATTAACTGTAGGGGTATATTTGTACCTAAAGTACGGAAGATATATATGTACCATTTATCAAAATTTGAGAGTATATTTGTACCTTTTTCGTAAATAAAAATGGATAAATTGCTAGGATCGCGACACATGATACGCCGTTAATGTGAAGAATATATATGTACCAAATCATTAGCCGCCGGGTATATTTGTAACGGAGGAATATATATACCATTTATCAAAGTTGCAGGTATATTTATTCCTTTTCCGGTCTGCAAAAGCCCAGAAAGCCCAGAAAGCTAAAACCCTCTGAAAACCTCTGTGGAAGCTAAAGTGTGAACAACAATGGCGGCAAAAAAGGAGGATTCCAAAAAGCGTAAGCATGCTCCACCAGCCGCTGCAAAATCAGCTCCCAAGAAACTCAAATCATCAACCGGAGGCAAGCTTCTGAATAAACCCCATAATAAATTGTCGGGAGACAAAAAGCAACAACCTAAGCCTCATGACCCAGTTGATACCAAGCGACAGCGTCGAATACAAGCAAAGGTATGCCATTATTTCTGTTAAGATTTTGGTGAAGGGGCAATTCCAACGGTGAAAAGATTGAAATTTCAGTCCCATAATCGTTTTTCTGCTTATTTTTTCTAAACTTTTGGTAATGTCACCAATTGTGTTGCTGAAAAATTAATAATTTTTAGTTGCTAAATCTTCTTATGCTTAGTATGGTATTGTGGAGTTTTTTTGGTGCAGGAGCTAGCTGAAGCAAGGAAGAAGAAGAGGAAGAAGCATTACACATTGGAGCAAGTACTGCATTTTCTTAAGCTCAAGTTACTTTTTTAAAGCTGTTTTGTCTTTTCAATCTGTATCTTGAATTTGTTCACAGTTGTTTCATATGAAATCTTTATTTTGTCAAGGTAAGCAATTTCTCCACAGATTTAAACTAAGCCAAGAGAAAATGGTATCTGTAAACAGCCCTTTTTAATCTATAATGATTTTGATAATAGTAATAAATGATGCCTTTATCTTATATTTAAAACTATAATGATAACAAGGGGTGAAATTTTTTTCATTTTTTGTTGTCTTTCTAGATATCTTTCATTTTGTCTTGTGGGATTACACGGGGTATGTTGTTGTTGTTGATGTTTTATTCCATCTTATTATCCCAGTGAAATTTATATTAACCTATCTATCACAAATGTAAGGATAGCTCAAAGTCACAAAAAGACTAAAGGGGTTTGGTGGGAAATTGTATTTGATATGAGGGCTTGGTTCCATGCAATTTGTCTTTAACATTTTAATTGAAATATTTCTTGATAGTACATTTAATAGTTTTGCACTTCTCATTGGATTTGGGCCTGTAAGACCTCAGCTCCATAAGTCAGCTTAGTATTGAATGTTTGTGAAATGTTTATTGTTTATCACCATGGTGCCTCAACCTTAACATGGCTTCATGAAAACTCTAGTAGTTGATTGTTTCTTTTGGCAGCTGTTTGTATTATATATATATATATATGCTCGGTTACTCATTCAGCCGTTGGTCTTATAATAGGAGCTCGCATCACTGTGGGAGAAGATGAGAACGCGAAATATTGCCAAAGAAGAAAGATCAAGGTGTGCTGTTAGACAACTTCAAATATTTGAGTTGATCCTAAATCTTGCCGAAAAATTGTAATTTATTTGTTACTTAGTCTTTATGATGTCTTTTTTTCTTTTTGTCCATTGATGCAGATTGGTGAGTGATGCTTTGAAGAAAATGAAAGGGAAAATCCCTGAAATAGCAAGCTCCCATGTTTCTTCTCGTGTTCTTCAGGTTCTACCCCCCCCACTTCTAGTTGATGGCAAGGATTTATAATATTCCTAATGGTTTTGCTAACTATTTTTTGTTAATGTTAGACTTGTGTGAAACATTGTACACAAGATGAAAGGATTGCTGTGTTTGTGGAGATTCGACCTCATTTTATCACTCTTGCCAGCAATACCTATGCAGTTCATCTGGTGACAAAGATGCTTGATAATGGTAGTCTTGTACTCCCTCCGTTCTCTTTTACTTGCCCACAATGGACTTGCACTACCTTTAATAAATAATAAATGAAGTGTATATTTTTACCATAATACCCATATTGATTGTGTATAGTCTAGAGTCTTGGGAAATAGTTTGAGGAATAAGTAATTTATGTTAAGGGTAAAACATGAAAAAAGAGTTTTTCTTGATATGCTAAAGTGGACAAGTAAAAGTGAAGGGAGTGAATACTAAATTATTTTTCTACGTAATTTCATCAACTAAAAGAAACTTATTTGCCCTTTTTTAACTTTTTCTTTGCTTTGCAGCATCCAAAAAGCAGCAGGCAGAATTTATTTCCTCTCTTCATGGGCATGTTGCTGCTCTTCTTAGGCATATGGTTGGTTCACTTGGTAAGATAAATTGTCCTATTGCTCTGAACTTGGATTTGATTAATTTTTGCCTCAGATTTCGTTTCTATTTTGCTCTATCCTGTATTTCTGTTAAAAAAATCAATTAATCAACTGTCGCCAGCCGTAATTTTGGGAGAAAGAATTTTTCCCCAGTAAAATTCCTAAAGAAAACACTGGTTTTACTTCTGCAGTTGTGGAACATGCATATCAGTTGGGAAATGCAGCTCAAAAACAAACTCTTCTGATGGAGCTGTATTCCCCAGAGCTTCAGTTGTTCAAAGATTTGATCTCAGTGAAGGAAGCAAAGTAAGTTCCAGCTGTTAACGAAAGCATGCTGCATGCGTACTTTATGTGATTTGGAAGTTTCTAGGTTGCGATGTTAGCTTGGGACATGTTCATATTTCTTCAACATGGATATCTTTATGACATTTTTTGTTTACTCCGCATTTCATTTTCTCTTAAGTATCCTTTTATTATTGGTCCTTCATCTGATGTTGTTCATTAAGTTGCAAATCACCTTACGCTGCGTATTGATAGCAAACTTGGGTGTAAAAACAGAAGCATGTTGCACCTAAATTTTATCAGATCATGTTGGTTCTTCTTTGATGAATATACTTTACATTGTACCTCATATTTGTACTTTAAGAATGCAATTGTTTCCTAATTTATCTGTTGTTCACATATTATGATACATCCAGGCTAGTTGATGTTATATCCAACCTACGGCTTCAAAAGGGTTCAGTCATACGACACATGACTTCTGTACTTCAACCTATTTTGGAGAAAGGAATACTAGACCACTCAATTATACATAAGGCAATTGTGGAGTACTTCACTATTGCTGATCGGGTACCTCAAAAACCTTAGTGAGATATTAATGAGTCGGCTTATGTGGATCATCCCTTTCTAAATTTAAGTCTGTTCTAAGTCTTCTGCTGCAGACATAATCCAGCAGTTGTCAAGTCCAGACCTTGTTCGGATGATTCACACAAAGGATGGATCCAAGATTGGGATATTCTGCATCAAACATGGGAGCGCAAAGGTTTTGGAGACTCTTTATATGTCTTAAAGTTTTCCTAGTGGATTTTCTCTAAGTGAATGGATTTCAAATGCGATTTGAAACCTTCCTGTTTTAGGAGCGGAAGAAAATCATCAAAGGGATGAAAGACAAGGTTGGAAAGATAGTTCGTGATAAATGTGGGACTTTGGTAAGCATGAATTTCTTGCATTTGCTAAATGCGTTGGTCTATTTCCGTCCATTGTGGCTTCTTTCAGATACTGTCGGGCTTTATCCATGCACCATCTCTCATTTATGTAGTGCCTTTATGCTCCGATTAGTTTCATAGTTTCCATTCTCAATAACTTTCAGGTGCTCGTCTCCATCCTTTCAATTGTTGATGACACTAAACTTCTATCAAAGGTTTGTTCCAGCTGTTTTTCCTAACGACTCTAGGCTGCAATCTGTTATTGAAGAGTTCCACTCTTAAAGCTGGTCACATTGAACACTTTGCAGGTCATCATTCGTGAACTTGAAGGAATTCTGAAAGAGCTTCTTTCAGATCAGGTTTGTCCTTCATTCGGTGTATGAGAACTTCTGCCTCCCGTCCCCCCTCTTTTGCACATGTGTCCTGTGAATATTTTATTGTGGTTGGTGGTTCTGTCTGTCACAGAATGGTAGGCGCCCATTGTTGCAGTTACTGCATCCAAATAGCTCGCGCCATTTCAGCCCTGATGAGCTAGCAGCCCTTGGTTCATCTGTTCCTTCACTTGTCACCAAGGTACTTTTCAAGCTTTTCGTGAAATTACGCCTCCATCCTATAAACAAATGTTTTTCATGAAATTCTTAAAGGGCCTTTAAGCAGTGCAGCTGAATTTAATGATTGTTTTTTCTTACAATTTGATAGATCCCCTCAGACGTAAATGTTGCTTTGGGTGAAGAAACAGAAGCTTCAGGGCTTGGTGAAGCTGGTGAAGAAGATAGCTGTCACACAGGTGCTGATGCCACCCAGAGTTCACATTTGAATGGAGGAAAGAAGGATCCTCTTACAAGGCGGCGAGAATTATTGGTCAATAGCGGGCTAGCTGAGGTCAATATTTTCTATTTTCTTATTCATGTATCTATGTAACCATTTTTTTTATTCTCAGTAATCAAACGTATCGTCTTGGCCGTTTCAATTTCTGTGATCTTTTCCTTCAGCCACTCTCCTTCAGTTTATATGAATCCTGTATTGCCTTCCTTTATGCACTCATCTTTATCCCCTTTACCAAGCAATCCTGATCAATAATGCAGAAACTCATCGATGCATGTTGTGAGATGGCGGTGGAATTGCTTAGATCAAACTTCGGTAAAGAGGTCATATATGAGGTATTTATTACCTGCTTAGTTTAGTAAAATTCATGTATTTTCGATGTAGCATTAGGTACCACTATGTCCTGAATAAATGTTGGATATCTTTGCTGAACTAGGCTTCCTTCTATTTTATTTTTAGACTTCATAGAAAACAACCCTTTGGGTTGAGTCATTACATGTTGCCCCCACTTTATCTCAAACAGTAGTTAATCGGGAATATAAATGCTTTTAGTGGTTGAAACATGCTAAATCTGTTGTTTGGCTATTGTGAAGATGTTCCACATATTTTGGTTTGATACAGGTTGCTATGGGAGGTGCTGACAGCATCCTTCGTCCAACTTTAGATGGAAAGCTGGAAACTTTACATGGTGTTATAGCATCTTTGGCAGCACAAAATAAAACGGAGGGATCAGATGAACAACATCTCTTTGAACACTTTCATTCTAGCAGGACCATCAGAAAACTGATCTTGGACTCCCCTTCTTTTGCCTGCACTTTGTATGAAAAGGCTCTGAAAGGAAAATGTTCAATTTGGGCTCATGGCCATAGGTTGGTTGGTTGAACTCATTTCCTCCTTCCAAGCAAATTAGCAGAGAAATCTCTTTCTGACTTATTTTACAATTTGCAGTGCGAAAGTAATTAGTGCGTTGTTGGAAACTTCTAGTTCTGTGGTACACAAGCTTGTGAAGAAGGAAGTGCAACCATTGGTAGATGATGGTATCCTCAAATTAGCCAAATGATCTACTAAGCAGAATGAGCCAACGATGAGGATGAACTTCTGGTTAAAACAATCTAGGAATTAAGTATCCAAGGTTATTATTAGATCAAGGAGTGCTTTGGACGATTTCCTGGCAAATGCCTTCACACTCAAATGTGAAGTTCTCTATTAAGTCAATGAATAGGTGATACAACAAAAGCGTTGTTATTTTTGTACCATATATAAAGATATGGGAACACTGTTGTACTGTTGAAATCTTGCATTGTTTCCTTATAGCCCTTTTCTATTAAATCAGTAGAACACGTTTTAGAGGTATTTGAAGTCTGATTTGTCAATGACATAAAGAAGTTGAGAACATCACTGAAACATCTTTTGCTAGTTGTAAGTTTTATTTTCACAGCAGTATGTTCCAAACACTGCCAGGAAAAGAATGGATTATTAGACAACCTACAGGAGATGAAAACTGCATCATAGAAAAGAAGCATAACAGCTTTTAGTTGTAGGACATATGCTTCGAGCTGGTTCTACTAAATCTATGTACATAGGCTTCCTTTTCTGATCTGGGCTGAAACACTGGGTAGCTAAAAACATGATCTTTCTCGATTCTTCTTTCCTGAAATCTATGAAACAACTTCCTATAATTGCTAGGATGAGGATAGCCTTGTAACTCATAATTCACTGGGTTGAAGATTGGTATCTCATTTTGTCTTATGAAAGTCTGAGGTTGGTTCATTGAGTAATTAGACTTGGCATTCAAGCAGGTGTTTATAACTGCAACTTCTTCAATAAATCTGGCTTTAAGTTCTTTAACACGTTGTGAAATGCTTCTGGAAACTGGCCGTGCCTTGTCCATTGGAGGAAATGTTTTGGCCACCTTTGCAGCATTTCCATGTCTAGGTGTTATTGCACTAGATTCTATGTAGCACTTTGGGCATATGTGGTTTCTTCTGTCTCTTTCAAATGCCTCTCTGCTTGCTTCATCCGTCAGGCAAACGTATGCCTGTACCAAAACAAGATGAGTCGTTTGGTAATAAATCAAAATGGTAATTATAGCTGCTATTTAGTCAAAAGATAAAATAAGGAGAAAAGAACTATTCATCAGTTTTGCTTACCAAACGAAAGGTACAAAAAGGAAGAGAAAAAGAGGAAGTTTGCTTCTACAGCAGTTTGAGTGCTAGCGACATTCTTTATCTTTATCCACTCGAAATTCATGCATAAGTCATTACTAACTACAACCACTTACTATTATGCATTTCAAATCATAAATTGTAAGCTATGAAGGACTTTACCATAAGGGGAAAAGATTTATAGGACTATTTTTGGATGACAAATTTCTCTTAAGGGAACACAAAACTGTAGTCACATTTTCCATGTAAATCAGAAATACAAATCTTCCTTAATTAACAAGGTAAAATACTTTTCACAATAGCACTTCATCTTAATCATACTTTGTGGGAGAAAATGCATAAAATTCCAAATCTTGGAGTACGTAAGTTATCTCTCCTTCCTAAGAATATATACCGGATAAAAAGAAAGTAAAAGAAGTGGCAAGGTAAGATATGAGGGGGTACAGAAACTTTAAAACCACTCAGAATCCAACTGAGCATGGTTTTTTATTTTAAAGCTATATTTTTGCATCCTGTGCGTACAATGGATGATTGTACTTATCCAATCAATAATTTAATATGATTGACAAATATTTCACTAAGTGGATTCTCCCTAATGAGGAACCATAACGAACTTGACTCTGTCCATAAAAAAGGCGACCCTCTTGACCGCCTCATTCTTCAACCATTAGATATGATTTTCGAAAGCTATCACTATAACTAAAAGGCAATGTCATAATAATGGAAATTTGAATCATAGTCCATAGACATTGCAGTTAGTCCATTGTCAGAGGGAGCATGAAAAAGTAGTAATACATAAATTAAATGAGAAACCAAGGTTTCATACATATGCCTATATGCCTACCTGGGAAACCAACTTGAATGCAATTTCTGCGTTGGGGTGTTTATTCTTATCTGGATGAAGCTGCAAAGCTATTTTCGAATTTAATTAGATGATCCCAGTAAACAGAGTTTGAAAATACAAGTTATGTTTGCAAATTAGTAGTACCTAGTTTACGGTATCGCTGCTTAATCACATCTGCGTCAGCACTCTCATCAACCTGATCAACGAAGAAATTAGAATCATCAAAACTCACCTAATTACAGAATTGAAATTCAAGATAGAGTCCCAAGGTTACAATGAGAATATAATTAGAGCGTGACGATCGAGTTCAAATTGATCAATTAGCAATATAATTGCATGTATGCATTGAGTTCTCAGTTTCTTGGTCAAGTACCATTGAATTCAATATCTGATGTTACTTCCTTGTTAACTATATATGTGAAAAGAAAAAAGGAAAAAAAAAAGGATTAGCGGTGAAGCCTTCATATTTGAACTGCAGTGTCATGAGTTGGAATGCCAGTGATCGAATTTTTGAACAACAAAAAACCAGTTCAGATATTCACCCAATAGTCACGAAGTACTTAAAAGGAGAATGAAGGCTGAAATGCCTGAATAAAGAGGCCTACTTACATCAAGAAGAAGATACCAGTCGATGAATGGCGAATCTGCGGGATACAGATGAGAAATTGAGAGATCACAAATTTCTGATGCCAAATGCCATTTTGAGTGCTCTGCAGATTTGTTTCCAGAATTTCTTCCCATGTCCAATGGGATTGAGCAATGATACTGAATTATGATTAGCTGTACTTGAATACGTATGTATGCGTACCAAATTCAAATGCAATGATACATACTTGAATATGTAGGTATACCAATGCAATGATGATTCATTATGATTACAGCTATATGGAATATGTATAGACGAGACTCTTGAGATCTACTTAAATTGAATTTAAGAATGGGTGGAGCGGTTAAGAAACAGAAGCGCACTATTTGCGGGGAGAGATGGACTACATTATTTGTTTTTTAGAAGTGGTTCAGTTGGGAGGGACGAAGAAAAGAATAGTTAGCGTAAGCGACTATACATCATTACAAGTTGCTAACGCATCTGTCTCAAAATTTGCTAAAAAAATTTGTATTAAAATAGTTTACATGTTTAAAAGATCAAGAAATAATTAATTATTTGTTTAACTTTATCCATAGTAATAATTATTCTAGAATTAAAAGACACGTAAATAAATGAAAATTAAAGAATTAACAAGGGATACACTAGTCAAATCATACTCTTAAATAATTTTTTATCAAGAATTGTGCAAAATATGTACATGCCAAGTATTTTGAAAGGAGTTGATTAGCCTCACCACGTGTTCAAACTTGATAAAGCCTTGTATGGACAGAAGCATGCTCCAAGGGACCTGATCCTCTAATGGATGAAATAATGCATCAAGCCATTACTGGATCTTTGCTCTTCTTGACGACAAGTAGACTCAGTATCATGTTTAGTATGAGAGGTAGTTTTGATTTGATCGTATGTGTAACAATGTTGGGTATTTGGTAGATAAAGAGAGCACATGACTAATGACTCATTTTCTTGAACTTTTTGGGATCTTATGGAGGACCAGATACATGACAGTCTTACAAATACACCAAGTAGAGAGCAATTTGGATAAAAATCATCTCTTTCATCTAATTCTCCCTCTGGTGGATATGATCAGACTGTAGGTATCCAAATAAGAGTTTATTGACTATGTCTAACACAACTCTACCGTTGTAGGTATGCACGTATGGCAAGGTGGAAGAAAATAAGAAGTGGAGATTATATAGGTAGCTCAAAGTGTGCGCACAAAAGTTCAGAAGAAGGCCCATGTTCCTCTTAACAAGTTAGTATCACTAACTGCACTCATAAAAACTTTGAACTGTCTTGAAATACCACATAGATTTCCTTTTGTTCTCAACACTTCTGTAACGTTGTCATGTCGTTTGAAACTCTATTTTCATATCCTTTTCTTTACATGACACTTTGATTCTTCTCTTTTTAAGGCATAATTTTAATCGTTCTTTTATTTTAACATCTCTTCAAAAGGACATCTGAAAATTCCTTGAAACCTTTGGTATGATAGTTTTCTTCTGAACTGTCTTTTCGACCCTCACTCTTCTCCCTAAATTACTTTTTAAGAACTTTGGACCCTCCTTAGATTTATTCATAATATTTTTTCAAGTAAAGGTTCTGATAAAAGAATTAGCTTACCCAAATTTAGTGGAGGTTGGTAAGAATGTGCAAAAAAATAAGTAAATATCGTGCAGAAAATTAAACACAGTCAGGGACTTGATCCCTCTACTGTGTTCAAACAAAAATGGAATGGGTGAGAAATGAAGTTGAGATTTTTTTAAAAAAAGAGAAATGTTGTTGTTTCAGTAAGGACTAGGAACCCCTGCTGAGTGATCAATGTAGAAAGTGCATGCAAAGGAGTTCATTAAAAAAAAGAAATATTTTCAAAAAAATAATACTTTGTGACAGAGTGTTTGATCCTAAGATAGATGAATTGCATGTAAGTTTTCTCCAATTTTCACAAGGGAAAAGGTGCCCTGATGGCTCCTTATCAAGAATTAGCTTCTTGAAAGGTGTAGTATCCTAATTGCAAGTCAAAGTTGTAGACCTGAACCAGAACCTATTCCAAGTTCTTGAAGATTCCAATGTCCTTAAGATAAAAAATATGTTGAATCTACTCTTATTCTGTCTTCCTTCCCAATGTTTGCTCGCATAATCTATCTTTTTCCTAAGCTTTATTTCAGACCCTAAATGGAAAATTGAAAATTCTATCCTTTTATGTACTTTTAATGGTATTAACAGAATATTTTGCATATCTTGTTGTTGCTTCTATCTCTGTTTTTTTCTACTCCTTTTGCTCATGTTAGTGTTTCCCCCGTGGACATGTGTTAACATGTGTTGATTTTTTCTTTTCTTGGTTTAGTGTTTGCTTTTTTTAATGTTGCCAAAAGGGGAAATCTTAGTGAAAGGAGAAACAATGATGATAGAGAGAACTGACGAAGAAACTGGTACTTGAGAGAAATGAGTGCTGGTGTTAGGAGAAAATAATTGCGATAGAGGAAACTAACGAAGGGACCTGGTACTTGAAAGAAATGGGTGTTGGTTTTAGGGAAAACAAAAATCTGTGCTGGTGTCAGGGGGAACATCTGATTCACTGTGGACTTAAGTTTGTCATCATCAAAAGAGGAAAAATATTATATTTGTGATTTTGATGATTGACTAATTTATTCTTGATTCTTATGAGCAGCAAGCTCATAAAGGGATCAGAAAAGAAAAATGTGGATGATAGGGGAAACTGATAATAGAGATGGTGGTGATAAAGGGACTTGGCAAATAGGGGAAATAGTTTGTCATTATAAAAAATGGGAGAAATAATGTACATGTATTTTGATGAATGTCAAACCTCACGAAAGGACCTGGTACTTGAGATACATGAGTACATGGTCAATTAGTGTTTGGAAGCATTGAAACAGAGAAATGGAACTGGTTCATAAAGTCGAGTATGTGTGGATATTTTTGGATAAATTTGGTCCTAAAAAGAATGTATTTCATGTGTTTGTCAAAATCAAAAAGGGAGAAATTGATGACGCATAGTTACTACGGCACTATACTTTATTTTGATGATTTAACAAACCTGCTGAGGGACCAGATAAAGAACAAAGTACCTATACCAGGCCGATCTTTAAAGAAAAAAGGGAATCAGGTTCTCAGAGGGAACAAGTTGTAACTATTCCTCAGATGGATCTAATTTCATAGGGACCATGGCCCCTGGTCGTTGAGCTTTATGGTAGTAAAAAATACAGCCAACAACTATACTTTTTGCAGAAAAGTTGGTGCATAGAAGTAGAGGAGCAACAACATTTATCTTGACCAATGAAAAACTTTCTTGTTTTTTCTTCCATTTGCTCCATATATATAGATCATTATGTGGGTGAAAAACCTAGCTTTTGCACATCCAAAAATTTACATCCTCTTAGCAAAAATCTTCATTGTTCTTTAGTTCAAAGCTTCTACAACAAGGAATCTGTTCTCAGCCTACGACAATTGCTCTCAGTTTATTGTTGTTTGAGTCTTTGTATTTTGCTCTAATACTGTAAACCTACTCTTTTTTTGAGAAGTTTGTGTAAGTATTTTATTTTCTCTCTTCTCTTGTAGATCTGAGATGTGGGCTAGGATTATCCATTGTAGTGTTGGGAGCTAGAGTTAGCCATGGCAATACCGTTGTGGGCTAAAATTAGCCTTGGTTGTCTAAAAATAAAAATAAAGATATCAGCTAGATTCAATATCTATTATATATATATATATATATATATATATATATATATATATATATATATATATCTATAATGTTGATAATGTAAATCTCTGTGCAATTAAGGAGTACAACTGAACTCTCTTTCAGACCGCCCAATGCTCATGGCACGTCTTCATATATCAGTCTTATCATTACACATTTTCACTTTTATGTATGAATTAACAATGGTAAATTAGTAATATAATTTTATACAAAAATATGGAGTAGGGGTAAAGTTTTTACTGGGAGCTTGAGATATGTTTCTACTTTTCTTAACATAGTTAATACCTGACATATATGTAGTTTAGAAACAAATAAGTATATCACTGATCATGCTCACCTATACGTAATTTTGATATAGGATGATCGTTGTCAATAAATCTCAACTCATGTTAAGGTCGAATTCTCGAGGAGCGAATCTAGTCTTCAAACCCTAAAGGTGTTGATAACGTCTAAGTGTATCCCTGTAGTGTAAACAAAAAGAAATGCATGAATTAAAATGGGGGGTGGGGGCTTGGTTGGTTTGGAAGGTTATTCTACCAAAGTCTATTCAAACTAGCAAATAAAGGAAACAATTGTGGTTAAGATTTCAATATGGAATAAGTCTTGGGATTATGTCTTCCTAGGGGAAAATAATGCACGAGTTCATCATAATTGGGTGCATATCCTAGTCATCAATTTACATGGGTAGGCTAAGTTGGGAATTCTTAAGGCTAATCTTTCAACCAAGCCTCAAGATTATAACCCATGGATCCTTTCGGATACCTCATGGATGTGGTAAGCAAAATCACCTAATGCCTCAAATGGGCATCCCTATTTCTAGGAAGATGCCCAAGATTTAGCTAATTCTCAACTCACCCTTATTTCTAAGATGATGAAAATAGAATAAATAAATATAATTATTGTCCACTAATGCCTTGTCACTCACATCCCTCTTTCAAGGATGATGTGAGAGTTTGAGAATTTGAGGTTTTCACCCATAAATTTATTTTAAAATTTGAGATTTTCACTCACAAATCCCAACTAAATTAAGCAAGCATTAGTAAAATCCACAATTAATGACCAAGAATCTACAATAATAAATTACAACCACATATATTTGCACCCTAGTTCAACATAATCCCAAGATAAATTACTTAAATTACTTAGCTACTCATGAAGTTAGAGAAAGAGAATATACCAAATTGATCATCCAAGGTTTCCATTGAAGATGCAAAATAATAATATTCTTTAATTTCTTATTTATCTAGTTCAACATAATCCCAAGATAAATTATTTAGATACTCATGAAGTTAGGGAAAGAAAATATACCAAATTGATCATCCAAGGTTTTCATTGAAGATGCAAAATAAGAATATTCTTCAATTTCACTCCAATTACAACTAAACAAACTTAGAAAAATTAAACACAAGAATCTTTCCCAGAATTTGTAGGACTTTTCAAAGTTTTAAACTCTCAATTCTTGTTAGTTCATGATACTCCCAAGTTAAGGGATTTTTGCCCTTTTTAGAATTTGACCCAGCTATGGCAATTACATTTCTATCCTTGAGCCATAATCCGCGTCATCGCGATCGCTGGATTCTAATCATGATCGCCGCGATCAGGGTAATACCATCAGATTGCTATCTTGACTATTTATAACTAGCGGCGACCATGACCCTCAGACCATGATCGCAGTAACTGAGGGTCACTTCCCACTCATGATTTTTCCAGCTTCTGCACTAATCTTCCCTTTTTGATCCTTGTTCATCTCACTCCCACTTCTTTTTTTCTCATCAACTGTATACCTGCATAATGTGAGAATTGGTGCATTCAACTAACAAAGTAGTCTTATTCATATGGTTAAATCATAGTAGTGTGCCCGAATTTGGTCGTAAATGAGTCATGAATTTACCACTTATCAACACCCCCAACTTAAACCCTTTCTTGCCGTCAAGCAACAATACTTCTTACTCAATGAGACAATGCAAATTTAAGCCCAAACACAACCAAATGATCACAATGACTTCAAAATTGATTTGCACCAACAAGTAGCTCTCAAGCATGGACAAAGCTTTTCTCATGACTCCTCTCAGTATGAAATATAAATTCAAAGGTGCAAAAGACTTTTAAAGAACAACAATGCACAAATCACTAACATTCTAGAAGTGACTCCCTATTGATAGCAACTTAACTATACTCTTTTGCCTTTTTTTTTTCTTCGAAAAATGATAATTTCACCCACCTCGATTAATATGCAACAAGGGATTTTAGTGCAAAACATTCTCTCTCAAAAAGACTTTCTCAATTATAAAATGTACCATATCATATGCTTGCCCTTATTTTCAATCATCACTATAATGAATACATTTCGTTGGAGATCTCAAAGGACTTTTTAAGCTTGTAACGTAGGTTCGGGGAAAGGGTATGATATCATTTAGGAATAAAGTGACTACACCCTCATTGAACATCTACATCACACTATTTTAACCCAACTTTGGATAATGGACCACTTCATTTGTTTTCAACATTCACACATGTCTACTTTTTCTACCTTGATTTACTCAATTCTTCGAAAACATTTTCTTTTGACTATTTCTTTTGAACTCCATGCTAATCCTTCTTTTGATGATTCCTTTATTTTTCACTCTTTTAAATTTCTCTCTTTGCTTAGCATCATAGGCATTCAATTACATTAGTTTATAGAGGGTAAGGCTTAAAAGAGGGAAAAACTTTAATTGGTTCTAGGCTTGTAACGTGGTTGCCAAGGAAAGGCTTGAAAGCTTAAAATAAGTAACTAAGGATACTATTTTATGTATGGGTAGGCTATTTAGGCTAAAGTGGTCTCCTAATGTTCACCAAGGAGCCTAAGATCATTTCACCAACCAAGTATAATCACAATTAGCCTTGAGAGACTAACGGGGCAAGTTCTAGTTGGTAAAAGTATGCATGAGAGTTAGATAAATATGCTCACTGTACATTGCTTGCAAACTTTTCAAGGAGGCTCAATTGCACTTTCGACTAGAGACAAAAGGGAGTATTTACCAATTTCTAAAATCTAAAGACTTCGGAGTCATAAAAAGAGGTAAAATATTATTACAAAATTGTTCACGTCTATTCCTTTGGTTATCAAAATTTTTTGGACGAAGGGGGAGTTTGATTTGCATTTGCACCATGCACAATTTGCTAGTTATGGCACCAAACCAAGCCGTCGTCTCACATTTCGGCTTTCATGAGGGCAAACCATATGGTTACTTAGACTTTGAATCGATATAATGGTGATCCCAAATCCAAAATGCCATAGGTACTTCAATTTCCCTTACATTTATAGCTCTGATGCTACGGGTACTCATACTTTCCCCGAATCCATGGCTCAAAACCCAATCACGGCTATTTTCTCTTAAGAATATTGTCACTCAATCTATCATAGGGAAATGCTCATTCGATATCAATCACAAGAAATATAACAACCTCTATGATTGGGGTGAGACTTTTATATTATGAGTCCTGAACACAAATGTAGCCTCCACACCCCTAACTTAAAGACTTGAAGTATCTTCACTACAGTAGATAAAAGAAGTGCAAGGGTTAAGAGGGACTCTCTTAAGCAAGAACATGATGTTTCTTGGGATGTCGTGATCGCGATAGGATGTACCGTGATCGTAAGACCGCGATCGCGACCTTCAAACCACGATCATGGTATTTGAGGTTGATTTTCCCCTATTTTTCCTATGTTTTCCTGCACAGCTGCCATTTTTCTGCTCTATTTCCCCCCTGTCCTGGACTGTTACTTTGTGTCAAAACACCTATAAAATATCAAAAATGTAAAAGGTGTGTAAAAGATGGGTTGTCTCCCATCAAGCGCCTAAATTTAACATCGGGACACGACTCTCATTTCTCATTATGTAGGGTCTTTAAAACATGCCAACGCCAGACTTCCCACATTGTAGTGTTTCACCCTTTGGCCATTTACTACAAACCTCTTTTTTCACGATCTTCTAATTTAATGGCACCACTAGGGTAAACATTTGAAATCACAAAGAGGCCCGACCATTTAGAATGAAGTTTCCCGCAAAGATTTTCAAACGAGAATTGTAAAGGAGTACACTCTCATCGACACAAAATTCTCGCCTTAGTATTGTAGCATCATGCTATTTCTTTATTTTCTCCTTATACAATACTGAACTCTTATAGGACTTGAGTTGGAAATCCTCTAACTCTTGAAGTTTAGTGACCCTTGATTCGAAAGCCTCTTCCTAATTCATGTTTAAATTCTTCAAGGCCCACAAGGCTTTATTCTAAAGCTCGACGGGTTTTGTAGGCCATTTTATATGCCTAAAGTGCCTCATCAAGCTGTCTAGCCTAATTAGTTTGGCCAATATTCATGATTTTCTTGAGTATAGCTTTGATTTCTCGATCAGAAACTTTGACTTGACCACTTATTTTGGAATGGTATGGGGTAGAAACCTTGTGATTCACCTCATATTTGTCAAGAAGGGCCCAAATACCCAATTGCAAAAATGTGACCCTCCGTCACTAATGATGGCATGCGATGTTTCGAACCATGTAAAAATGTATTTTTTCAAATAGAAAGTGACACTTTTGCTCTCATTATTTGGAATTTCCATATTTTCCATCCATTTAGAAACATAATAAACCCCCACAAATATATATTTGTTTCCAAAGGAGATCATAAAAAGGCCTATAAAATCAATTCCCCACACGTCAAAAAGTTCAACTTCAAGATTTGGTCCAAAGGGTGTTTCATGTCCTTCTCGAGATTCCACCTTGCATTTGACATTGATGACATACTTTTACCCACTCAATATCATCCCTATGAATGGTGGGCCAATAATATACATATTGATGAATTTTGGCGGTGGTTCGTATCCCTCCATGGTGACCGTCGTAAGGTGAGAAGTGACATGCTTTAAGGATATCCTTCATTTCAACTTCCATAACACAATGCCTAATCACACCATCCGCACAATCTCAAAATAGGAAGGGTTCATCCCATTTTTTTTTTACATCGAATAAGAATTGCTTCTTTGAATGATAGCTAACCCCCTCGAAAAGTACACCGCTGGACACATAATTAGAATAGTCGGTATACCACTATGCACCTTTTCCCGAGATTGATATGACTAACTCATCAGGAAAAACATCGTCAATCTCAATTTCCCTATACTTTTCCTGATTACTCTCAAGACGCGAAAGATGGTCAGCCATTTATTTTTTCAACCCTTTTGATACTTTACCTCAAAATCAAATTCTTGCAAAATCAAGATCCATATAATTAGGCATGACTTAGCGTCCTTATTTTCCATGAGGTATTTAAGGGCGGCATGATCCGTGTGCACCACCACTTTCACGCCTAACAAGTAGGCACAAAATTTTTTAAAACTATATATCACCGCCAATAATTCTTGGTCGATAATGGTGTAGTTAAGTTGAGTATCACTCAAGGTATTGCTCAAAAAATAGATAGGATAAAATGTCTTTTCCTTGCGTTGACCCAACACCGCCCCTAATGTAATCCCGCTTGCATTACACATCACTTCAAATGGGGATGACCAATCCGGATCCACAACAATGGGAGCCGATAAACAAATCCTTGAGACAATTAAAGGACTCCAAGCATGCATCATCAAAATTGTATTTTGCCTCCTTTTCAAGGAGCTGAAACATTGGATGAGCTATTTTGTAGGAATTCTTAATAAATCACCAATAGAACCCGACATGCCCAAGGAAACTCTAAACACGTTTTATGAACATGGGGAAATGGTTACTTGGAAATTACCTCTACCTTAGCTTTATCAATTTGTATACCTTTTCCTGAGATCTTATGGCCTAAAATAGTACCCTTCTTGACCATGAAATGACATTTCTCCCAATTGAGAACAAGGTTGGTTTCCACACATCTCTCAAGTACCTTGCTTAGATGTTCAAGACACGACTCAAATGAGTTCACCACCACTGAGAAATCATTCACAAAGAATTCCATCGAATCCTCAACCATATCCGTAAAGATCGATAATATACAACGCTAAAAAGTTGCTGATACATTGTACAAACCAAAGGGAATTTGCTTGAATGTGAATGTACCATAGGGGCAAGTGAAAGTTTACTTCTCTTGGTATTTCGGGGAAATATAAATTTGATTGCACCCTGAATAACTATCTATAAAGAAATACCACCCCCGTCCGGCTAACCTATCTAGAATTTGGTCCATTAAGGATATAGGGAAGTGGTCTTTTTTGGTCCAAGAATTCAACTTTTGGTAGTCCATGCATACCCGCCACCCCGTGACTGGTCGAACAGGAATAAGGTCATTCTTTTCATCTCAACTACCGTAATGCCACCTTTTTTTGGAACATATTGCACCAGACTCACCAAAGTGATAATGGAGATTGGATAAATTACTCCCGCTTCAAGCCATTTTATAATTTCCTTATTCACCACCTCTTGCATGGGTTGATTTAGCCTCCTTTGATGCTCTACACTTGGCACATGATCTTGTTCTAGCTTGATCTAGTGGGAACTTGTTGAACTTTGCATTTTTCCCTTTTCGCATGAACCATTGAGGAAAAGGGAAAGAAATAGTGATTGGTGGCATGGAGACAATTTTACATTCTTTCATCTTTGAATTTTCAAATATAACCTTATTTCGACTTGACTCGTCATTGTTAGACCTCTTTTTCTTTGCATTTATTTGCTCATCATTTTCTCTTTCGCTGGATCATCATCAAGCTCCATGCCACTGCCAAGAATTTTTCCATTCTGAGTAATAATAGCATTTTTTACCATCCCACTTGGCATTTCTTTATTTTATCTCTCCATGAGGTACACCGATAATTGATTTAATTTTGCCTCTAGTTATTAGATGGCAGTTGAATAAGACTCAACCGTTTGAGGTAGTTTGGAGAAATCATTCTACATTTCTTTCACTATATTATTGGTCCCTTCAACACCAATCAAGATTTGAGCCAAAATATCTTCATTAATGCACCTTTTTTTTTGCATTGCGGTAGGCCTTGGTTTTCATTATTCTGACTTTGATTCCCACCTTGCCCTTAAGAGGCAATGTGGAAACCCTCTGAATACTTAGCAACAAACTTATCTTGTTATCAAGTATCTCTTCTTCCACATTTTCACATGCTCTAGTATCCCTTGCATCTGTAACATTGACTCTTCCAATTGAAGCTCCCAACACATGTTTAGTAATAAGTTCAAGGTATGATATTACCTTGATCATGTTTGCATCTATTTCCTACACTCGACATCTTCCATCTTGACTTACAAAGTATGAAGAGTGACCCCCTACGTCCACCTCGGCATCTTTCATGTGACAACCCCTATCCAAACTAGCCACTTGATCTAACATCTTTGATGCAACCCTATACGAAGATTTAATAAGTGATCCATCGGATGGATTATCCACTATGGCTTTATTTATTTGGTCTAGTTCCCTATAGAAGTTTTGGAGAAGCATCTTCTGTAGTATATCTTGGTTGGGGCATTTCAAAAGCTTCTCCTTAAATCTACCCTAAGCTTTATACCACGACTCCTTATGGAATTAACGAAAATTAATAATTTCATCCCGCAATTGTAACTTCTTTGAAGTTGGAAGTATTGATTCAATAAAGCCTCTATAAGCTTGACCCATGAGGTGATGGACCCTGCGGGTAAAGATCTTATCCATAACACCGCCTTGTCTGTTATAGAGAACGAGAAGAGGCGCAACCGTATAGACTCTTGTGATATGTGAGTAATGTCTAAAGGAGCACATACTTCTACAAATTTTTTTAAGGAGCTATTGATAACCCAATAATGATGCACTAAGTTACTGTTTCACCCCTATTTATATTATATATAGAAATATATATATATATATATATATATATATATATATAATATACAATACTTATTCACAATTCAGTGATTCACAAAGTATTAACCTATTCAAGGCAACAAAGACATAATATAAAGCACAGGTACTGTCGTATTGAAAATCTTGAAGCATTTAGTAGCTTTTAATAATTAGGATTTAGTTTTTAACTAACATTCAGTTCAAGTTGATTCATGTAAACTAAAATGCATTGTATAAGATTTTGGCGGTAACTAAGATTTCATTTTTTTATGTCAGTTATTACTATTTCTATTTTATGAGTATTTTCTTATTGGTTAAATAAAAAATCAAACCGTTAAAGACCAAAAACAGATAAACCAAAATCCGATAAGAAAATACCTTATTGGTTGGTTATTGTTTTACATATTTAAAAATAAAAAATTGATAAACCGAACCAATAACACATAAAATTGAACTGATCGATGCACATCCCTACTCAAGCCATCTTTTCTGCCCGAGGTTTAATTCCTTTTAGTGAACATATACTATAAACTCTTATGGTTCGAGAAGATGTCAACATGGACCCCATACAAATAATGACGCCAAATCTTTAAAGCCAAGACCACAACCAACAACTCCAAATCATGAGTCAGATAATTCTTTTAATATATCTCCAACTGCTTAGAAGTATATGCAACCACCTTACTATGCTGCATTAAAGCACAACCAATCCCACCCAAGATGCATCACAGTAAACAACAAAAATATCAGTACCCTCGAGTAGAGTCAAAATGGAGGCAAAGTTAACTTATATTTCAACTTCTTGAAACTTCTCTCATAAGCATCTAACCACAAGAACTTCGCCTTCTTCTGAGTCAACTTAGTCAATGGGACAGCAATAGAAGAGAAACTTTTCATAAACCTTCTATAATAACTGGCTAAACCCAAGAAGCTCTAAATATCGGTTGGAGTCTGGGTCAGGGCCATATTTTAACCACCGCAATTTTTTGTGGATCCACCATGATCCCTTTACTAGAAATAAGATGACCTAGATAAGTCACAACATTCAACCAAAACTCACGCTTAGAGAAATTAGCATACAATTGCTGCTCCTTAAGGGTCTGAAACACTCGACAGAGATGATCAGCATAATCCGCCTCACTCTTTGAATACACCAAAGCATCTTCAATAAACACAATTACGAAAAAATCCAAGACTGTATTATTAACCAAGGCTGTACAAAGTGGTATCATCATACCGACTATAGCTTACAAGCAATGTCCTTAGCTAATACTTGGGGGATTCCCATGTACCCTGTAGGTTCCATTATTAGATTCACTTGGGGGATTCTCGTGTACGCCATAAGGTTTTAAATCAAATCCATCGCCTCCAAGGCCTTACTATTTAGCCATTAAAACCAATTGGCCAATTTAGGTTCCATTACCATATTATACCATGCAAAGTTTTCAATGAAAATCCAACTATGTAATAAAAGCATTCTCATAGGTATTTTTACAAACATGTTGAGGGCATACAGTTTCCAAAACAAAAATCAAGTACCAATTGACTATCCCCGTGCAACCACATGTTCAAACCACCATTATAATATAAAAACCATAAGTAAAAAAATGGGAAAACATAAATCAACCATTAATAACCAAAACCCCCAAGATATAGTTCAAAACCCAAAACCATATCACAATTATTCCATGAAAATCATTCATAAAACATGCCTTTAGTTGAACTAACAATGACGGAGGAGTAACATGTCTTAGATTACGAAGAAAACGATGAGAAATCACCTCCCTAAAGCCTTTGACTACCTTGAAGGAAACCCTAGTCTTTGCTTAACCCAAGAACTTGAAAGGGATTTAATATAATTTTTGAGTGTTTAAAATTAGAATAACAGGGTAAATAAAGTCCCAATAGTGTTTTTTCCATGGGGTCATGATGGGTTAAGAGAGAAAATATTCAGAATACCCCCAACTTAAACTATAAAAGAATTATCGCTGGTAGGTACGACTGCCCCACCCAAACCGTACCCTAACATGCGAGTTATACCCACCACTCGTACCCTAGGCATCCACTTGGACCCCAACACTATCCAACATATGACCATCAAGACCAACTCATACCCAAGCTTACGACAAGTACCCTTAACCCGTACCCATAACAGAATCAAGAGGGGTTGGACACTGTCCAACATACGAGTTGGACTATACCACTCATACCCTATCCTCACGACTCATGGTAAGCTACTCGTACTCAGATCCAATTTAAGTTACCAAATTTCAAATTAAGTGAAGGATCAACTAATCAAACCATCACTAACCATACGACCCGTACCCACCAAACTATAACCACATCATAAAATCTCCCACCAAACACTGGACAACATACGAGATGGGTCACCCGACTCGTACCCTCACCATACAGCTCGTATGGTAAGTCGTATGATCTACAGAAGATTTAAAACCCAGGAAATTTTCCAAGAACCAGAACTCAGGGTGTTTCGATATGTTAGAAATGTTAACCACCTTTTATTCATATAATTTCAATTCCAAATTAAAAAAACTAATTTTAACCAAAAAAAAGATTGGTAAAAATGAAGGTCTTGCCCACCCCAACCCGTAGTCCTTCTGGGGTTGAGTTGGGTCATATATTTTATGGCTCTTTAAAATTAAGGAGAGGCCTATCATAGCCTATAAAATTATTTAGACAAGATTTGCATTGGGTTGGGTTGGGTTTTGACAGCTCTTTTTATAAATGATGTGTTGTATTCTATTGAAATATGAATAAAAATAGAAGAAAAATGAAAATATTCTTTCACTTTATGCAAAAAGTATTTCTCCCACCAATATTGGAGAAAGTAACATGTTGTGCTTAAAAATAGAAGTCCTTTTCTATGTTGTTAGTGAGGTAAGAAGAAGATATATCCCGCACCATCGTCACTCGCTCGGATTCGACTTCTACTTCAGATCGAGAGATTATCTTTTTGGATAAAATTAATTTAAACTTGATTGTTTAGTAAATTATATAATTCAAAAATATATCAAATTTTTCCTCCTATGTGTGGTGGCACAAGGTATTTTGCAGGCGCGCGCACAACACAAAAGCATCACATGATGAAGGGACATTGATGTTTCAGTTTATTGTTTAGGATGTGCTGAGGTATTTTGTGGCTACAAAATCCTTCAGCTAAAATATTACTTCTTTCCAACTCAATGATTTGGTGTGTTGAGGGGTTGTGTGGTCCCATGCATTGTCCTAACCACACATCAAATGCACAATACCCAATATATCCAAAATTATTTTGGAATTGTTGCCTTTTCTTAAGAAATGATTGTTGATTTAAATATATAATTATTCTCTAGATATTGATCAAATAATTTTTCTAAGTTTCTACCCTTATTTTCTTACAAACGTAAGTTTGATTTGTAGCCATTGAGTGAATCATTATGCAACATAGTTTGAGATACCGTTATTCTGATGAGTGAATCATTTTATTTGTGAAGATATGTTTTACTAACCTTGGGTATAGTGAGAGAAATGATTTTCTTAAGAATATACTGAGAATTTAATGGGCTCTCTCTTTCTTCATCATTTTTTTGTTAATTACTATTTTCTCAAACAGTTTGAACTTATGTATTTGAATACAAATATTTAAAAATAAAAAATTCAAGGAAATTACTATATATACTTGTTAAATCTATATTTTGATTTTTGGAGATAAATTTTTTATGATTTTCTACTCTGTTTGAATTAATTCTGATTTGAAAAACATAGAAACTTTGCCAGGATTTAAAGTTCATTCGATTAGTGATTTGGAAAACATAAAACTTCATCATTGACTATAAAGATTATGAATAAACATTAAGTCTTTATTGTTAGCATTTTGTGATACTAAGTTGTGTGTTAAAATTGTGACAGAAAAATGATGAATGAAATAGAACATTACAGTACTTCTACTGTGATATCCAAATAACAATCAATATTGTGTCATTAAGCTGTGCTACAATTGCACTAGGAATGGCTATGACAGAAAAGCTAAAAAAATCTAAGAATAGACTTCAAGTTGGCAATAAAAAATATTTTTCGTTCTCATTATACTAAGTCTACAATGATTTATCAGTGAGAATATTCTTGTCTTGATAGAAGAGACTCCTGATAATGAGTAGTTGGTGGTAACTAACGCATGAAAACATTCTAATTTCCTTTGCAAGAATTACATACTCAACAACTTAGACTATGACTTGTAAAACTTCTTCAATGTAGATAAATCTTCAAAAGAGTTGTGGGTGCTCTTGAGAAGAAATATAAAACATAAGATATTGAGTTGAAGAAGTTTGTGGCTTTCAAGTTTCTAGACTTTAAAATGGTGGAAAACAAGACTATCATCTCCCAAGTACAAAAACTTCAATTCATCGTTCATGATTTTCTTGTGGATGGTATAAAAATTTTTAATTTTATTATTAAATATATTTTATGTTGCTAACTCTAGACTTACCTTTGAAGGTGTGGTATAAATGAGGCATTTCAAGTAACAACATTTATTGAAAAGTCACCTCATTCATAAAGAGACTTTAGAAATTACTTAAAAATAAGAGCATGATGACTCTTAAAGACTTGATCATTGGTATGAGGATAGAAGAAGACAACAAGTCTGCAGAAAAGAAGTTTTCTGAAAATTCAAAATATAGAGAGCAAATATTGTTGAAGATGCATCCACAAATTTAAATAAAATAAGACAAAAAATTTGCCTAAGAAAATATTCAAATGCAATTATTATAATTATGGCAAAGTTGATCACAAGGTTTCAGATTATCGGGTTTCAAAGAAAGACAAGAAAAAGGATCAAACAAAAATGGCTAAAATAAATGAACAATTGGAAGACTTATATGTCATGATTTTTTGAATGCAACTTATTTGGAAACCCAAGGAATGATGGATAGATTCTGGTACCTCTCCTAATGTTTGTGCTAACAAATACTTGTTTGTATCTAATACTTCTGCTGAATTTGATGTGATAATTTTTATAAAAATTTTTACTATAGAAGAAGTTAAAGAAATATGCAAGATATGTTTGAAGATGACACCTGGAAAGGTAGAATTTAAAATGTACTTCATGTTAAAAAATTATCAAAGAACTTGGTATCAATATCACTTCTAACCAACAATAAATTCAAGTGTGTATTTATTTTCGATAAGGTTGTAGTTAGAAAAAATAAAGTATACGTTAAAAAAGGTCACCAAACTGAGGGTCTTTTTAAACTCAATGTAATTACTATTGAAATGAAAACATATTCAGTTTTTTCTTACTTTCTTGTGTCTGATGAATTATGGCATGAACGTTTAGGATATGTCAATTAAAAAACTTTATAAAAACTGATTAATTTAGACGTATTATCTAATTTTGAGTGCAATAAATTACAATATCTAACATATGTTGAATCTAAGTTTGATAAACATCTTTATATATTTACTGAAATGAATTCTAATCCCTTAGACTTAATTCACCCAAATCTTTGTGACAAAGCTAATCACATCTCGTGATGGGATGAGAAAATATATTTCATAACTTCTTATTAATGATTTTACTCATACTGTTATATTTCTTTATGAAATAGTAAGGATGGATCCATTAAAGCATTTAAACAATACAAAATTAATGTTAAAAATCAGTTGAACAAAAAGTATAAGTGATAAGAAGTGACAGGGTGGAGAATATGAATTTTCTTTTGCAGAGATATGTTTGAAAAAAGTAATTGTCTATCAAACTACTGCCCCCTACACATGTCAATCCAATGGAATGGGAGAAACAAAATCAAACATTAAACGAAATGATGAATATCTTACTAATAAATTTCTGTTTACTGCATCGAATACTTAATACGGAAAAACACAATCTATATGAGAAATAGAAATATATAAAACTCAACTTGAAATATTTTAAAGTGTGGATGTTTATCCAAAGTCTAAGTTCTACACTCCAAAGGATCAAAATAGGGCCAAAGATTGTGTATTGGATTTTTATTAGATATGCTATAAATATTAAAGCATGTTATTTTTTGTTCACAAATATAAATATTTTTTATTCGTGATAATACAGTAACTAAATCAGATAATGCTTAATTATTTGGACATGTTTATCTATATAAAATTAGATATGACTCTTTTAGTAAAAAATTTAAACAACCTCAAGAAAAACCAAAAGAAAATATACTTTATAAAGAGAACCTGAGATGTAGTAAACATCAATGGACTTCTACTTCTTTTGGTTCAAATTTATGACTTTTTACTTGAAAATTAGCCTCAAACATTTAAAGAAGTCATGTCTTCTTCAAACTCATTATTTTAGAAAGAGGTAGTTAATAGTGAGATTGACTCAATCTCAAATAACCATACTTAAAAATTGATTGATTTTTCTCTTGAAAATAGACCTTTTGAATCAAAAGTTGATGGAACTATTGACAAATATAAGATAAGGCTTGTTGTTAAAGGTTATATACAAAAGAAAGGTCTTGACTATTTTAACACATACTCACTAGTAACAAGGCTAACATCTAATTGGATATTGGTTGCACCAGAAGCAGTATATAGTCTTGAAATCCTTCAAATGGATGTGAAAATAGCTTTGTAAAATGGAGAGTTAGAGGAATAAGCTTTGAATAATCCAAGGGTTTTGTGATTAAAGAGAGGAAAAGGAACAAACTTGTTAAGTCACTTTATGAACTAAAACAAGCACATAGTGGCATGCAAATTTTGACCAAACAATGTTGATAAATGAATTTAAGATAAATAATTGTGATAAATATAATTATATTAAAAATATTCTGAATCATAAAGTCATTGTTTGTTTGTATGTTGATGACATGTTGATCATCAATAGAGACATCTATATATAATATAAAGGAGAGCCATAGACAAGATGATGTGGCACCTCTCTATGACCTTCATTCTTATTTATCTATTTTCTCCATTTTTTGAATTTTTTCTCATTTTTAAAATTATTTTTCTATAAAAAATCATCTATATAACTCATATCTTTCATCTTCATAATATCTACTCTTAATTAGTATTAATCACATCCATAACTTTCAAATCTTTCATGATTATAACTCTAATTATTTAATAAATAATTTTATGATCCTTAAAATCCCACATAAATGTTATTCCTGTTTAAATAAAATTATTTTGAGTCATATTGACTATGGTATACTTTAAAGTGCTAGCAACAAACGAGAGCCTTTTTATTTTGGCTCCTTCAAGGTATGAATAAAAAACCACTTTAAAACGTAATTTTTATTTAGTCTCTTTTTTTTGCTTTATTTTTAGAATGATTTGAATATGTTATGTTGTAATATATTATATCCTTCCCCTTTAACTCTTAACTATAGTATTTTCTTGTATTTTTCATGCTTAGATTTTTAATTTTTTTTAGAATAATTTATTTATGTTATATTTTAATATAGTTCATCTTTTCCTTTCAATTCTTAGCTATAATATTTCTTACATTTTTCATGCTTAGTTATTTTTTTAATTTGATGACATTAATATTTTATGTCTCCAGGTTACTGTATTTTTGAAAGTAGAGAAAAGAAGACAACTCAACTCATACGTGCATGTTGCTTAAGAAACTATATATGTACCCTTACATAATTGAAATGAGAAAGTAAAGTTAGTTTGTAGTACTATCTAAAATATAGTTTATTCATAGAAAAATTATATATTGTGATATAAACATGCAATCCTCAAGTTTTACTTTTTTGCTTTTCGTAGATCATTACAATCATATGGTGGTCTAAACTACTTTTCAAAATTACTATCTAAAAAAGGTTGTAAAAAATATTATGTTCGATAAATTATTTAGTAATGTTATTTGTCTTCTTCAACTGCACGTGGCTAATAAAAAGACCACAAGGATTATGCATTATTTTTTTTATTTAATTATATTTTCATTACCATTGTCTTTATGATTAATAGTTGATTATATCATTAGTTATGGAAAATATTTCATCTATTGATATGCCCTACTATATTGCTTTCCTATATATGTTTAAATCCCTATAACTTCACTCTTTACTACTTAATATTTTGTAACAATGTAATTATGATCAAGATTATGAATAAAAAGGCATTATAGGTAATAAGAAAGAAGTTTGGACAAATATATTGTGTCAAAATTAACTCAGTATATCTTTAATACATTCCACTCTACGTGAACAAGTCTTAGTTCGATTCACTACTCATATCAGTTAATCTTATTGATTTTTTACTCACCTTTATGTCTTATCTTTTTCTATTACTTTATTTTACTTTTTATTTTTAATTTTAAACTTTGCATTGAAAATAATATAAAGATTTATGAAAATAGATGTATTAATCACATGTTAAAAGACAAAATACTAAAAACTTCTTCAAAAAAGAAAAGACAAATAACAATCTAAATCATATTACATCCTTCAAATATTTAAAATGATATTTGTTCTCTTTTCTATTAATATTTTAATTTTAATTTCTTATTGCATTTATATATACTGATTTAAGTAAGTTGCTTTCATATTTAATTTAAAATGTTATTCTTATTTATCTTCTGCTACAGGATTTTAAAACTGCGTGATGCGCGGACTAATATGCTTATTTCTAATATAAATGCTACTAAATGTATGCTGGGTAGACAATTTGATATAAAAGACCTAGGAGTTGCTGATATAATCTTAGGAATTAGAATTCATAGATTTCTACAAGGTTTAGCATTGCCATAGTCTCATTACATTGAAAAGGTACTTGGCAAGTTCTAGTATGTAAATTTAATATTGTCAAGTGTAGCGACCGGAGACTACTCCCTAGTCGTTACACGGTGCTTTCAGTCACGAGGGATCACAAGCTAACCCATGAACTGGTACCTTTTGTGAGCACTGGATAATATAATCATGAATTTGTGAAAGAATAACTGAAGTGCCATATGGTTTTAAATATCTGAATTCAAACTGTAATATAAATCTAGGAAAACGACTGTTTGAATCTGATAACGTATTGATAAACTGAACAACTAACTAACTGTAATGTCTGAAAAACCTCCAAGACTGACTGATTATGAGTTGATGGGAAAAGCCCCCAACCAACTCTATTGGCTACTGAAATAAAGACATGAAATAAGATAGTCTGCCCTCGGGTGATGAGGACTCACCACTAATACTGTACTGCCGAGAATCTGAGGGACTAAGTGCGATCCAGGGACTAAGCATTAGCACCTATAATATGAGATATCATAGCATAAAAAAAGGTATGTGATCAGTATTTTGAATGTACTGGTATGCTAAATGAGGTAGGCTAACATGCAAGGTTTCATGGATAGGAGTAATGATCTATCTGAATAAACATATAAAGCATGGAATACGAAATAGAGAGCATAAAATTCGTAGATACTGAACATGCATGAAAGTTGGTAAAATACTGAAAATACATGTAAATCTGTAGACATGAGGATGCATGACCAAGCATATGACATGAACTGGATGGAAATTGCAAACTGAATTACTGAAAATAACTAAAATCTGTACAATTTGGTCAAGCAATACTAAAACTGAAGAACTGAACTGGAACCGTGATTGAGACTTTATTTAAGACGGTGGGAGGTATCATCTAACAGACATTCCCAATTTAAGATAATTAGAGCCCAACCTGTAACCCTAGTTGGAAGGGTGTTAATACCGTGCCACGAGTACTAACGCTGGCTGTGTGGATCGACTAAACTGATATCATGTCCAACGGACCAAGGGTGTCAAGCCTGAACTGACGGGTGACCTCTGCGAGATAGTTAAGCCTAATCTGATGGGTGACTACTCATATCTTACACTGAATACATAGTTCTGGAGTATAGGGACTGCTACTAACGGCTTTTCCTATCTGACGGGGAAGCCGCCATCCCTGCCCTCACTCGGTGCTAAATCCTACTCTCAACTGAATAAAATTGAAATGCTAAACTATTCTGAGTTTAACTGACTGTTCTGATAATGCTCTTGATATATCTAAATTTATTCTGAAGATACTGAGACAACATTAAGTGAACAACTATGGTTTTGGGTATTCAATACCCCCAGGACTCAAAACAATAGTAGTAGTATGACACTATAATATTGAAAGACATAGCATGGAGGCTCTTATTAACTGAATTGCTCTTGTAGGCATTTTACCAAACACTTATAGTTCATGGTTTAAAATAATCTTAGAATTACTAAAGGACTGGCATAATTGACATAAAATTATCATGGAAAATGCTAAGTCATGATTTAATTCAACAAATGACAACACTAAAACATGAGGAATTGAACAACAACAATAACTTTATTAAAACATGGCATTAAATCAAGGTTCATGTAGATTAATTGATGAAATCATGATTTAAAATCAAATAGCTTAAAAATATCATAACTTCATAATTAAAAAGGTCACTTGGGCTCTATGGATGAAAGGAATCCATGGATGAACATCTAACATACCTTAATGGATGAATTTCCTGAAGTTCTTGGGTGAATTCTTGAGATTGCTCTTGGTTTCTTGAGAGCTAGGGTTTGTAATTTAGATAGAAAACTCTTGAATTTTGGGGGAAATTAATAAAGAATGAACTTTTAAATTTTTTTAAGGATTAAGTATTCCATTTGGGCAGATTAAAATAATGGGATAAGACTGTTTTAACCCTGGACAAAATATTAGATTTTTGTGAAATTTTTTTGATTTGGGCACTTTGCGCGACGCAGCGCTATCACGCCATGTCACTAGAATCTGACAACTGGGTAACTGGTGTGTGGAGCGATGTGGGGAAATCGCGATCCTTTACTAATTAGGACCTGGAATTTCTTCGCGATGCGATGATATCGCGCTGCAATACTGGAAAATACCAAATGCCAAATTGGTCTATGGAGAAAAGCACCAAAACCATGATACCTCACTGGAAATTGAAAATTGATATTTTGACTCTCTCCGTGATGTGCTGATGCGTAAAATGATGGTGCTTAACGACTGAAACTTAAAATCGCCATAACTTTTTACCTGGTTATCAGATTTGGGTAAATTTTATATCGTTGGAAAGGTAATTCAATTTCCTACGCAATGGTAGGCTCTATACTAAAAAATAATGAGTATTTCAAAAATTTTATATATGAATGCTCATGCACTGGGACTTAGATTATTCTAGGGAAATATGGGGCATTACAATATCTCCCCCTTGAGATCATTCATCCCCGAATGAAACTGGTTAAGCTGAGGAAACTGATGGTTTGAGCTTACACACTGAATATGCATGTCTGATGCATGGAATGCATGACTGAACTGATTTATTAATACGATTACATGAACATGATGTGCAACTAAAACTGAGCATGATGGAGAAAAATCTTAAGAAAATTTGGTACCTTATACTGAATTTAGATTCACGGAAAAGGGATGATGGTACTTGGTCCGCATATCTGCCTCCGCTTCCTAAGTGGCTCCCTCAACGGACTGATTCCACCAAGAACTTTGACTAGTGGAACTTCTTTTTTCCTTAGTCTACGAACTTGATGATCAAGAATTTTGATTGGAACTTTCTCAAAGGAAAGACTATTCTGAATATCTACACTTTCTAAGGGGACAACTACAGCTGGATCACCAATACATTTTTTCAATAACGAGACATTGAATACTGGGTGTACTGAGGTTAAATTTGAAGGCAAATTTAGCTCGTAAGCTACCTTTATGAAATGACTGAGGATTCTGAAGGGACCGACATATCAGGGACTGAGTTTTCCTTTCTTGCCGAATCTCTTTACTCCCTTCATGGGAGAGATTTTCACGTACACAAAGTCACCGACCTCAAACTCGATATCTTTTCTTCTCACATCTAGATACGACTTCTGTCGGCTTTGGGCATCCTTAAGCCTTTCTCTGATCAACTAAACCTTCTCTAATGCATCAAAAACCAAGTCAGGCCCTACTACTGTAGCCTCACCTACTTCAAACCAACCAATTGAAGATCTATATCTCCTACCATAGAGAGCCTCAAATGGAGTCATACGGATACTTGAATGATAACTGTTATTGTATGGGAATTCAATTAAAGGCAAATGGTCATCCCAACTACCCTTAAAATCAATAACGCATGCTCTCAGCATATCCTCAAGAGTTTGAATGGTCCTTTCTGCTTGACCATCTGTTTAAGGGTTGAAGGCTGTACTAAGGTGGACTTAGGTACTAACACCTTTTTGGAATCCTTTCCAGAAGTAAGAGATAAACTGAGTATCTCTATCTGATATAATAGATAATGGAACACTGAGTAACCTAACCAATACTCTGAGATAGAGATTGGCATAGTCCTTGGCTGAATAAGAGGTATGGACTAGCAAGAAATGACATAATTTTGTAATTCTGTCTATGATCACCTAAATAGGATCATGCTGATGATGAGTATGAGGCAAACCTATTTCAATGTCCATGTTCACTTTCTCCCATTTCCACATGGGAATACTGAACTCCTACATGGACCAACTAGGTTTCTGGAGTTCAATCTTAACTTGCTAACATGTAGAGCACTTAGCTACAAACTCTTCAATATTTCTCTTCATTCCACTCCACCAATAGATCTCCCACAAATTACGATATATCTTAGTGTCCCCTGGATGAATAGAGTAATGCGTACCATGCACTTCTGTAAGAATCTGCTGCCTCAAATCATCTACACCAGGATGCATAATCTACCCTGACAACGCAAAACATCATCTCCTCCTTGGGAGAAAACCGCCACCTTCTGATCTCTGACTAATTCTTTCAACATAACTAGACTGGGATCTCTATCCTGCTTTTTCTTTACCTCAGAAACTAGAGATGATTCTGAGCTACTCTGCACCCACACACTACCTTCTTCTAAATCAAGTAAACAAGCACCTAGTCAGGTAAGATGATGAACTTCCTGAGCTAACTTCTTCTTACCATTCTCAACATGAGCTACACTACCCATAGACATTCTACTAAGAGCATCAACTACTACATTGGCCTTGCCCGGATGATACAAAACACTCATGTAATAATCTTTCAATAACTCTAACCATCTTCTCTGTCGTAAATTCAAATATTTCTAAAAGAATACTTATTGAAGGCTTTTCCAATTTATGAACATATCTACATACACCCCATATAAGTAATGCCTCCAAATCTTTAAGGGAAACACTACAGCTGCTAGCTCAAGATCATGAGTCGGATAATTCTTCTCATAGGGTTTAAGTTGTCTGGAGGCGTAAGCTATGACCTTAATTCTCTGCATGAGGACATAGTTGAAACCTACTCTGGATGCATCAAAGTACATAACAAAACCATCTAAACCATCTGGTAGAGTCTAAACTGGGGCTAAGGTGAGTAGAGTCTTCAAATCTTACAAACTCTTCTCGCATGAATCTAACCAATGAAACTTAACTTTCTTCTGAGTCAATATAGACATAGGGGATGCAATAAAAGAAAACCCTTCAAAAAACCAATGATAATAGCCAGCTAAACCCAAGAAAATTATGATATCTGATGGAGAGATGGGTCTAGGATAGTTTCTCACCACTTTAATCTTTTGAGGATCACCTCTAATGCCACCAAAAATAATATGACCAAGGAATGCTATTGATTTTAGCCAAAATTCATACTTACTGAATTTAGCGAACAATTGATGAGCTCTAAGATTCTGAAGTACTATGATGAGATGGTTTGCATGATCGCTTTCGCTATGAAAATAGACAAGAATGTAACCACTAAAGACTATGATGAACATGTCTAAGTACTATTTGAACACTTGGTTTATCAAGTCCATGAAGGCTGCTGGGGTACTTATAAGACCAAAGAACTTGACTAGTAATTTAAGGTGACCATACCGAGTTCGGAAAGCTATTTTGGAATATCACATTCTCTGACTCTAAGCTAATGATAGCCTGATCTGAGGTCTATCTTGGAAAAGTAACTGGCACCCTGAAGTTGGTCAAACAAGTCATCGATTCTAGGAAATGAATATTTATTCTTGTCTATGACCTTTTTCAGCTGACGATAGTCTATGCATATTTTAAGAGAACCATTTTTCTTACGCATGAATTAAATAGGTGCACCCCACGGGGAGATGATGGGTATGATGAATCCCTTATCTAAGAGATCCTTGAACTGTTCTTTTAGTTCTTTGAGTTCACCTGGAGCTATTCTGTATGGCGGAATAGATATAGGCTGCGTATCTGGGAGAAGGTCTATTCCGAAGTCGATTTCCCTTTCGGGAGAATCTTTAAGAAATACATCTGAGAATTCATTTACTACTGGGACTGACTCAAGAGTAGGAGTTTCTGAGTTAGATTCTTTGACTCATACAAGATGATAGACATACCCCTTGGATATCATCTTTTTGGCTCTAAGGTAAGAAATCAAATGACCCCTAAGAGATGTAGTACCACCCCTCTATTCAAGGACTGGTTCATTTGGAAACTAAAAATAAACTATTTTGTTTCTACAATCAACTGAGGCATAGCATGAGTAGAGCTAATCAATGCCGAGAAGACATCAAAATTCGTCATCTCTAACTCTACGAGATCAACTGAAGTAACTTTTTAAGATATTGTGACTGGACAGTTCCTGTATACCTATCTAGCTACAATGTAAATAGCCACTAGGGTAGACACTGAAAAGAGCTCTACTAGATTTTTGGGACTAACTTCAAAATTGACGGCTATATATGGAGTTACAAAGAGGCTCCAGGGTCTAGTAAAGCATAAACATATAAGTGAAAGACCTACAACGTACCAGTAACTACGTCAGGAGAATTTTCCTAATCTTGGTGGACTAAAGAGCCTATAATCTATTCGGACGCTGACCACTGGTAGTACTGGAAGTGCCACTCTGCTGAGTTGGGTGGCCGGATGGAATTGTCGACTGATGGGACTGGCCCTGTTGGTGCGTATCCCTACCTTTCTGATAAACTACCCAACACTCCTGAATCTAATAGCCTGGCTTGCCACACCTGAAGCACACATCACTACCCACTCTACACTCACCCTGATGGTGTCTGCCATATATTTGACATAAAGGATTGGTATGAGTACTGCTAACACTGACCTAGGACTTAGAGCTTGGTGTCCTATACCTATTGTCATTTCTGAATTTGGGTACTGAGGTACTGGCTGAAGAAGGTACTGGGGCTGAAGACCTCTGATGAAACTGAGGACGGTTACCACCTTCTAACTTTGGCTGATTGAAATTAAAACTACCTGTCCAAGCTCTCTTATTTTCTCTCTCTCTCCTTAATCTTTTGCTTCTCTATCTGTTGATCATGGACCATCAGCCTAGATAAATCTATCTCACTAATCAACATTGTGGTCCTACACTCCTTGACCATACTATCAGGCACACCAGACACAAACTCATCTTAGACCTAGTATCAGCTACCACATGAGGAGCATACCTAGGTAACTGAGTGAACTTGAGAGAATATTCCCTCACACTCATGCCGCCTTGTCTCAAATTAATAAATTCTAACACCTTGGCCTCCCTTAACTCTAATAGAAAGAATTTGTCCAAGAAATCCATGACAAACTTTTCCCATTCTATAGGCCTTACATCAATACCTCTATCAACTTTCCACTGCTTAAACCAAGTATGGGCTACATCCTACAATTGATATGTAGCCAACTCAGCACTCTGACTAAAAGTCACCCCCATAGCATCCGTTACCTTCTGAACTATATCTAAGAATTCCTGTGGATCCTCTTCAAACTTGGACCCCAGAAGGAAGAAGGATTCATCCGGGTGAAATCCCTAATTCTAGTTGCAGCAGTATTGGCCATTGGGTTGGCCAGAACAACAACTGACCATTTATTCTGTACTGCTATGGAGTTTGCTAGAGTAGTGAACGCAACCCTAAATTCTGCATGAGAGACATGCTCATCTAGAGGATCTGCCTGGACGACCAGAGGGGATGTCGGGGTTTCTATTCTTCTTTCATTCTTTTTGGGAGGCATATTCTATAAATGGAAGGAAGAAACAGATTAGACTGAGAGTTTAACTCGAGCTCATGCTCAATCGCACGACATGAATACTGAAAGAAGGGAAAATTTTCCTAAATGCCTTATAGCCTCTCATCCATAAGTGTGGCGTGCTACACACCCATGCACAAGATTCTACTCGATGCGGCTTTCAAATTTCCTAGGATACTTTAAAAGCTTAGGCTCTGATACAAAGTTTTTAATGACCTGAGACTACCTCTTAGTCATTACACGGTGCTTACAGTCCCGAGAGACTATAAGCTAACCCATGAGCTGGTACCTGCTGTGAGCACTGGATAATATAATCATAAATTTTGTGGAAGAATAACTGAAGTGACATAAGGTTTTAAATATCTGAATTCAAACTAAGGGACTAAGCGCGATCCGGGAACTGAGCATCAGAACCTATGATATGAGACATCAAAGTGCAAAAGAAAGGTATGCGATAAGTACTTTGAATTTACTAGTATGCTAAATAAGGTAGGATAACATACAAGGTTTCATGGATAGGAGTAATGATCTATCTGAATACACATGTAAAGCATGGAGTACTAAATAGAGAGCATGAAATCTGTAGATACTGAACATGCATGAAAGTTTGTAAAATATTAAAAATACATGTAAATCTATAGACACTAAGGATGCATGACCAAGCATATGACATGAACTAGATGAAATTTGCAAACTGAAATACCAAAAATAACTAAAATCTGTACAGTTTGGTCAAGCAATACTAAGACTGAAGAACTGAATTGGAACCATGACTGAGACTATATCTGAGACTGTGGGAGGTATCATTTAATAGATATTCCCCAATTTTAGCTAATTGGGGTTCAACCTGTAGCCTCAGTTGGAAGGGTGTTAATATCGTGCCACGGGTACTAATGCTGGCTGTGTGGATCCACTAAATTAATATCATGTCCAAAGAACCAAGGGTGTCAAGCCTGAACTGACAGGTGACCCCTGCGAGATAGTCAAGCCTAATCTGATGGGTGACTACTAATATCCTACGCTGGATACGCAGTTTTGGATTATAGGGACTGCTACTAATGGCTCTACCTATCTGATGGGGAAACCACCATCCCTACCCTCGCTCGGTGCTAAATCCTACTCCCAACAAAATGACACTAAAATGTTAGACTATTATGAGTTTAACTGACTATTATGATAATGCTCATGATATAATCTAAAGTTGTTCTGAAGATATTGAGACAACATTAAGTAAACAACTACAGTTTCGTGTATTCAACACCCTCAGGACTCAAAACAATAGTAGTAGCATAACACTAAAACATTGAAGGACATAGCATGAATGCTCTTATTAAATCAATTACTTTTGTAGGCGTTTTATCAAACACTTATAGTTCATGTGCTAGTGAAGGTGGCCAGGTTTATATTCCTCTAATACCTCAAATCTAGTACCCGAAATGCTATACGGTGCCCATGACCCCAAAGTACCACAAGCTAACCCATGACTGATATCTGTACCTGTACACTGCATATCATATAAAATGCGGAAACATGAACTGTAAGGCCATAAGGTTCAAAACTAATGAATCACCATAGGACATAACATCTGATATAGGGTATAAATACCCAAAATAAAACTGTCTAAACATACTTTAGTCTAAAAATGCCTCTAAAACATAAGTTTCTGAATAAGGAGTTGATGGGACATGTCCTCAACTAACTCTGACTACTTAAATAACTAAGTACTGAAATAATGAAATAACAAATCATATCATCCTCAGAGGATGAGGACTAACTGCTGACTGACTACTGATATCTGGAATCTATTGATGCTCTGCAGCTCATGTATCTGAACCTATGGTATAAAACACCATAACGCAAATGCATCAGTATGATTGAACGTACTGGTATCCATATGAGGTAGGCTGAATGCAAAAGGTTCATATGCATGAACTATACTAACAGGATGGATAACATAAACGTAAGAATGCATGCATAAATACATAATAACTGTAACTAAGTTCATGATAACATGATTACTAAGCCTGATGTACTATAACATGAGACACTGATAACTGTATATTTGAAATAACTGATACTAAGAGACTGTATCTGATAGTCTTAGTTCTGATAGAACTATTTGAGTTCTATACTATTCTGTGTTGACTGTATCTGACAGTCCTAAATTTTGTAGAACTATCTGAGTTCTATTACTGAGGCTAAATAACTGTATCTGACAGTCCTAAATTCTGTAAATAAAACTGTGATAAGTAGTCATCTAACCGACATGCCCCAAATAATGCAATATAACTGAGTTAGGGTCTAATCTGTAGCCCCAATTGGAAGGGTGTCAATACCGCACCATTGGTAAGGACAATCTGTGAGTAGCCCTCATATAATAGGTAACTTTAGTAAGAACAGTGGAAACCCTCATATAACGGGTTAATCCACCTCATCTACCCTTATATAGAAGGTTATGATGTCTCAACCTACGCTGGTTACGTAGTTCTAGAATGCAAGGATTGCTTCTAAGAATCACACCCTTATATAACAAGTGAGTTTCCATCCTTGGATTCACTCGGTGCTAATTCCTACTCCCATCTGAATAGACACTAAACATGAACTACTAAACTGAATTAACTAAATTCTGTTGAAGGATGGAATAGTACTAAGTTTACTCGATTACTGAGCTTTCCTGAGTCACAAACTGACTGAATTCTATGGATCATGGCTTGACTGAGGATATCATGAAAACATGACACTAACTCTAGGCACATAGCTATATTTTTTGGGTACAAGACCCCCAGGACTCAATGGAAGAAAATTGACAAAGCATGACTTTCTTGAATGCATAATCACATCAATAGTTCATAATATAATAAGTTGGAGAATTCATAAAGTATAAGTTCTAAAGCACCACAATGGCCACACATATATCCATAATTCATTGACTAAGACACTTTATCAAACACTTGACATGCATGAACTTGTACATGAATGGGGATTTCATATTATTATACTAGTATGACACTTTTCCTTCACATAGGCATTTAATCAAACACACGGGGAGCATACTTTGGCTATACAATCATCAACAAATCTAATAATCATGGATATATTAATCAACTTGTAAATTAAAGGGGTTTTATCATAATTATTATGCAATCTTCATATACTAGGGTCAATCATTGGAATATGTGATTTAAAATATGAATTAAAACCCCACAATATCATGAACATGAATTTCAATTCTATTTAAATCATGAACATTCATAAATACACAAATCTTAGATTTTGAAAGAGATTCTTGAGCTTCATGGGTGAAAGAGTCCCATGAATCAACACATGACATACCTGGGTTATGAGTTTCTTGAACTTTTTGGACTTGAAGAACTTGAATTTCTTAATTTCTTGAAGAAGGATTTGGATCTTGTTCTTAGGGATTATCTTTGAGAGAAAACCTTAATTTGATATTGTAGATAGATAATGAACTTATGAGCCTTGGTATGATATAATTAGGTGTTAAAACGGGTGGAAAAAGACCCAAATACCCTTTTAAAAACAACATAAAATAACTGACCAAACTATGCGATGGTGGGTGCGATGGTCTATCACTGGGTTGACGGTCTGCCGGTCCTGACCGTCAGACCTGGGCAGAATAGAGGTTCACTACCTCTTCTGCGATGGCTTGGGGGATGGTCCGTCGCTAGCTCGATGGTTCATCGGCCTGGGCCATCGCTCTAAGGCAGACTGTGGTCTCGCTGCCTTGCTGCGATGGTTTGGGTGATGGTCCGTTGGCCTTCACCATCGCACTTGGGCAGTTTTGACTGCTTTCTGTATTTCGACCATAACTTTATCTTTTGATGTCGGATTTGGACGAAATGGGTATAGATGGAAAGATTATTCTATTTCCCATTCAAAAAAAAGTGAAAATCTTTGAAATTCCATGTATATAAAAGTGGATTCATCTTTCAATGTAAGTTTTTAACATTCTTGGGATAATTTCAAGCTAGGTAGAAATACGAGGTATTACAATATCTCCCCCTTGAGAACATTTATCCTCAAATGAGACTGAGTGAGAGAAGAGAAGATAAACTAACGTACATATTAAACTTGAATGACTAGAACATGATCTCATGACTGACATGACTGACATGACTGACAACTGAATATATCATACCAGACATGTATATCTGATGCATGTGTAATTAATTCATGAATACATGACTGATGGTTTTGATAAATTAAAGTTCTCACAATGAGAATGCATTTCTGAGGCATGATTATATAACTGAACTAATACATGAATTCATGACTGAATATGAAATGGTATTTAATACCAAGTTTATGATGAAATTCTGAACATGAAGTGGATACCAAGCTTGTAACTAAAATCTGAACATGAAATTGAAAAGCTTAAGGAGAATTGTTACCTTGAGATTGATCTGAGTTGGCGGAGAAGAGGTGAGGATACTTGGTACACATGTCTTCTTATACTTTCCAAGTAGCTCCCTCAACGGACTGATTCCACCAAAGAACTTTGACTAGAGGGTCTTCTTTGTTCCTCAGTCTACGAGTCTGGCAGTCTAGGATTTTGACTAGAATCTCTTGATAAGAGAGGCTGTTCTGAACATCTATGTCTGAATAGGGACTACAACTATTGGGTCACCTATACACTTCTTGACAAAAAAAACATGGAAGACTGGATAAACTGAGGCTAGGTCTGAAGGCAATTAGAGCTCATAAGCTTGAAGGGACCGACATATCGGGGACTAAGCTTTCCCTTCTTGACAAACTGCTTCACTCCCTTTATGGGATAGATCTTTAGATAGATATAATCACCAATCTCGAACTCGAGATCCTTTTTGCGCACATCTGCATAAGACTTCTCTCGGCTCTGAGCAGCCCAGAGTCTTTCTCTAATCAACTAGACTTTTTCTAAGGCATTGAATACTAAGTCAGGCCCTATAACTGAGGCCTCACTAACTTTGAACCAACCAACTGGATATCTTCACCTCCTACCATAGAGAGCTTCGAATGGAGCCATACGAATACTGGAATGATAGCTCAATCAAAGGCAAGTGGTCATCCTAACTACCCTTGAAATCAATTGAACATACCCTTAGCATATCTTCTAGGGTGTGAGTGGTCCTTTTTGATTTACCATCTATCTAGGATGGAAGGCTGTACTGAGATGAACTTGGGTACTAAGACTCTTTTAGAATGCTTTCCAAAAATGAGAGGTGAATTGGGTACCTCTATCTGAAACAATGGACAATGGAACACCATATAATTTGACCAACTCTCTGACATAGAGTTTGGCATAATCCTTGGCTGAATAAGAGGTATGGAATGGAAGAAAATGAGCTAACTTGGTCATCCTGTCTACAATGACCCAAACTGAATCATGATGGCAATTAGTACAAGGCAAACCCATCATAAAGTCTATGTTTACTTCTTCCCACTTCTAAGTAGGAATACTAAACTCCTGTATGGACCCACTAGGCTTTTGATGCTCTATGTTAACCTACTGATATATAGAGCACTTAGCCACAAACTTTGCAATATCTCTCTTCATACCATCCACCAATAGATCTACCACAAGTTACGGTACATCTTTGTGGCCCCTGGATGGATAAAGTAGTGAGTACCATGCGTTTCTACAAGAATTCTCTGCCTTAAGTCATCTACACTCAAAACACACAGACAACCCTGACAATGTAGAACACCATCTCTCCCTTGGGAGAAAACCTCTACTTTCTGATCCTTGACTGACTCTTTCAACTTGACAAGGCTGGGATCTCTATCTTGATTTTCTTTCACCTCAGAAACTAGAGATAATTCTGAACTACTCTGAACCCATATGTCACCCTCTTCTATATCGACTAAGCAAACACCTAGTCTGGAAAGTTGATGGATTTCTTGAGCTAACTTCTTTTTACTATCCTCGACATGAGAAATACTACCCATAGACAGTTTACTGAGAGCGTTGGCCATAATATTGGCCTTGCCCAAATGATAAAGAGCACTTATATCATAATCTTTCAAGAGCTCTAACCACCTTCTCTGAAAAAGATTAAGATTTTTTTGGGAAAAGACATACTGGAGACTCTTATGATCTGTGAATACATCTACATGAACACTATATAAATAATGCCTCCAAATCTTTAAGGCAAATACTATGGCTTCTAACTCAAGATCATGAGTAGGATAATTCTTCTCATAGGGTTTAAGTTCTCTGGAGGCGTAGACTATGACTTTACCATGATGCATGAGGACACAACCCAAACCTACTCAAGATGAAGCACAATACACTATGAACCCATCTAAACCATCTATAAGAGCTAGGACTGGAGTTGAGATGAGTTGAGTTTTCAACTCCTAAAAACTCTTCTCGTAAAGATCTGACACTGAAACTTGACTTTTTTCTGAGTCAATCCGGACATAGGGGATACAATAGAAAAAATCCCTTAACAAACCATCTGTAATAGCCAGCCAAACCCAAGAAACTCTTGATATCTAATAGAGAGACAGAGCGAGCCCAGTTTCTTACCGCTTTGGTTTTTTGAGGATCTACTCTAATGCCATCACCAAAAATGATATGACCAAGGAACGCTACCGACCTTAGCCAAAACTCACACTTACTGAATTTGGTGAATAATTGATGATCTCTGAGAGTCTGAAGTATGATTCTGAGATGGTTTGCATGATCACGCTCACTACAGGAATAGACCAGAATATCATCTATGAAGACTATGACAAACATGTCTAAGTACTGCTTGAACACCCAGTTCATCAAGTCCATGAAAGCTGCTGGGGCATTGGTAAGACCAAAGGACATGACTAGGAATTTAAAGTGACCATACCAAGTACGAAAATCTATTTTTGGAATGTCACATTCTCTGACTCTGAGCTGATGATAGCCGAATCTGAGATCTATCTTAGAGAAATAGCTGGCACCCTAAAGTTGGTCAAATAAGTCATCAATTCTGGGAAGAGGATACCTGTTCTTGACTGTGATTTTATTAAGATGATAGTAATCGATTCACATTCTAAGAGAATTATGTTTCTTTCATATGAATAAAACTGGTGCGCCCCATGAGGACACACTAGGTCTGATGATTCCCTTATCTAAGAGATTCTTCAACTGCTCTTTCAATTCTCTAAGTTTTGGTGGTTCCATTCTGTATCAGAATAGATATAGGATCCAGAAGGAGATAATGACAAAGTCTATTTCCCTTTTAGGACGAATTCCTGGAAGATCTTCGGGAAAGATATCTGAATATTCATTCAAGACTAGGACAGAATCAAGACTAAGAGTTTCAAAACTATTGTATTTAACTCTAATAAGATGATAGACATATCCTTTAGATATCATTTTACTTGCCCGAAGGTAGAAAATAAGCTGACCTCTAAAATTTGGATTACTACCCCTCCACTCTAGGACAGGTTCATTCAGAAATTGGAACTGGACTTTTCTATTTCTGCAGTCGATTGTGGAATAGAAGGAATAAAGACAATCCATGCTGAGAATGACCTCAAAATCAATCATCTCTAATTCGACTAAGTCTACAGAAGTGACTTCCTGTATACCCGTCGGGCTATGATGCTTTTACCCACTAGGGTAGAGACTGAAAAAGGCTCTGCTAGAATTTTAGGACTGGTTCCAAAATCAACTGCTATATAGGAAGTAACAAAAGACAAAGAAGCGCCTAGATTTAGGAAAGCATAAACATGAAAGATCTGTAATGTACCAATAACCACATCAGGAGAATTTTCTTGATCTTGCCGGGACTGGAGAGCATAAAGTCTATTTGGAAGTGGCACCCTACTGATTTAGGCAATTGAACTGATATGGGGAACAATTTTGCTAAACCTAAGGACCTGGCTGAGGATAGTCTCTGACTCTATGGCCTGGCTTGCCACATCCAAAACAAATACCACTGCCAGCTCTATAAATACCCTGATGGTTTTACCATAAGTCTAGAAAATAGGATAGGTGCGGGCACTGCTAACACTGCCCTGAGACTTAGAGCCTGGCACTCTATCTATGTTACCATCCCTGAACTTAGGAGCTGGAGCACTAGCTGAAGAAGGAGCTGGAACTAATGACTTAGGACAAAACTGAGAACGATTTCCTCCTTTTGATTTGGGCTGAGCAAAGTTGAAACTACCTATCCTTGATTTCTTATTTTGCTTCTCCCTCATCTTTTTATTTTGCTTCTTTATCTGCTGAGCATGAGTTATAAGCCTAGCTAAAGTCATGTCTCTATTCAACATCACAGACCTACACTCGTTGACCACACTATCATTCACCCTAGAAACAAACTTACTCATCTTAGCCCTACTGTCTGCAACCACATGAGGGTCATATCTGGGTAATTAAGTAAACTTAAGTGAATACTCTTTCACCATCCTATTACCTTGCCCGAGGTTGATGAATTCTAACACCTTAGCCTCTCCTATCTCTTGGGGAAAGAATCTATCTAAGAATATGGTGACAAACTCCTCCCACTCAATAGTCCCTGAATCATCTGAACTTTCTGACTTCCATTGTTTAAACCAAGTGTGAGCAATATCCTATAACTGATATGCAGCTAGCTCAGCACTCTCAATAGGAGTAACCCCCATGATATCAGTAACCTTCTGAACCTGATCGATGAATTTCTAAGGGTCCTCATTTGACTTAAACTTAAGAAAGAATGGAGAATTCATTTAGGTGTTAGACCTAAGAAAGGATGGAAGATTCATTTGGGTGAAATCTTAAATCCTGGCTGCAGCTGAATTGGCCAATGGGTTAGCCAGAATGATAGTTGGTTGTTTATTTTAAGCCGTAATTGACTGAGCAAGAGTAGTAAATATAGCTCTGAACTCTACATGAGCAATATGTTCGCCCAAATCTTCTTTGGACTGAGGGGTTGATGGATTCCCGTTTCTTATTTTAGGAGGCATATTCTGTAGAAGAAAAATAGAAATGGATTAGACTGAGATATTAGCTTAGGATTATGCTCATTGGCACAACATGAATACTGAAAGAAGGGAAATTGTTCCTAAAAATCTCATAGCCTTCTATACATAAATGTGGCGCGCAACACACCCATGTACGAGACTCTACTAGATGCAGCTTTTAGACTTCCTAGGACACTATTGAACCTTAGGTTCTGACACCCAAAATGTTACATGGTGTCCATGACCCTAAAGGACCATAAGCTAACCCATGACTGATATCTATACCTGTACACTGCATAACATTATGTAAAATCCAGAAACATGAACTGTAAGACCATAAGGTTCAAAACTGATAAATCACCAAAGGACATAACATCTGGGATGGGGTATAAATACCAAAAACAAAACTATCTAAAGATACTGTAGTCTGAAAAGCCTCTAAAATATGACTGTCTGAATAAGGAGATGATGGGACATGTCCCCAACTAACTTTAACTATTGAAATAGCTAAGTACTAAAATAATAAAATAACAAATCATATCATCCTTGGAGGATAAGGACTGACTACTGACTGACTACCGATATCTGGAATCTATTGATACTCTGGAGCTTATGTCTCTGAACCTATGGTATAAAACACCATAGCACAAATACGTTAGTACGATTAAATATACTAGTATGCATGTGAGGTAGGCTAAATGCAAAAGGTTCACATGGATGAACTATACTAACTGAATGGATAACATGAATGTGAGAATGCATGCATGAATACATAATAACTGTAATTGAGTTTGTGATAAGATGATTACTGATCCTGATATACTAATAACATGAGACACTAATAACTATATGTTTGAAATAACTGATACTGAGCAACTGTATCTGACAGTCTTAGTTTTGATGGAACTAGCTGAGTTCTGTACTATTCTGCATTGACTATATCTGACATTCCTAAATTCTGTAGAACTATCTGAGTTCTATTACTGAGACTAAATAACTATATCTGACAGTCCTAAATTCTATAACTAAAACTGTGGGAAGTAGTCATCTAAACGATATGCCCTAAATAACGTAATATATTTGAGTTGGGATCCAATCTGTAGCCCCAATTAGAAGGGTGTCAATACCGCTCCACTAGTAAGGACAATCTGTGAGTAACCCTTATATAACAGGTAACTCTAGTAAGAACAGTGGGAACCCTCATTAATAGGTTAAGCCACTTTATCTACCCTCATATAGAAGGCTATGATGTCTCAATCTATGCTGTCTACGTAGTTATGGAATGCAAGGATTGCTTCTAAGAATCACACCCTCATATAATAGGTGAGTTCCCATCCTTGTGTTCACTTGGTGCTACTCCCATTTGAATAGACATTGAACATGAACTATTGAACTAAACTGGACTGAATTAGCTGATTTCCATTAACTAACAGAATAGTACTGAGATTACTCGATTACTGAGATTTCCTGAGTCACATGACTAACTAAATTCTATTGATCATGGCTTGACTGAGGATATCATGAAAACATGACACTAACTCTAGGTACCCAACTATATTTTTTGGGTATAAGTACCCCCAGGGCTCAATGGAAGGAAACTGACAAATCATGACTTTCTTGAATACATAATCACATCAACAGTCCATAATATAATAAGTTGGAGAATTCATGAAGTACAAGTTCTAAAGCACCACAATGGCCATACATATATCCATAATTCATTGACTAAGACATTTCATCAAACACTTGACATGCATGAACTTGTACATAAATGGGGATTTCATATTATTATACTTGTATGACACTTTTACTTCACATAGGCATTTAATCAAACACATGGGAAGCATACTTTGGCTATACAATTATCAACACATCTAATAATCATGGATACATCAATCAACTTGTAAATTGAAAGGGTTTTATCATAATTATTATGCAAATCTTTATATACTAGGGTCAATCATTGGAATATATGATTTAAAACATGAATCAAAACCCCACAACATCATGAACATGAATTTTAATTCTATTTAAAATATGACCATCATAAATACACAAATCTTAGATTTTAAAAGAGATTCTTGAGCTTCATGGGTGAAAGAGTCCCATAAATCAACACATGACATACCTGGGTTATGATTTTATTAAAGTTCATGGATTTGAAAAACATAAATTTCTTAATTTCTTGAAGAAGGATTTGGATTTTGTTCTTGGGGATTATCTTCTAGAGAAAACCCTAATTTAATATTGTAGATGGATAATGAACGTATGAGCTTTGTTCTAATATAATTAGGGGTTAAAATGGGTATAAAAAGATTCAGATACCTTTTTAAAATACATAAAATAGCTAACTAAACTATGCAATTGTGGGTGCAATGGTACGTCACTGAGTCGACGGTCCATCGGTCCTGACCGTCGCACCTGGGCAGAATAGAGGTTCACTACCTCTCCTGCGATGGCTTGGGCGATGGTCCATCACTAACTCGATGATACGTTGACCAGGGCTGTCACTCTTAGACAGACTGTGGTCTCACTGCCTTGCTGCCATAGATTGGGCGATGGTCTGTCGGCCTTCACTATCGCACCTGGGCAGTTTTGATTTCTTTCTGTATTTCGGCCATAACTTCGGATTTGGACAAAATAGGTATCGATGGAAAGCTTATTCAATTTCCCACTCAACAAAATGTGAAAATATTAGAAATTCCATGTATATAAAAGTGGATTCATCTTTCAAAGTAAGTTTCTAACATTTTTGGGATGATTTCAAGGGAGGTAAAAAGACGGGGTATTACAATTCCCTACAGATTTTGTCATTCTAGATTGTGAGGTAGATTTTGAGGTTTCGATAATGTTGGGTCTACCTTTCCTTAAAAATAAAAGTGTGCTTATTGATTTGCAATCTAATAAGCTCCTGCTTACACTTAATGATGAAGTAGTTTGATTTGATGTATGCCAATTTATGAAGTAGCATAAGGAAATGAGTGTGTTATAGATTATGGATGTTTATTATAATAATGAGGAAGAAGTGCCTATAGAAGAAAAATTTATTATTGAGATGTTGCTGAAGTTCTGATGAATTTTGCTAGTGAAGATATTAAAGAGTATGAGGAGACCGTGTATGCCTTGACAGGATTGAGATCATATTCTTATGATCCCAAGAAGCTAGATCTAGATGTTAAAAATTGCCCAACACCACCGGCTAAACCATTCATTGAAAAACCATCGGTGTTGGAGTTGAAGGAGTTGCCAGGCCATCTACGGTATATGTTTCGAGGCAGTGGAAATACTTTACTTATGATTATTATAGAAGATTTAGGTGAGCATCAGGTGGAGGCACTTATTTTTTTGTGCTCTGGAGATATAAAAGGGAGATAGGTTGGACAATTACAGATATTATTGGAATTTCTCTAGGTATTTGCACCCATAAGATTTAGATTGAGGAAGATTTCACACCAACCATTGAAAATCAACGTCGTCTTAGCCCACCTATGCAAGAGGTGGTTAAGAAGGAGATCATCAAATGGCTTGATGCAGGAGTTGTATACCCTATTTTCGATAGCAAGTAGGTAAGCCCCGTCTAATGTGTGCCCAAGAAAGGGGGTATGACTATAGTAGTGAATGAGAAGAATAAGTTGATTCCCCTCAGGACTGTGACTGCGTGAAGAGTGTGTATGGACTATCATAAGCTCAATTCATGGACTTTGAAGGACCACTTCCCAATGCCTTTTATAGATCAAATGCTTGATCGGTTGGCGAGAAGAGGTTGGTATTATTTCTTGGATGGATATTCAGGCTATAACCAGATTTTTTATCGGTATGATACTTTTAATTTTAAGCGGATGTCATTTGGCTTGTGTAATGCACCCGCTATATTTCAATGGTTCATGATGTCTATCTTTTATGATATGGTTAAAGATACCTTGGAGGTATTTATGGATGATTTCTCAGTAGTAGGTGATTCGCTTGAGCTATGTTTTGTGAACCCGAGTGGAGCATTGCAGCGGTACGAAGAATTTAATCTTGTACTAAATTGGGAGAAATGTCGCTTCATGGTGAAGGAGGGCATTATCCTTGGTCACAAAATTTCAGCCAAAAGAATTGAGGCCGACTGGGCTAAGGTAAAGGTTATTGAGAAGCTACCACCTCCCATTTTAGTAAAGGGAGTGCGTAGTTTCCTTGGTCATGTAGGCTTCTATCGGCGATTCATAAAAGACTTCTCAAAAATTGCCAACCCACTTTGCAAGCTTTTGGAGAAGGAGGCTAAGTTTATATTTGATGATGATTACTTGAAGGCATTTGAATGACTTAAAGGGAAATTGATTGATGCCCCAATTATTGTTGCTCCCGATTGGTCAAATATATTTGAGATTATGTGTGATGCAAGTGGAGTGGTTCTTGGGGATGTGCTTGGCCAAAAGAGAGATAAGATGTTTCATCCCATTTATTATGCAAGCAAAGCATTAAATAGGGCTCAAAGAATTACACCATTACTAAGTAGGAACTTCTTGCAGTGGTCTATGCTTTTGAGAAGTTCTAGGCTTACTTATTGGGCACCAAAGTGGTAGTTCAAACAGATCACGCCGACTTGAAATATTTGATGGCAAAGAAGGATGTGAAGCCAAGGTTAATGTAACACCCTTAATCTGGTACCCAGAATGCTACACGGTGCTCATGACCTCGAAGGACCACAAGATAACCTATGACTGATATCTGTACCTAAATATTGCATAATACACTGTATAAATGCAGAAATAGTAGGCTAAAACATGCCATAAGGTTCAAAACTAATGAACATCTGATAAAACCATATCTGAATAATATGGTACGATCATACCAAAACTAAAACAATGTCTAAAAATATTTAGTCTGCAAACACTGTAGCCTGAAAGCCTCTAAACTGTCTGAATAAGGAGTTGATGGGATATGTCCCCAACTAACTCCAACTACTAAAATACACTAAGTAATGAAGAAATAAAGTAATGATCATGTCCTCGAAGGATGAGGACTCACTGCTAACACTGATTGCTAAAACTTGAATGCTACTGATGCTCTAGAACGTGTGCTTCTGAACCTATGGTATAAAATACCATAGGCAAATACGTCAGTGCAATTGAATCTACTGGTATACAAGTGAGGTAGGTTGAATTCAAAGGGTTCAAATTCATAAACAATGATAACTAACTGCATAACATAAACGTGAGAATACATGCATGAATCAGTGACTGTGACTGAATTCATGATGGTACTGACTACTGAGTCTGGTTACTGATAATATGAGTCATTGATAACTGATATTACTAATACTGAGCGACTGTATCTAACAGTCTAGCTTTTGATGGAACTAACTGAGTTTCATACTGTTCTGAGTTGACTGTATCTGACAGTCCTAAAATTCTAAAGAACTATCTGATTTCTATTACTGAGATTGAGTCTAAAACTGTAACTGTGGGAAGTATTCATCTAAATGATATGCCCCTAATACGCCATTATGGCTGAGTTGGGGTCCAATTTGTAACCCCAATTGGAAGGGTGTCAATACCGCACCACTGGTAAGGATAAGCTGTGAGTGACCCTCGTATAATAGGTTACTCTAATGAGAATGGTGGTACCCTCATATAATAGGTTAAGCCACCTCATCTACCCTCAACCTATGCTGGCTATGTAGTTCTGGAGCACAAAGATTGCTTCTAAGAGTCACACCCTCTAATAACAGGTGAGTTCCCATCCTTGGGCTCACTCGGTGCTAACTCTTACTCCCATATGAATAGACACTGAACATGATTAACTGAAGTGAAATAGACTGAGTTCATGGAGTTTTGTTGACTGACAAAATACTACTGAGATTACTGAATTACTGAATTACTGAATTACTGAGCTTTTTGAGATTTATTGGGATTACTGAGTTTACTGAATTTTTCCTGAGTCACATGACTGGCTGAATTCTACTGAATATGGCTTGACTGAGGATATCGTGAAAACATGAAACTGGCTCTAGGCACACAGCTAAATTGTCGAGTAAAAGTACCCCCCGAACTCGATAAAAGGAAACTGACAAGACGTAACATTCTTTAATACATGACCAGCATCAATAATCCATAGTACAATAAGTTGGGGATTTCATGAAGAACATGGTTATCACAAACTTATACATGAATAGGATTTTATGTGAATATGGTATAATTTCATAAGGTAATTCATGAGCAACCTATCAAATATTTATAAGGCACATTTATAGCATGGGAGTTCTTTGAACATAAGGGTAAAACATGAATCTATCACTTAAGTCACAATAAAACTATATTACATGATTTCTAGTCTTCTAGGTATTTTATCAAACACCTTACATGCACCACTTAGGGAATAGGTATAATCATCAATTAACACATCATTAACAACTTGATTCATGGATTTAAACTTATATACTAACGTAATTTCATAAAAACACATTAAGATTCCAACTTGGGAATCATACAATAGCAATAACCACATGAACATAATCAACACATAGCATGAATATCATAATTCATAGTTTAAAAACTTGATTCTTAGGCTTCATGGACGAAAGGAATCCATGAATTAACACTATGCACATCTGAGTTAATGAATTTGGAAGGATTGATGGAGAGTTCTTATGATTTGGCCCTTGAATTTGAGATCTAGGGTTCTTGAGTAGAGTTGATTTTAATTTGAGAGACTAATGCAAAAGTGAGCAAATAATGCACTCTTAGTGTTGAATCCCGTGACTGGACGGAATTGAAGTCATGGGAAAAGACCAAACAACCCCTGGGATTTAATATCGCAAAAATGGGAAAATTCTCATTTTTATCCTTGGTGCGACACGCCACTATCGCGGCAAGCCACTGGAACTGGACAATTAGGAATCTGCATGGTGGCGCAATGCGGAGCTATCATGTTGCCACTTTTTTTATGACCTGAAAGTTTGGCGCGACATGGAAACATCGCGAAGATTCAGTGGAAAAAGTACAATTATGAACTGGGCCTTTAGCATGATGCGCCACTATTATGGAGCAACACTGGAAATTGACAATTGCAATTTTAGCTGGCTCCATGATGCGTTGATGGCTCAGGTGATACATTATCTCACTAAAAAGGCTCTAACTCTTCGCTCGAGTGTCGGATTTAGGAAAATTAGGTATCGATGGAAAGCTTAGACAATTTCCCTCACAACAAAAAGAATTTGACATGTATAAAAGTGGATTCATCTTTAAAAGAAGTCTTTGACATCTCTGGGACAAATTTAAGCTAGGTAGAAGTATGGGGTATTACAGTGAATTAGATGGGTGCTACTTCTTCAAGAATTTGACTTTGAAGTCAAATATTAGAAAAGAAGTGAGAATCAAGTTTCGGACCACTTGTCCAGACTTATGGGATGTCAAGCACTCAAGGATTAGCTAGAAATTGATGATGCATTTCCAGATGAGGAAATCTTGGCTACTGTATTAGATAGAGTACCTTGGTACATAGATTTTGCAAACTATGTGGTGAGCGAGGTTATCCCGGAGAACCTTTATTTTCACCAAATAAAGAAGTTTCTCCATGATGTTACACACTACTTCTGGGATGGTCCGTATTTGTTTCGGCGTTGTGAAGATAATATTATAAGGAGGTGTATCCCAGAAGTGGACATGCTAAATATTTTGGAAGCTTGTCATACTTCTCCGATTGGGGGTCACCATGCAGGTGACTGAACTTCTAGAAAAGTGTTGCAGAGTGGCTACTATTGGCCAACTTTATTTAAAGATACTTATGAGTTCGTGCGGAGATATGACCAATGCCAAAGACAAGGGTCAATATTAAAGTACCATGATATGCCTTTGACAAAAATGATGGAAGTGGAGTTATTTGACGTCTGGGGCATCAATTTCATAGGACCCTTCTTGAGCTCATATAGGATAAAATACATTCTGATTGCCATTGATTATGTATCTAAATGGGTTGAGGTTGTTGTCTTGGATGATAATGAAGGGAAAAGAGTTGTTGCATTCCTTAAAAGAAATATATTCTCTCATTTTGGGGTGCCACGCACCATCATAAGTGATGGTGGATCACATTTGCAACCGAGTGCTTAGGGATGCCTTGGAGAAGTACAGTGTTAAGAAACATATGGTGGCAACTCTATATCACCCACTAACTAGTGGAAAGTGGAGATATCGAATAGAGAGATCAAAGCCATTCTTGCTAAAATGGTGAATTCAAGTGAACAAGATTGGTCTAGGAAGCTTGATGGTACTTTGTGGGCATATAGAACAGCTTTCAAAACACCTATAGGCATGTCACGGTACCAATTGGTTTATAACAAGGCATGCCACTTGCCGAGCATAAGGCGCTGTGGGTACTTAGGAGGATAAACTTAAACTGGAATAAGGAAGTAGAGTTGATATTGGGTCAAAATAATGAGATGCATGAGTTCCATCTCAGCGTGTATAAAAGTGCAGACTTATACAAATAAAGATAAAGAAGTACCATAACCACAGGATCGTAAAGAGGGACTTTCAAAAAGGTGACTGGGTACCCCTTATAACCTTTAGATTGAAGCTATTTCTTGGTAAGCTTAAATCAAAATGGTCGGGACCATTCAAAGTTAATTTAGTCTACTCGTGTTTAGTAGTTGAACTTGAAAATAAGGATGAAAGTGTCTTCAAGGTTAATGGGCAATGACTGAAGCTGTATATCGATCCAATGGACTCGATGAAGTGCATTGCAACTATCTATCTCGATAAAGTTTGAGTAATTGAGATAACTGAGTCGTGTTATGATATTAAATTAGGCGCTAGTAGGAGGCAACCCATAAAGTATTGTTGCAATCATAGTTAGAGTTTATTTGTTATTTTTGTGCAATTTGATGTGTTTGTGAAGTGTGCAGGACTTGAATGCAAAAAGAAAGGAGTTCTATAATTGATAGGAGACAGATGGAAAGACTGACGGACCGTCAAGGACTCGACGAAACATCACTAGAATTATCAAAGCCATGATAAAAAATGGATATTCTAGATAAGGTTTGATGGTCGAGTTGGCAGACCGCCGTTGGCCGATAGGCCGTCACTCCCTCCATCAACCAGACACTGAAATTCAAGGTCATTGGAAGAGATTGAAGGAAAGGTCGATGGACCATTGCATCACTGATGGACCGTCGGTCAAACCATTGCAATAAAGCAGTATTAATGAGTTTTTAGTAAGCTACGACGGTCAACCTGGTGGACCGTCGGACATCTGACGGACTATCAGGTCAACCATCAGCATAACCCTAAGTAGACAGGTCAGGTCGGTTTAACCTCAAGGTTTATTTAAGCATCCTCATACAACTCAAACGATTTTTAAATAGATGAAAAAAAGTGGTTACGTACGTTTCTACCCTTTCAAATTCTAAAATTATTGAACTTCCTCTGAATTCAAAGTATTTGGCATCAGTTATCTCCTCTTAGGACTCTTTCTCTTTCTTTTCTCTCATATTTAAACAACCTCATCCTTCTTCCCTTCTCATCATAAACAAAGTTAACAATCTCTGAAAAAGGCTTGTAGTTTTTCTTTTGTTCTAAATTTTCTAGTACAAGTAGCGAAGTACTGCACCATCAAGGTATGATCATAATCTATTCTTTTTTTTAATCTTTGAATTGCGAAATATAGAGTAAATCAGTGTTGCTTGATAGAGAAACTCCATCTTGTGTTCTTTTGCCTTGTTGTTGATTTGTTGATTGTCGAACTCTGATACATTCTATTCTGGGTGAAGTTTGAGTAATCCATGTGAACAAAGTAGCAAAATTTGTACTTAAATGTTAAACTAATGTCATTGCTATGTTAACAATTGAATGATGTATACCAGGTGTTTGACAAAATGTCAAAATAAAGTCTAAAATTGAAAACTAAGGCTGACGGCCACCTTGGCAGACCGTCGGACCTGCGACGGACCATCAAGTGGACCTTCGCAAAGATACCAAAGTTGATATTAATTGGATAAGCTACGTTGGATGAATTGGCAGACCTTCAAAAGCCTGATGGACCATCAGGTCAACTGTCGTAAAACTCTAAGATACATGACACACTGGTTAAGGCCTGAGGGTAAGTCTGGCAGACCATCGCTGTCTCGACGGACCATCAAGCCATATTTTGCTATTTTAGATTGGCTTTGACATGCAAACTGATTCTTTGATTCTTTTTAGGCATTATGGCATGCAGACATAGTACCAGTTCGAGCGCAGGAAAGAGGTAAGCCAGCTAAGAGTGAGGAGGCACCTGCCTTCAAGACTAGACAATGAGATAGAGCAATCCCCATACTCTTCCAGTCTATAAAGAAGAGTTAGAGCAGCACCAGTAGTACTAGTTTGAGACCAGACGAGGAAGGGGTCAACACATCTAACCCCAACCCAGTTGAGGCAGAAACTGGTCATATTGAGACAAAAATGGAGGAAGATATTGTGGTTAAGAGAAAAGACCCTCAAATGAGAGAGACACTCTGGTATCAGATTGAGGGATCGAAAGACAAGTTCCTTGATAGATTAGAACTGACGGTGAGTAGGCCAATCAAAAGGCCAATCTATGAAGAGCACCAAATAGTGATGAGTGAGTTACAAGAATGTACAGAACTGGAGTGGCGGTTCAACGAGTATAAATTATCCTGGATGAGAAAACCGCTTGGTTCTTATCAACTGAATCTGGTAAGGGAGTTTTCCACCAACTATTTGGCACTGATAGAGAAAAATTATCCCAAAGGCATGAAGATCTCAAACTTGCCAAATAGGGAATCAGTCCTGGTGAGAGGAATTAACATTGATATATCAGCTCGAATAATCAACAGGATGTTGTTTGGCCCCGACTATGAGGCACTGTCTATGGTTTTTGATCTTGAGTATCATCTGACTTTGGTATCAACTCAAAGGCCATGTCTTTCTGGGCTACTGAATGATGATAGCAACCCTGCTTTGGCAACAAACCCTCTATAACACATTGCTAAGTCCTCCTTTAGCTTTTGAGCTAAGTTCTGACGGGCTATTGTTTGGTTAAGGTTGATGCTAATAGGAGGGGATGCTAATTTGGATAGTCACAGGGCTTTGCTAGTGGCTAGCTTGATTGTAGGGATTAAGATTGACTTAGGCCAAATCATTGGTGATGAAATATTCGTAAAGGCACACAAAGTGGCAAGTGCACTACCATTCTCGTGGTTAATCACAGAACTATGTAGGCAGGCTAATGTGCCTTTGATTTGAGGAGTTGATAATGCAATTTAGGATACACATTGGCAAGACATTGAGAAATCAAAAAATGACTCGACGTTTGAGATGTGAGTCACCAAACCTTCAGCCTACCAGACGCAGTCAGCGTCAACCCTCGATACTTCTGAAGTTCCTATAGGTATGTCATTTCCCATCACTACTTATGTGCCATCTGATTATATGCCACCTAGTACATCTACAGGATTAGAGTTTGTGCCACCAATGGGTGGGATAAATTATTCAAAGTACAGGTTGATGCAGGAAAATTTTGCCAAGTTGGTTCAGCTGCAAAAAAAGTTTAAGAAGTAGCTAGACACATTGGCTTCTTAATTCAAACCTTTTGTTGATCAAATTGTGGCTTAGGCAATCCATTCATTTTGGAACATTCAAATAAGGATGGACCATATAGAAGAGAGAATCAACAAAAGGATGGATGTGATGTCCATTCCAAATCTTGCTAAGTTCATGGCAGAATATAAATAAGCACATGAGGACATATCAGAGTTGAAGAGCAAACAGTCACAACAGCCGGTCTTTGATCCCACTTTGGTGATAAGTGATGAAGATGAAGGTATTGTTGAATTTATGGGGAAGCCATTGAAAGACAAAGCCAAAAAGGTGGATGAAAGTGCAGGTAAAAACATAGACAGAAATGCTGCTAGAAGGAGAAGAAGATAAGAAATGACACCAAAAAAGAAAGAAGATTATGATATGAGGAAAGCCGCAAAAAGATAGAGGAGAGATAAAGAGAAAAAAAGTAAGAAAGTACAAGATAAAGCTTTTTGAGTGTCTACTAGTTCTGCCCCAGTAAGGGGGCCCAGGCCAGACCCAACTTGGGATGTGATAACTCCAATTTCGGAGGAAGAGATTGTGAGTACCCATACCACCATAGGGGTCAACATTCCTGTAGGTGATGCCACTAGAGCCTCACTATATTTAACTGATGCCTCATATGAATAAGAGGCTTTACAAGTATTTACCATCCTCTGTACTTTACTTTTATGCATTGAGGACAACACATTTATTTTCTGTGGGGGTGGGTGTACTTGTACCATGGGTTTTTTTGTTAACACTGTTATTTTACTCTTGTGTGCTATCTAATAGAACCGGCATGTCTAGGATTGCATTTTCTTTTCTTAAGTTGTGATGTAAATATCTATTTAGTGATGGTTATTTATGAAGTGTCTTTTTTTTTTAGTATCTCTTTGTACATATGAATGGTGAATGCATGTGGCATAAGAATCTGAACATGTTTGTATGGCTATTTCCTTGTCGTTTAACATATGTTGAGAAACTATTGGTGATTCTACCATGGGCATTAGGATAAAAATGTGCATGGCCATGTGATGTGAATCCAAAGAGTAATAGTAGGATGAGTGTAACTCAATTTCTAGTGTATGCAAGTATTAGTTTCAGTTCTTGCATAGTAGTACACCTAGAACTTGCCTGGTTCATTGATGTTGTCTGTGGTTGATTAAATAGGATGGGATAGCAGGCGTCCTTGTACTTTCAGTCCACTTAGCCAAAATAACTGACCCACCAAAAAGATTTTTCCATTTTTGAACCCTTTTTAAGATTATAATAGTTTTCTTCATTCCCAATAACTCTAATTAAATCTCTTAGGTTGTTAACACTTATCTTTGGCCCTGGTCCAATATTGGACATTGTGCACCTTAACTTAGGAAAAATACCTAAGTTGAGAGTGGCTAATGTCAAGATGTTAGCTATTTAGGTGGTTTAGAACTAAAATAAAGCATTCAACTCTGATCTATTTAAGATATTATGCACCTTAACTGATTGTATCAAACTTGAAGAAAAGACCTATTTGATCTTAGCGAATCAACCATAAGGGAGCATTAGATAATAAGGGAAAGCCTATGGGTATGTATGCTATGTTTGTAACTTCTTTGATGAGTGTGAGAGTCTTGATTTTCTTCCACAAGATCTAATAAGTGGTGGACTTTATTGACTGCGAGAGCAACTTAGGTTACACCTAGCTTTACTAATCTCTGTAGGATATAATGTCCATGTTTGTTTATGTGTTCTGAACTTGAAAAAATGCCGGTTATAGGTCCTGATGTATTGAGCCCATATGAGTGAGATGACAAGTGAATGGTTGTGTGAAATCTAGTTCAGTAGGTAATTGTCTGTCATTGTATTGTTCGTGTATGCAATTTGGTGCTGAGTTGGTTTAGGACAAGCAATTGTCTTTAGTTGAGGGTGTTGATGTTCCGGCATTTGATGGAACATTTTACATTTTTTCAAGGAATAATTGTATGTTTTCAAGTAACTGCTGTTGTATTTAATACTGGATTTTAGTGTTTTTAGGTCAAAGAGTTAACTGGAGGAAAAACTTGGAAAATAGCAAAAAAAAGTCATTAATGGTCAAACTGGCAGACCGTCGGCCAAGTGACGGTCTGTCAGGATGACCATCAAGGTTAATCAAAATGGATCGATTTGGGGACTCCAGTGACGGTTCAAGTGATAGACCGTCAGACCCTCAATGGACAGCCAACTTAGCCGTCAGGCTAAAACATAACACATGATTTCAAAAGATCAAGCGACGGACTGTCAGACCATCGATGGTCCGCCAACATATCTGTCAGTCCTTAACCAGAACATGTCACTCTAGGACTTTTAGCGACGGTCCACTTGACAGACCGTCAGGCTTTCGACGGGCCATCGACGTGGCTGTCAACTTTGATGCGGCTTTACTGAATTCGAATTTTAAATCTTCTGTACCTAGGAACATATAAATACCCAGTTTAGGTTTTATTAGGTATCTTTTATCATTTTTCTATCTTTGAACATTATTGTAACGTAGTATTCTTTAAGATTCAAGCTAGAATTGTGGATCTAAACATTTTATGCCTATTCTCTTTTGAAGATTCAAGAACAAATTTTGTGATCTTTGTAAGTAATTTTTGAATTTATTTATTAGAAACATAATGACTTCTTTTTCTTTTTCTATTGAGATGTGTGGCTAAGCTCCTATAACTAGGTTTATGGGATCCTTGATGTGAACAACTGTTTGGGGGTTGTGAAACCATTTGATTTCCATGGTTAACTGAAGTTGTATAATCCCTTCTTCACAATAATGACCTTTCTTGGTTGCAAACTTGAAAGATGATCCCAAGAACATCACTTGTTCGAATAGATAAGTGCTTATTGGGAAATAAAGAGGTTTACATGAAATCTAAGGGATTTAACCTTTGGCGTTAAGGGTTGATGCCATAACGGGATCAACCCGCATGAGAAAATAAGTTGAATAAATTAATGCATCTTTTAAGTTTGACAGAATTGAAGGATAATCTACTCATTTAGGTTGAGAGACAAATGGGTAAATTATAGGATTCAATAACTCTTGCAAATGTAGTGATTAATTGCAAATTCAAATATAATTCACAAACCTAGCTGCTTGAACATCTTGGTAACCATAACTCTAGTTTGTTTACTCTCATCTAATTATTGTTTGCAATAAAAATCACTGACTAGGACACTGTCTGTTACAAATAGTGTGATACAAATTTACAAATCAAAACCTCCTTTAATTTGGAACCTTTGATCAACAGTCTACTAACAACCACAATACTTAGTGAACACAGTATTCCCTTTGGGATTCGACCCCAACCTAGTTAGGTTATATATTTGACAACGATTGCTTACTCTCTCGTAAGAGAGGTATAATTTGAGCGTATCAAATTATGGCGCCATTGCCGAGGAATACGGTTGTCAATTAAGTTTGTGTTTGTTAGTTGACCTTTGGTCAAGTTTCCCAAATTTTAATTTTCCTTGTTGTTTATGTTCTTTGCAGGTTAATCATTGTCCATACCAAGTACACGGAGGTCAGGTGAACCGTTATTACTAGTACATCCGAAACCTTAGTTGATCGGTAGAATGGCTGACCAACAAGAAGCTGAGAGATTAGTCGCTCTGGATAATGCTCAAGTTAATCAACAAAATGTTGATAATCCAGGACGAGTGCCTAATACTGATGATGAGAACTTGGGAGACAATGATTTGCTAGATCTTGCTAACTAAAGGTGTGCAGAGAATGTGGCTGCACCGGTAAACTGTAATATGAACAGAAATCGTCCTTTCAGAGCAAGGTAAGATTGGCAACCTGTGCAACCACCCTACCATATTGCATCAACACCCTACCTTGTTGCATTAACACACAACCAAGACCGACATAAAAAACATCACAATAAACCATAAAACCAGCGCTACCCTCAGGCAAGGTTAAAACCAGAGCCAAAGTCAATTTATCTTTCGACTTCTCAAAACTACCCTCACACGCATCGGACCATAGGAACTTGACCTTCTTTTAGGCCAAATTGGTCAATGGGTCAGCTACAGTAAAAAAACTCTCCACAAATCTTCTACAGTAACTAGCAAGACCCAAGAAGCTCTGAATATCTGTTGGAGTCATAAGTCTAGGCCCCTTATTAACCACTACAACTTTTTGGGGATCTACCATGATCCCTTCAGTAGAGATAACATGACCAAGAAAAACTATGGATTTTAACCAAAACTCACACTTAGAGAACTTGACATACAAACGATGATCCTTCAAAGTTTGCAACACGGCATGAAGATAATCTACATGATCTGCCTCACTCTTAGATTAGACTAAGATATCATCAATGAAGACGATGACAAATATGTCTGAGAAAGGATGGAAGACCTTTTTTCATCAAGTCTATAAATGCCGCTGGGGCATTGGTCAACCCAAAAGACATGACAAGAAACTCATAGTGACCATACCAGGTCCTAAAGTCAGTCTTAGGGATATTGACATCCCTAATCTTAAGCTGATGATAACCCGATATAACATCAATCTTAGATAAACATTTCCCACCCTGAATTTTATCAAACAAATCATCAATCCTAGGAAGAGGATATTTATTCTTTACGGTCACTTTGTTCAACTAACAATAATCAATGCACATACGAAGGGGACCATCCCTCTTGTGCAAAAACAACAGGGGGAACCCCACAGAGACACACTAGGGCAGATAAAACCTTTCACTCAGAGGTCCTCTAATTGCTCATTAAGCTCTTTTAGCTTTATTGGATCCATTCTATAAGGAGGGATAGAAATTAAATGAGTGTCCTAAATAAGATCAATCCCAAAATATATTTCTCTATTGGGAGAAACACCAGGAAGATCATTGGGAAACACCTCGGGAAAATCATTAACCGCAGGAACAAACTCCAGTGAAGGCTCTTCCGAGTTAGAATCTTTAACTCGGACCAAATGATATTAACACCCCTTTGAAATCAACCTTTGGGCCTTAAGATAAGAAATGAACCTTCCCTTACGTACTAAGGAACCATCTTCCCATACAATGACTGGCTCATTAGGGAATTTGAACATGACCCTTCGGGTTTGATAATCTAATGAAGTATAATGAGAGTACAACCAATCCATCCCTATGATGACATCAAAATCAACCATGTCCAACTCTATCAAGTCTACTAGAGTATCTCTACCACCAAAAGATATCACACACCCTTTATATACTCTTTTAACAACTATAGAGTCTCCTACTGGGTTAGAAATAGGAAAAGAAACTATCAGACTATCGGTACCAAAATCAAGATGCACAGCCACATACAGGGTCACATAAACAAGAGTAGATCCTGGATCAAGCAAACAACACATATCATGGGAGAAACATCTCAACATACCCATGACAATAACAAGAGACGCCTCAAAATCATAGCGAGTAGCAAGTGTATACAAACAGTTCTGAACAACGCTAATGCTAAAAATAAAAGCAGAGGCAGACATAGCACCCTTTGGTGCGAAAGTAGATAAAGTAACAATAGGGGCCCTGTTGGCTGAAGAAGACGCTTGAGAGGGGCACTCTTACTGTATATGCCTGACCTGACCACAATAAAAACATTTGTTTCTCCTCTTCCCACATTGACTATGATAACTCTGACCACAGAATCTGTAAGGAGGGTGGGGTAGAGCTGACTGGGCACCACTCATCTAAAATTGGGCATCCTGTGCCCAGAACCCACCACTAAATTGACACTGGCGATCACCCAATAACTTCGAGTAAGGGGCATTAATCGAGGAGAAAGAACTCGGACTCCCCCACTTTTTTCTAGGCCACTTGCCACCACTCCTACTACTAAACTCGGAGGATCTAAACTTCTTCCCCTTCTTTTTACTCAACTCAACTTGTTTCTTTTTCTCTTCTTCCACTTGTTGCATATACACAATCAACCTAGAGATGTCAATATTTTTGATCAACAAAGCCGCTTTGCTCTCAAGCACTAACTCAAGAAACAATACCGATACAAACTTACGCATTCTATCCCTCATGCTAGAAACCATCTCGGGAGCATACCTTGATAATTTATGGATTTCAAGGCATACTCTTGAATGGACATCCTCCCTTGCTTCAAGTTCACAAACTTTTCCACCTTAGACTTCCTCAACTCTTGAGGAAAAAAGTGGTCTATGAAAGCCTCGAAAAAGTTCTCCCACATAGCGGGACTAGCATCAATACATCTAGATAACTCCCACCCTCAAACCATTGGTATGCTTTATTTTTCAATTGGTAGAAAGCAAACTCACCGGCCTTAATCTCTAAAGCATGCATGATCAGAGTATCTTCTCCATTTCATCAACAAAGCCTTAAGGATCTTTCTCAACCTTCATACCAGAGAACATAGAAGGGCTCAACCTTATAAATTGGCCAATTCTCGTGGGCTCTGAAAAAATGGTAGACAAAGAACCATGCTTTAATTTAGAGGCTACCAATTGTGTCAAGAGGTTAATAGAGCCACAAAACTCGACATTAGAAGCATCCCTCTAAGGTGACCGAATAGGAGGGTCACTCTCATGGTTGGGGTTGGCGGGGATAGGTGGAACCCTATGAAGATGGACAAATGCCACAGCCCTAGCCTGGGTTCGAACTCCAAAAGTTGGACGAGCTTCGTCCATAGGTCCCTCATAAGGGTTTACATAAGTCTCTGATCTCCTTGGAGGCATGATCTGAAAGATTACAAATAGAAATCAGGGGAATCCAAGACCTTAGATTCTATAGCTTGAGATTGAAACATAAGAAAGTTATACATTTCCTAAAATGTCTCATAGCTCCTCTTTTATAAGTGTGGTGTGCTTTACACCTATAAAAGAGACTCTACTTGACACGGTATTATGCACACTAAACTAACCGTGGACCTAGGCTATGATACCTACTTGACATGCCCCAAAACTAGGCTATGTTGTATGGGCACCCCAAGCTCACATGAACCAAAGATTACCCCAATAACCCAACCTAATCATCAATATACCTCACAAGGGTCGGATGGAATCCGACCATATAATAATATAGCAGAAAATATAATAAAAGTCATAACTTAAACATGTCTAAGAACTTCATTAGATTCATCAACTAACCAATATTCCCAATTCCACAGTCATCCAAAATACCTCTAGATAATTGAAGTTTAGAAATGTATATGTTAAGACAAGCCCCCGACAATAGCCAAACCAAGTCAAATGACTAAGTCTAAAGATAGGAGACCAAGGATGAATGTGTTTCGACCAAAGCAAGCTCACCACTCCAAAGTCAACACAAAAACTGCTTCAATTGTCTAGTCATTGTACGGGAAAAGAAAATGATCCTCTGGCCCCTATGTCGTACGGGGATATAGCGTTCGAAGAAGGTATTCATCATATGCAATCATATTATACAAGTATAGGTATATATGAAGATATATGTACATATCATTACACCACGTGCCCAAACATAGAACAAGTTAGAGCATGAATTTTCAATTCATTTATTCATGAGACATGGGGTGATGAATTTTTAATCTTCGACCTTACCAATTTTTATAACCTTGAACTTCTTCGTTACATTAGTCAAGAGAATCTGAACCCCAAACCAACTCAACCAATTCAACCATTTTAACCATTTTCATTAGGCAAGAGACTCGAACCACTAGTCATAGACTAGGGACTCAAACCACTAGCCATCTCATCAGACTAGGGACTCAAACCACTAGTCATGGACTAGTCATTTCATTAGGCGAGGTACTCGAATGAAAAGCCATTTAATCGGTCTAGGGACTCAAACCACTAGCCATTTCATCGGGAAAGGGACTCGAACCACTATCTATTTTATCAGGCAATGGACTCAAACCACGAGCCATTCTATCGGGAAAGGGACTCAAACCACAAGCCATTTCATTGGACTAGGGACTCGAGCCACTAGTTATTTTATTATTGTTATCAGACGGTATTCGAACTCTTAACCATTAACTCATATATTAACATTCATGCCATTCATTTCAATGTTTAAGGACTTGAATTGCTTACCCACATCAACACTATACATGACCACATGTTACTCATGGGAGCCTTTATTGCTCAACCATTTCAATAGGCCAATTCCTTAACTTAATTAATCATACTATCCAATTTATGGTCATCAAGATCCATACAAACTATTCACATTTCATTAGCAATCTTATACCACATTTTCATTGTACTTTGGTCCTACACACAATTTAAGTTCATCTTTATGTCTAGGGTCTTTACCCTCTCATTAGCCATCAACTAACATGGTCATCAATTTCATAATACATGGCTCATAATACTTTTGTAGTATCATTTATCAATCATTCACAACCATTGGGCCAGTGCCCAAGCTCAACAGATCACCAACACTTGACTAGGCAATTCACTTAGACATTTTCATAAACACATTATGTGTATACCTTTAATAAGGCTATTTTCATGATAAAAATCATCAAGATTAGGATTAATCATGACCCACATGTTAAATCATATTCAACAAGCATTCACATGTACAAATGATCATCAATAACATATTTAAACACAAGTCTAAGCAAGAACCATTATTATTCATCATTAAGCAACAAAACCCTTTTTATTTGATTACAAAACCACCATGTATAGTTACTAATCCAAGTATAAAATACATGGGTTTAGAGTTAATTAACAAGGGGATAAGGTACATGACTTAAACAAGAAGAATCACCAAGAATATTGGCTCCCTTTGCCTCTTAAAGAATACTCTTGAAACCCTAGCCTCTAATTTTTCAAAGATGAGTTTGAGAGAGTATTTAGGGTGTTCGATCCATCAATAATGGGTGTTTAGGAGGCTACACACACTTATATAGTAAGAGACCTTAGGGTTTTAGACATGGGAAATGACCACAAGGCTCTTAGTTAAAAGTTAAAAATTAAACCCATCCAGGGGTACGACTAACTTAAGTAGTCATACCCCTAGGGTACGACTAACTTAAGTAGTCATACCCCTAGGGTACGAGTGGTACCCTGAATCGTACCCTAGGCTTCTCCTAGGCCACACACATTGTTAAGGATATGACCATACACCCATGAATCATATCCAAAGGGTACGGCTCACACCTAACTCATATGCTCCACTTGTAACAAAAATAGTCCACTCCAAGTTAAGACCTCACTCCATACGACTCACCTAGGTACGACTCATACCCTTAGGTACGATTGGAGGGGGTCACTCATACCTAGAAAGTAAGTGACCCTTACCATAATACCTAGGATATGAAAGAGGAGGAGAAAAAGGATGCGACTCGTATCCAAAGGGTACGGCTCAAGCTCCTAGGTGTATCCACCTAGTAACACCAAAAGATAAAGTTTTTCAATGGTTCTAAGTCTAGGTGTTTTAACACCCCCACACAGGCACATCACAATAATATAGACATTAGATGATTGGTTCCCGTACTCTTAACATGATCTGATATCCATATTAATTATCCAGCCTAGTCTAAAGAAAGTTAAGCCATAACTTACCTCAAATTCCAAAAATCGGTTCAAACAAGCCTTCAATACTAAGCTTTTAAATCTAGAACAGATCCAAAATCAACTAAAATACACAAATATAGAATCTACACATCAAAAGAAATCTATTGATACTCATATTGCACATTTTTGGGTTGGGGTCAAAATAGACCTCGAAATGGGTTTCTGAAAAAAGGGTAAAATCAGAATCCTTGTCCAAAAATATATTTCTCATGATTAAAGGGACTTACAGAAGAAAATCCAAGTGAAAATGGGTTGGAACTGGATTTTAAATTTAATAATTCCTGATTTCAGTCCCCACATGACAAAATCCCTAAATTCCATCTTTGAAATTAAGTTTTGAAAGGATTTAAATGACAAGAATCAAAGATAAATAATTGAAATAGGAGTTTTTAAGCTTACCCAAGATAATAATTGAAGAAATTACATAAAAAATTCAAAAACCCAAACTCCAAGTCTCAAAAATGATTAAAAAAAATTGAAATTGGGGGATTTAACCCACCTAGACATCCCTTAAGCAACCTCTGGATCACTTAAGAGGTCATCAGTTAAGCGGAAAGGTGTTGCTTACGCGATGACCACCTTATCGTGTATACTTTTTGGGTGTTGTATAAGAGACTATCCCTTAAGTAATTGGGGAGTCGCTTACATGATACCCCCTGTTGGCTGTCAGTCGCTTAAGCAACCAACATGTCACCTAAGTAAGTGCACCAACTGGAGACTTGGAAAATTGTAAGTCTCTATGGACCTCTCGAGATTCATTCAAAATCTCAAGAATGCAAACGAATTATGCTACCCTATCAATTTGATACTCTAGACTCAATGGCAATATTAAATTTTTGGAAAAACATCATTTTCACAAATTTGACACCCGAAACCTAATTTCATAATTTTTTTAACCGAGGAACTAAATAAGATATGAAAGTCGTAAAACTACACCAACTAAGCTATCAATCTAAAATCGATGTTTTGGATCTGCTGGTGGAGTTCATTTTGCCATCTGATGCATAAATCAATAAAAATTGACCGAAGTTAAGTAATCAACCTTTTTAACCATCAAAAATCCCAATCTCACGCAAAATAACGTCAAAATAAATTGGGAACTGTGCCAATCATCCCTACACCCCATAAATACCATAATGCAACCATGGGGGGGGGGGGGGGGCTAAAATGGTCAATTCACACAAAAATAAATATTTCATATAAATCACCAAATATCAGGTCGTTATATCATCCACTAATAAGAATCTAGTTCATCCTTAAACTAAAGGCAAGAGAAATACCCAAATTAGCGAAAAGGTTGGAATAAATACCATCCATATTAGACTCAACCTCCCAAGTAGACTCACCTACATATCGATTTCTCCCCTAGACCTTAACCACTAAAATATCTTTAGAATGCAACGGTCTAGCATCCCTAGCTAAAATGGAGATGGGATCCTCAATAAAAGATAATCTCTCATCTAACTAGACTGGATACCAATGAATGACAAGATACTCATCCAAAATATAGTGTTGACGTATAAAAACAATGAAAACTAAATGAACAACTAATAAATTTTAGGGCAAAACCAACTTATAAGCCATATCTTAATAGCCTAAATAATTTCAAAAGGTCCAATATACTTGGGGCTAGTATTCATCCTTTTCCGAAACCTCATTATGCCCTTCATGGGTGACACACTAAGGAAGACACAATCACCAACGCTAAATCTTAAGGTACAAAGTCTACGATCAACATAGCATTTCTACCTACTCTGAGCCGCTCGAAGCCTATCTTGAATTGTTTGAACTCAATCCAAGGACTCATAAAGTAAGTTCATACTTTGAAGTCTAATCTATGAACCTTAGACTAATCAACTGGAAATAGAAAACTCATACCATACAAAGCCTCAAAAGGAGCCACCTCAATAGTGGAATAGTAGCTATTATTATAAGCAAACTTTACCAAAGCAAGATACTACTCCCAATGACCACCAAAATCCATCACATAAGGGCAGAGCATATCCTTCAAAACCAGAATAGTTTACTCCAACTGACCATTGATCTGCGGGTGAAAAGCTATACTAAGATCAACTCGAGTACCAACTTTCTCCTGAAAGGTATTTCAAAAGTAAGATGAGAGCACCAAACCTCGATTTGAGATGATGGACACTGGCATACTATGAAGATGAACTATCTTATAAACATAAATATGGGCTAACTTCTCGGCACTGAAAAAAACCTAAACCAAAATAAAATAAGCAAATTTGGTCAATCGATCCGTGATAACCCAAAAGCTATTAAAACTACAGGAAGTACAAGATAATCAATCGTGAAGTCCATAGTGACTGCTCCCACTTCCACTCGGGAATGGGTAATATTTGAAGCAACTCACCAGGCCTCAAATGCTCAACTTTTACCTGCTGATAACATAGGCAACGAGATACAAACTCTTCAATGTCTCTTATCACACTACCCTATTAGTAATTCTATCTTAAATCATGATACATCTTAGTTACTGTCGGGTGGATGGAATACCTGGAACTCCAAAGTCAATCTAATCTAATCACCTACTTCTAACACATATAACTCGACCTCCAATCCTCAATACACAATTAAAATCAAGTGAGGCTTCCTTAGTCTCACTACTCAAGACCTTATCTTGAATCATCCTCAACCTAACATCATTAAACTAATGAGCCTGAATCTACTCTATCAAGGAAGTCGTAGCCTCTACAAAAGCTAAAATATACCTCAATGTCAAAATATCAAGCCTAACTATCTAGTTAGCTAAAGAGTTAACCTCTAAGGACAAAGGCCTCTCTTGCGTTAAAAGATAGACCAAGCTACCCATGCTGGTCAACTTTTGGCTCAAGGCATCCGCAACCATATTAGCCTTTCCCAAATGATAGAGAATAGTCAAATCATAATTCTTAAGTAACTCAAGCTAACAACACTACCTCATATTAAGATCTTGTTGTGATAATTTGAGAAGATCTCATAATGAACTTCATAAAAGTAGTGCCTCCACAACTTCAAATAAAAAAGAACTGTGCACAACTCTAATTCATAGGTAGGATAATTTCTCTCATAAAGATTTAATTGACGAGAAGCATATAGAATCACCTTATCCTCATTCATCAACACAATACCTAACCTATCATAAAAAGTATCAAAAAAGTTGGTAAAACCAACATCCTCCTTGGGCAAAGTCAAGATACAAGCTTAAGTCAACAAATCCTTGAGATTTTGAAAGATCACCTCACAAGCATTGAGCCACTAAAAGGAAATGTTCTTCTGAGTCAACTTGGTCAATGAAGCTAAGATAGATAACCCTCAACAAAGCATCGATGGTAACCTACTAAACTAATAAAATTTTGAATCTTGGAAGGATAAGTAGGCTTAGCCTAATCAGGAACCACTGCAACCTTGGCCAGATCAACCATAATACCATCCTTGGTCACTGTATGACCCAAGAAAGAGACAAACTCCAACAAAAACTCACACTTGAAGAACTTAGCATACAACTTCTCATCCTATAATATCTGAAAAAAATCTATAAATGCTCCTCATGACTAGCCTCACTCTTAGAATAAACCAAGATATAATCTACAAATATAATGACAAAAGAGTCAAGATACAATCTAAATACCCGATTCATCAACTCTATGAATGCGGCTGGGATATTAGTCAACCCAAAGGATATAACCAAAAAATCGTAATGACCATACCAAGTTTGAAAAGTGGTATTCTAGATATTCAAAGCTCTAAATCCTCAATTGGTGATACCCGAACCTCAAATCAATCTTTAAAAACATCGAAGCACCTTGAAGCTAATCAAATAAATGATTAATACGAGAAAGAGGATCTTATTATTAACCATCACCTTGTTTAACTATTAATAATCGATGCACAGATGCGAGAGCCATATTTTTCTTATCTAACAACATAGGCCCACCCTGAGGTGATATACTAGGTTAGATAAAAACTTTATCTAATAACTCCTGCAACTAATCCTTTAGTTCCTTCAACTTTATTAGGGACATCCTATAAGGAGGAGTATAAATAGGCTTGGTGCCTAACTCAATATCAATAGCAAAGTCAATATCAAAATTTGGAGGCATAACAGGAAAATCTATAGGAAAAACATCCATGAACTCATGGAAAATACAAATAGAATTCAAAGGAGGTGAAACAACACTAGTATCATGAATATGAGCCAAATAAGATAAGTATCCAAGTGAAGAATACCCTTCTAAGCTATCCTTGACACAAATCAATAAATATTGACCGAAGTCAACTAGTAAGTCTTTTTAACTATCAAAAATCATAATCTCGCATAAAATTACACCAAAATGCATTGAAAATTGTGACAATCATCCCATACCCCAAAAATACCATAATAAAACCACGAGAAGGGGTAAAATAATCATTCACATAGATATAAATTTAATCACATAAACCACCAAAAATTAGGTGATTACACATACAACAAAGACATATCAATATTAAATAATTTCTCTTTAGTAAAATTATCACAATTGACTATGTGAAGTCAAAATATAATACGTTGAATATACTTATAAAAGGCCTAACTAGAGAGAATATTGAAAGATCATCAAGGCCTAAGATAAATTATCATGGAGTTAGCTCTACCTAGTAGCCTAGAGATTTCAAGAGCTAGATTTAAGGATATTAAATAAATTTATGAATGACGATTCAACATTGTCAAATAGCACAACCAATTCTAATGATGAAGATAATGTTTAGAAATAAGGATAAAATATTAATGCTTAAAGCTTTTTAATGGTTTATGATTTTGGAAAGATATGAACAAATATTTTATCTATAAGATTAAACATTTAGAAATAATTTATGCAATTATAAGTGTAAGCTACTTGTAGGAGAATAAGAGTAAAGGTCAATTTTCTATGCACTCATGAAATCAGACAATGTTCATGGCTGAAACAAATAAAACCATAAGAGTCATAGAAGATTAGAGGATAATTGTACGACTTGCACAGTCTATGTGTAAAATAAAGTTCAAAGGTTCAAAGATATCACATCTACTGATTAATCAAATTCATCCAATATAAGTTCACTATGAGAAGTTCAAACGTAAATGTACTTATCCTGATGCAATTTAGTCTTTGCTTTTAAATCACACATTAGTCCATATATTTCTTTTCTTATAGTCATTTTCCATTCACGTAGGAATTTTTGGGTTCTATTGAAATAAGAATGAAAAATAGAGGAAAGAAAAATGAAGGATAAGTGAAAATGTTCTTTCACTTATAAAAGAAGTGTTTCTCTGCATTGGTGGTATAAAGAAACTTTATTATGATTAAAAATAAAAGCATTTGTCCACATTGTTAATGCGGTAAGACATGTCTTGCACCATCATCAACATCACTCGCTCAACTCGACATCCACTTTGTCCTTGATTTGAATGGATATAGATTTATTACATGATCGACTTAGAGATTATATTTTTGGATAAATTTATTTAAGCTTAATTGTTTAAAAATTATTTAACTCAAAAAATTATTGAATGTTTCTTCCCATGTGTGGCTACACAAGGCATTGCATGAACTTACACATAATGCATAGGCATCACACAATGAAGGAACATGATTCTTTAGTTTATTGTTTAGGATGTACTGAGGTATTACACCTATGCACATTGTGTTGTGATAACCATACACCCACCATACAATCCTTCAGATAAAATGTTGCAACTTTCCAACTCACTAATTTGGTGTGTTGACGGGTTGAGTGGTCGCACAATGCATTGTGTTGACCGTATATCCAACATAAAATACCCGACGTGACAAAACCATAAATTTTTAGAATCATTGCTTATTTTTTTAAGCAACACTTAATGGCTATAAATATCTGATTTTTCTCATGATTTTAGGAAATTTGATCTCACTTATAAATTTGTACTCTCTTTACTTTAAAAAAATCTATTTTGACTTGGCACAAAGTGTAAGAAAATAAGCAGACTTTTAAGTCTTTGGTCTTAAATTAAAGTTATGTAAAATGTACCAAAATTTTCTTTAATCTTGTAGTCTTAAAAATGCCACATGAAAAGTTAAATAAAGATTTAAATTATGCAATGTTATACAATTATGTAATATTTCAAAATTACACAATCAAAAAATAAAAAAATAAACGCTTAATAAGAATATCTCTGAATTACTAATCATCGACGTAGACAATGGCATTTATCATACAAATCCACATTATATTTTGGATTAAATCTTAAAAATTAATGATATATTGATGGAGTCAAATTTTGGTTAATATGGTTGGATTAATATTTAAGTTAAAATTATATAATTAATATGAATTACAATTACATTTGGGCCAGCCTATTAAGTTGACAATATGATTCCAACTCATGCTCTTCAAGTCCAAGGTCCACTAGAATTACTTAGAGACCAACATACATCTAAGCCCTAGCTCATGCCTATATAAAGTGGTCTTGACCAAAGAAAGTGACACACAAATACATATACACTTGGAGAGAATATCTGCTCTTTATTGGTGATGTGCAAGTCTTCTGCATATAAAGAAGTCTTCATCTCCAAGTGTTGAGCCGCAAGTCTTTAGATCTCTACAATTGTGAAGAAATCTTGCCTTCACATTAGTGATAAAATTTCAATAAATATTTCTATCATTTAAGTAAATATAAAAAAAGTGAGGAGAAGAATCAGAGGATTATATATTTTTATAATTTTCTAATAAATATTATAACCCCACACATATTATTGAAATTAAATATTATTATTCATCACTATTTTTCTTGTCTTGATTACTATTTTTTAGGATATAAACTTAGTTGCTTGTAAATTGGCATGCCCAGCAGGATATATTTACTTCTCATATCTTCTCTCTAATAATTAAAGTTCAAGAATACAATGGTGGCTTCAAAAAAGTTCAATCCAAAATCCATATCTGTAAAAACTACTTAATTCAAATTTTTTATTTCTGTGGAAAACATCCTAGATATTACTGAGGAAAGTGTGGGACCTGTCACAAGGAACCAACCCAAATTGTTAGGACAAAGAGCTTCATAAATGCATTTTGAATCTATTGTTATCTTTGGTTCACCTTCAAAAGATGTAAAGTCTCCCGCAGATACCAAAAATAAAGGAAATAACATTGCCAAAATGGTTGAGAGGGTTCTTTACAACTGAGCTTATCTAAGTCCAAGAAGTCCTTCACTCTGACCGACGATGGTGTCTTAAGCGCTTGATTTACTCCACATCCGCATCTCACATTTGAGAAAGTCAATGTTATTCTCTATTCTCTATGACAGTGATGCATATGATGGCTACTAACAATTCATCCATAGAGGAATGACTTGAGAGCTTTACAATAGATATAGAAAGCTTAACCAAATATGTTCATGATCAAGATGCTCAAATTTTTAAGTTAAGGGATATGATGAAAGGCATGTTGGATGAATAATCTATTAATACACCTAGAAAACATCTGCTATCATAAGAGATAATTGATTATCCCACAAAGAGAGTGGAGCATGTTAAGGAGATCAAAGTTTTCTCAAATTCATGATTCCAATTGATTAAATACAAAATTCATCATGGGGACCATCAATGTCAAGTATGAGGTTGACACAAAATTCTCCCTCCTACATATATGCTAAGCTATACATCATAAGCATTGATAGGATGAAGATGCCTTATAGTTATCAACCCCTAAAATTTTAGTAGTTTAATGGTAAAGAAATCTAAATCAGTGTATTGCACACTTCATTGAAATATGAAATAATGCTGAAATATATGGTGATTACCTCATCAATGAGTATGCTCATTCTAGTAAAGGTAATGCTGTAGATTGATAGATAGACCTTGATTATGGTTTTATCAACATTCTGGAGTAGATAGATCAAGAATTTCTCAACTAATTATATAGAATAATACGTACCATATACATGTTGTAGATTACAAACATATGCCAACAAAATAAAGAATCAGTTTTGACTTTATTAACTAATGTAGGTATTCAAGTCTAAATTGCAAGGATAGACTTTGTGCAACTTCAAGCATTGAGATATGCATTCAAGGTATCTACTAAGATCTCTACTATATTTTACAATGCATAAAGATGAAGTCTTTTGAAGAATTGGTCAATTGTGATCATGACACAGAGTAAACCATAACATCTATTGGAACTAAGGGGACACCTTCCCATGAATCAAGCAAAAGTAAAGATAAGTAAATAAGAAAGTAGGAAAATATTTTCCCAAGGCTGAAATAAAGAATTCATAAATGTTAATGTTTATATCTTGAAGTTCACCACAAAGTTAAGCATGAAGTAGAGCGTAAAGATGTCTTCATTCAAAGATAGAGGAAACAAATATCTAACCTTGAAGGAAATATAATAGAAAGATTACCCATTTCTTGATTTAGATGTTTCTCATATCATTGATGAACTCCTTGGGCTCAAATATTTTTAGTTTTTGGAGATGAAATGACCAAATAAAGTAAGAAGGAGTGATGAGCCAAATTATTGCCAGTCCATCGATTGATAGGGCATCCTATAAAGAAGTGCTTTGTCTTTAAGGATAAAATCATGGAATTGACCCTTGAAATAAAGATTTTACTTGAAGATAAAAAATCAAGTTAGTAAAACTTTTGACTTGCTCAATCCAGTCATAGAGAGAAAGGTGTTCAAGACATAAATCTAATAGAAATGATATAATTTGGAGACTTTGAGGCTATTAACGTAAATAAACTTTTATCTCTTTTTCACTATGTTATGAAATAGCTGTAGAAAAAAATCATCCAAAAAAGACAAAGACCAAGTAAAAGATTCTAATGATCGGGGGTAGACTGTTGTTACTCATAAAAAACATCACAAAGAAAGTTTTCTAAAGAATCATTTAAAGTGATTACTTGAGGAAATAGTGGTAAGGTGACTAAATAAAAAATTAACTACATACCCAAAGAAGGAGAAATTGAAGGTAAAACACCATTAAGATACAGAAGGACCAATAATGTTAGAAGAATATTTGCTAAGTTGGTTTCTTACAAAGTTCATAGATGATGACGTAAAAGCTCTATGTTGTAAATTAGAAAGAAGCACAAATAAAACTCATCATGTCCATCATCAAAAGACCCTCTGAAGTCATATCTTAAAGTTGAGGATATATGTATATCCAAAATCACATTCTCTTACGATAACCATCTACTTAGTGACACACCTTATAATGGCCCTTTATTAATGGTAAGATATGTATGTAAGTTAACGTTGAATAAAACTCTGGTAGATGGAATATCTAGAATTAATATCCTTCTAGTTCATATAATAAAGGAACTTTGGATCTCAAAGACTAATCTTACTAAAAATCGCTTGATGATCCAGGGATTTAACCAAGAGGGATAAAGGGCCATAGAAGCCATCAATGTGGACCTCACTAAGAGAGTTGTAATCAAATGTATGCTTACATGTAATTGATGGAAAGACTTAATTAAAATATTTCTTTGCAGGACTAGGTGTAGTACCCGAAAAATCTAAACCAATATTAGAGCCATGTACCAAGATCATGCATAGTATATAATGGTTATTTTATAGTTTTATGAGTAGGTTAGATGTATATTAAGGCTTCAAATAACTCTCAGCTATCAGACAAATCAAAACATTCCTTACCGATTGAATTCTTGAGAAGGATATTGGTATAGTCAACTTCAAATGAGCATATCTCTCATTATACTTGGAATTTTTGAGATCATGACCTATAAACAGATAAATAATTGATTTATATTTTCAACGATACCAATTTTGACTAAATCCAATATCGGAGCAAAGAGTTATTCTGATTTTACTCCAGCATGGCAGGCTGGAAACAGTGTGATGACATTCGTGGTAGCTTACCACATTTGTGATTCCCTACCACGAAGGTCATCAGCCTTAGGCAAAAACTAGATTCTATGTTACAATATTCGTGGTAGCTTACCATATTTGTTATGCCCTACCACGAAGGTCGTCAGCCTTAGAAAGAAGCCAGCTTCTGTGTGATGACATTCGTGGTAGCTTGCCACATTTATAATGCCCTACCACGAAGGTCGTCAACCTTAGGCAGTATCCAGCTCCTGTGTGATGACATTCGTGGTAGCTTACCACATTTGTGATGCCCTACCACGAAGGTCGTCAGTCTTAGGCAGAAACTATCTCCTGTGTGATGACATTTGTGGTAGCTTACCATATTTGTGATGTCCTACCACGAAGGTCGTCAGCCTTAGGAAGAATCCAGCTCCTGTGTGAGGCCATTTATAGTATCTTACCATATTTGTGATGCCCTACCACGAAGGTCATTAGACTTAGGCAGAAACTATCAATTCCAGCTTTTGTGTGATGACATTTTTGATGGCTTACCATATTTTTGATGCCTTGTCACAAATGTCGTCAGCTATTATTTTTAGCAATTGAGAATTTATTTTATGAGGGTATTTTGGTCTTTTACCTTCACTTCTCATGACTTAGAACCTTTAAGGAACGTATTATCTTCCATTCTCTTTAGTTAAAACATCTCAATTAGCTCTCTCATACACTTTTAACCACAAGATTAGGGTTTTCTCTCAAGATCATCTCCTCATTAGCAAAAATATTCTTTCCCAAAGGAGTTAAACCTAGTAAAGAAAAAAATCTAGGGAAAGCCTAAGGATTTCTTTAGGAATCTTCAGAAACATTAGATATCTTTCAAGATCAAGCTTTAAGGTATGCGTAGTGTTCATCTATGGATTCAATTCGTTCATAGAGTTCAAGAATCATGCTTTTAAATGTTATTTTGTAAAATTTTATGGTGATATAAGCATGTAAACGTTGATGATTGTTGTTCAATGTTTAAGATGATATCTAAGGATGTTTTTCATGGAATATATGTGATTGTTGGTTGAAAATCATGAACTTTGGGTGGGTTGAACTAATGCAAGTATGAAATCCACCTATGCCTTAAAGAATGCATGTAAGGTGTTTGATAAAATGCCTAGGTTTTTAGAATTTCATATTTACATGATTTCATGATATCTAAATGATAAGTCCATGCTAGCGATACACTTTAATATGAATGCCCATGCTATTTATGTATTCTTATGGTGATTGCATAAAGTATGTATGATGATAGAAATATGAATTTTGTGTGCGAATTATATCTATACTTTCCCTACCATGTTTGAGGTGTTGATTAAATACATGAAGTGTACTATCCCCTACTTATGATATAGCGAATTGTGGACTCCAATCTTGTGATCAAGTCATGTCATGTGTGTCAATTTTCTTCTATCAAGTCCTGGGGGTATTCGTACCCAAAAAACATAGTTGTGTGCCTAGAGCCATGTCATGTTGTCACGATAATCTCAGTCAAGCTATAATCTATAGAACTCAGTCAGTCATGTGCCTCAAAAAACCTCAAAAATCTTATGATCCCATTTAACTCTTAGATAATAGTACTACTCAGTCAGTCAACAGAAGTTAGTTTATCTGTCCATGTACAGTCAGTTAAATCATGTTTAGTCTCTTCAGATAGGAGTAGGAGTTAACACCGAGTGAACCCAAGGATGAGAACTCACCCGTATATGAGGGTGTGATTCTTAGCAGTCATTCTTGCATTCCAGAACTATGTAGCCAGCATAGGTTGAGACATCGCAGCCTATTATACGAGGGTAGATGAGGTGGCTTAACATGTTATATGAGGTTTCCCACCGTTCTCACTAGAGTTACCTGTTATATGAGGGTTTCTCACATGTTTTCCTTACCAGTGGTGCGATATTGACACCCTTCCAGTCAGGGAAGAGATTGGACCCTATCTTAGCCATATGGCACATATGGGTCACAAACAACTACCTCCCACAATTTCAGTATCAGTCTCAGTAAAAGATCTCAGACAGTTCTTTAGATATCTGTATACCAGGATTGTTAGATACATTCAAATTTAGTTATAGCACGCAACTCAGAGAGTTCAACCAGATTCAGGGCTGTCAGATACAGTCATCCATGTTATCAAAACTACAGTTCCAGCCATGTATTAGCGTACAGATTTAGCCATCATATACTCATGATCTTAGTTACTATGTATGTATGTTTGTACTCTTACGTTCATATCAGTCAGTTAGTAGTACTATTCATGCATGTAAACTCTTTGTATTAGCCTACCTCACTCATATACTCAGTACTCCAGTTGTACTGACGCATTTGAGCTATGGTGCTTTCTTTTCATATTACACCATAGGTTTAGAAACACGAGTCCCAGACAAGCAGTAGCAGTCGCATTCAACATACAGAGTGGCAGTGACTCCTCTTCATTCGAGGACGACATTATTTTATTTATTCATTTATTTCTCCAGTTCAGTTTGACGGAGTTAGTCGGAGACATGTTCCTTCCACTCCTTATTTCTAACAGTACTTAGAGGCTTTTAGACTTATTCTCAGATTTAGCTTTCAGATTCAGTTTCTAGTTGTTTTGGGTATTTTTCACCCATATGGATATTATATTATTTCAGTTGAACCTTATGGCCTATTGTGCGTGTTTTCTGCATTATTATTTCATGAATTACAGTATACTGGTACAGATATCAGTCATGGGTTAGCTTGTAGTCCCTTGGGATCATAAGCACCGTGTAACTTTTTGGTTTAGAAAAATCAGGGCATTACAAACTTGGTATCAGAGCCTAAGGTTCAATAGTGTCGTAGGAATTCTGAAGCCGTATCTAGTAGAGTCTTGTGCATGGGTGTGTTGCGTGCCACATTTATGTACAGGAGGCTATAAGATGTTTTAGGAACAGTTCCTTTTTTTCAGTATTCATGTCGTTCTAGTAAGCATAATTTCAAGTCTGTATCTCAGTCTAATCCGCTCTTCTCTTATATCAGAAACATGCCTCCAAAGTGAAGAAATCAGCCAGCTCCTCTGCCCGAAGATCCTTTGGGCAAACATATTTCTCATGCGGAGTTTAGGACTGCATTTACCGCTCTTGCTCAGTCTTTAGATGACCAAAATAAATGACCAGCAGTCGTTCTGGCCAATCCAGTGGCCATTTCAGCAGCAGCTAGGATTTGGGACTTCACCCGAATGAACCCTTCATCCTTTTTTGGGTCTAAGCCAGACGAGGATCCTTAGGAATTTATTGACTAAGTCTAGAAGGTTGTCATTGATATTATGGGAGTCACTTATTCTCAGAGTGTCGAGTTAGCTACATACCAATTACTGGATGTCGCTTATACTTAGTACAAGCAGTGGTTAGCAGAAAGGTTAGATGATGCAGGTCCTGTTGTGTGGGAAGAATTTGTCACGACTTTCTTAGATAGATTCTTTCCCCAAGAGCTGAGAAAGGACAAAGTTCTTGAGTTCATCAATCTCTGGTAGGGAAATATGACAGTTAGAGAGTATTCTCTTAGATTTACTCAGCTAGCCAGATATACTCCTCATATGGTTGCAGACAACAGGGCTAAGATGAGCAAGTTCATGTTAGGGGTGAATGATAGTGTGGTAAATAAGTGTAGGTCTGCGATGCTAAAAAGTGATATGACTTTATCCAGGCTCATGAACCATGCTCAACAGATAGAAAAGCAGAAGGTTAAGACTAGGGAGAGGCAGAACAAGAGAGCAAGAGCAGGCAATTTTAGTTTTGCTCAGCCCAAATCAGAGGGAGGAAATCATTTGCAGTTTTGTCCTAAGTCAGCAATTCCAGCCCCTTCCTTGGTTAGTGACCTAGTGGCAAATTTTAAGGACGGTAACAGAGACAGGGCACAGGGCTTTAAATCTCAAAGCAGTGTTAGCAGTTCCCGCACTTATCCTCAGTGTCAGACCTGAGATAAGCACCATCAGGGTATGTGTAGAGTGGGTCAAGGCATTTGTTTTGGTGGTGGCAAGCCAGGCCACAGAGTTAGGGACTGTCCTCAGCCAGGTCCTCAGGGTCAGCAGAATCATTCCACAGCTCAGTTCGATCGTCCGAACCAGTAGGGTGCCACTTCCAGTGCTACTAGTGGGCAACGCCCAAATAGAATCTATGCTTTTCAAACCCGACCGGATTAGGAAAATTCTCCTGATGTCGTTACTGGTACGTTATAGATTTTCCATATTTATGTTTATGCTTTACTATACCCAGGTGCATCCTTGTCTTTTTTCACTCCATACATAGCAGGAGATTTTGGAATCAGTTCTGAAATTTTAGCAGAGCCCTTTTAAGTCTCTACCCTAGTGGGTAAAACCATCATAGCTTGGTGGGTATACAGGAACTACTCGATTATGATATTTTAGAAATCCACATCAACAGATTTAGTTGAGTTAAAGATGACTGATTTTAATGTCATTCTCGGTATGGATTGGCTTCATTCCTGCTATGACCTAGTCGACTGCAAAAACAGGATAGTTTAGTTTCAGTTCTTGAATGAGCTCTTCCTAGAGTGGAAGGGTAGTACTTTGTCTTTCAGGGGTCAGCTTGTTTCCTACCTTTGAGCAAGAAAAATGATTTCTAAGGGGTGTGTGTATCATCTCATTCATGTTAAGGATTCCAGTTCTAACTCTCCTAGTCTCAAATCAGTCCCAGTGGTTAATAAATATTCAGAAATCTTTCCTGAAAATCTTCCAGGCATTCCTCCCGAAAGGAAAATAGACTTCGACATAGACCTTCTCTCAAATACTTAGCCTATTTCTATTCTGCCATACAGAATAGCACCAGCAGAACTCAAGAAACTAAAAGATCAGTTGAAGGTTCTCTTAGATAAGGGAGTCATCAGGCGTAGTGTATCCCTCTGGGGTGATCTAGTCTTATTCGTACGCAAGAAAGATGGTTCTTTCAGAATGTGTATTGATTACCATTAGCTCAACAAAGTCACGGTCAAGAACAAGTATCTGCTGCCTAGGATAGACGACTTATTTTACCAACTTCAGGGTGCCAGTTATTTCTCCAAGGTAGACCTCTCAGTGTTAGAGAATATGACATTTCGAAGAAAGCTTTTCATACTCAGTATGGTCACTTTGAATTTCTAGTCATGTCCTCTGGTCTTATCAATGCCCTTGCAGATTTCATGGACTTGATGAACTGGGTGTTCAAGCAATACTTAGACATATTTGTCATAGTCTTCATTGATGATATTTTAGTCTATTCTCACACAGAACGTAATCATTCAGACCATCTCATAATTGTTCTTTAGACTCTCAAGGATTACGAGTTGTTCGCCAAGTTCAGTAAGTGCAAATTTTGGCTAAGATCAGTAGCATTCCTTGGCCACATTGTTTCTGGTGATGGCATTAGAGTAGATCCTCAGAAAAACAAAGTGGTAAGAAACTGGCATCACCCTATCTCTCCATCAGATATCAGGAGTTTCTTAGGTTTGGCTAGCTATTACCGATGGTTTGTTGAGGGATTTTCTTCTATTAATTCTCCTATGTCTAGATTGACTCAGAAGAAGATCAAGTTTCAGTGGTCAGAACCTTGTGAGAAGAGTTTTTAGGATTTGAAGACTCGACTGACCTCAGCTCTAGTTTTAGCACTTCCCAATGGTTCCGATGGATTTGTAGTATATTGTGATGCATCCATAGTAGGTTTAGGTTGTGTCCCCATGCAGCATGGTAGAGTCATAGCCTACGCCTCCAGATAGTTAAAGCCCCATGAGAAGAATTATCCTACTCATGACCTTGAGTTAGCAGCAGTTGCCTTTACCTTAAAGATTTGGAGGTATTATCTATACGGTGTTCATGTAGACGTCTTCACAGGTCATAAAAGCCTTCAGTATACCTTTTCCCAGAAAGATCTCAATCTTTATCAGAGAAGGTGGTTAGAGCTCTTGAAAGATTATGACATGAGTGTCCTTTATCATCCTGGCAAGGATAATGTAGTAGTTCAGAGTCATCTCTACTTTTCGAGGTGAAAGAGAAGCAAGACAGGGATCCTAGCCTTGTCAATCTAAAAGAGTCAGTTCAAAGTTAGGAAGTAGAGATTTTCTCCCGGGGGGAGATAGTGTTCTTCATTGTCAAGGTCGTTTGTGTGTTCTCGGTGTAGATAACTTGAGGCAGCGAATTCTTGCAGAAGTACATGGTGCACAATACTCTATTCATCAAGGGGACACTAAGATATACCACGACTTGTGGGAGATATATTGGTGGAGTGGGATGAAAAGGGATGTTGCAGAGTTTATGGCTAAGTTCTCTACATATCAGCAGGTTAAGATAAAGCATCAGCAACCTAGTGGTTCCATGCAGGAGTTCACTATTCCTACTTGGAAGTGGGAAGAAGTGAACATGGACTTTGTGACGGGTTTTCTTAGAACACGTTATCAACATAATTCAGTTTGGGTCATTGTAGACAGAATGACCAAGTCAGCTCATTTCCTTCTAGTTCGTACCTCTTACTCAGCCGAGGATTATTCCAAACTCTATATCAGGGAGTTGGTTAGATTACATGGCATTCCATTATCTATCATCTCAGACAGGTACCCAATTCACTTGTTACTTCTGGAAAGCATTCCAAAAGGGTCTTGGTACGCAAGTTCATCTCTGTACAGTATTTCATGCTCAGATAGATAGTCATGAAGAAAGGACCATTCAGACTCTTGAAGATATACTAAGGGCATATGCAATTTATTTCAAGGGAAGCTGGGACGACCACTTGACTTTGATTGAGTTCGCATACAACAACAACTATCACTCCAGTATTCATATGGCTCTATTAGAAACTCTCTATGGTAGAATATGTAGGTCTCCGATTGGTTGGTTCAAAGTTAGTGAGATTGCAGTCATAGGGCCTAACTTAGTATTCGATGCCTTAGAGAAAGTTCAGTTGATCAGAGAAAGACTCTAGGCTGCTCAGAGCCGACAGAAGTCTTATATGGATTTTCGTAGAAAGGATCTCAAATTCGAGGTCGATGACTATGTATATCTAAAGATCTCTCCCATGAAGGGAGTGAAGAGATTTGGTAAGAAGGAAAAGCTCAGTCCCCGATATGTCGGTCCCTTTAGGATTCTCAGTTGCTCTGACAAGATAGCCTATGAGCTCGAATTGCCTTTAGATCTAGCCTCAATTCATCCAGTCTTCCATGTATCTTTGCTCAACAAGTGCATAGGTGACCCAGCAGTTGTAGTCCCTATTCAGAGCGTTGACATTCAGAATAGCCTCTTTTATGGAGAGATTTCAGTTGAAATCCTCGACTATCAGACTCCCAGGCTGAGGAACAAAGAAGTCCCTCTAGTCAAGGTTCTTTGGTGAAATCAGTCCATGGAGGGAGCTACTTGGGAAGCAGAAGCAAACATGCGAACCAAGTACCCTAATCTTTTCTTCGCTAATTCAGACTTAGCTCGAGGTAACCATTTTCCTTAAGCTTATTCAGTTACATGTTCAAAGTTCTAGTACAAAATTGGTATCAAGTATCAGTGCATAGCTTATCATGCATTCATGAGTTTAGTTTATCAGTCATGCATCAGTTATGCATGTTTAGTTAGGCTCTATTCAGTTTGGAATTCAATTCAGTCCTAAAATCATGTTCCAATTAAGCATGATCAATGTATGCATAGTTTTATCTTTTCTCCCCTCTCAAGTAGTCAACATTCGAGGATGAATGTTTCCAAGGAGGAGATATTGTAATACTCTAAAAAATCCAAACCAATATTAGAGCCATGTACCAAGCTCATGCATAGTAAATTATGATTATTTTATAGTTTTATGAGTAGGTTAGATGTATATTAAGGCTTCAAATAACTCCCAGCTATCAGACGAATCAAAACATTCCTTATCGATTGAATTCTTGAGAAGGATATTGGTATAGTTAACTTCGAACAAGTATATCTCTCATTAAACTTGGAATTTTTGAGCTAATAACCTATCAACAGATAAATAATTAAATTATTTTTCCAATGATACCAATTTTTCCTAAATCCAATATTGAAGCAAAGAGTTATTCCTATTTTACTTCAGCATGTTAGGCTAGAAACTGTGTGACGACATTCGTGGTAGCTTACCATATTTGTGACGTGCTACGATGAAGGTTGTCAGTCTTAGGCAGAAACCAGCTCCTGTGTGACAACATTCGTGTTAGCTTACCACATTGGTGACGCCCTACCACGAAGGTCGTCAGCCTTAGGCAAAAACCAGCTCTTGTGTGACAATATTCGTGGTAGCTTACCACATTTGTGATGCCCTACCACGAAGTTCATCAGCCTTAGGTAGAATCCAACTCCTGTGTGATGATATTTATGGTAGCTTACCACATTTGTGATGCCTTACCACAAAGGTTATCAGCCTTAGGCAGAAACCAGCTCCTGTGTTATGACATTCGGGGTAGCTTACCATATTTATGATGCCGTACCATGAAGGTTGCCAGCCTTAGGCAGAATTCAGCTCCTGTGTGATGACATTCATGGTAGCTTACCACATTTGTGATGCCTTACCACGAAGGTCGTCAGACTTTGGCAGAAACCATCAATTCCAGCTTTTGTGTGACGACATTTTTTGATGGCTTACCAATTTTTTGATGCCCTGTGACAAATGTCGTCCGTTATTATTTTCAGCAATAGGGAATTTATTTCATTAGGGTATTTTGGTCTTTTAACTTCACTTCCCATGACTTATAACCCTCAATAAATATATTATCTTCCATTCTCTTTAGTTAAAACATCTCAAAAATCTCTCTCATACACTTTTAACCACAAGATTAGGGTTTTCTCTCAAGATCATCTCCTCATGAGCAAAACCATTCTTTCCTAAAGGGGTTAAACCCTAGTCAAGAAAAAAATCAAGGGCAAGCCCAAGGATTTCTTCAAGAAACTTTAGAAACATTAGATTTCTCTCAAGATCAAGCTTTAAGGTATGCGTAGTGTTCATCTATGGATTCAATTCGTTCATAGAGTTCAAGAATCATGCTTTTAAATGTTATTTTATAAACTTTTGTGGTGATATAAGCATGTACACATTGATGATTGTTGTTCAAGTTTCCAGATGATATCTAAGGATGTTTTTCATGGAATATATGTGATTGTTGGTTGAAAATCATGAACTTTGGGTGGGTTGAACTAATGGAAGTATGAAATACACCTACGCCTTAAAGAATGCATGTAAGGTGTTTGATAAAATGCCTAGGATGCTAGAAGTTCATATTTACATGATTTCATGATCTTTAAATGACAATTCCATGTTAGCGATACACTTTAATATGAATGCCCATGCTATTTATGTATTCTTATGGTGATGGCATGAAGTATGTATGATGATGGAAATATGAATTTTGTGTGCGAATTATATCCATGCTTTCCCTACCATATTTGAGGTGTTGATTAAATACATGAAGTATACTATTCCCTACTTATGATATAGCAAATTATGGACTCCAATCTTGTGATCAAGGCATGTCATGTGTGTCATTTTCCTTCTATCGAGTCCTGGGTGTATTCGTACCTGAAAAACATAGCTGTATGCCTAGAGCCATGTCATGTTGTCACGATAATCTTAGCCAAGCTATAATCTATAGAACTCAGTCAGTCATGTGACTCAGAAAACCTCAAAAATCTCATGATCCCAGTTAACTCTTAGATAATAGTACTACTCCGTCAGTCAACGAAAGTCAATTATCTATCTATGTACAGTCAGTTGAATCATGTTTAGTATCTTCAGATAGGAGTAAGAGTTAGCATCGAGTGAACCCAAGGATGGGAGCTCACCCGTATATGAGGGTGTGATTCTTAGCAGTCATCCTTGTATTCCAGAATTATGTAGCCAACATAGGTGAGGGTAAATGAGGTGGCTTAACCTGTTATATGAGGGTTCCCACCGTTCTCACTAGATTTACCTGTTATATGAGGGTTGCTCACATGTTGTCATTACTAGTGGCTTGTTATTGACACTCTTTCAGTCAGGGCAGAGATTGAACCCCATCTTAGCCATAATGGCACATATGGGGAATGTCGGTTAAACAACTATCTCCCATAGTTTCAGTATCTGTCTCAGTAAAAAAACTCAGATAGTTCTTCAGATATTAGTATACCAGGACTGTTAGATATGGTCAAATTCAGTTTAGCACGAAACTCAGAGAGTTCAACCAGATTTAGGGCTGTCAGATATAGTCATCTATGTTATCAGAACTACAGTTCCAGCCATGTATTAGCGTACAGATTTAGCCATCATATACTCACGATCTTAGTTACTATGTATGTATGTTTGTACTCTTACGTTTATATCAGTCAGTTAGTAGTACTATTCATGCATGTAAAGCCTTTGCATTAGCCTATCTCACTTATATACTCAGTACTCCAGTTGTGCTGACATATTTGCACTATGGTGCTTTCTTTTCATATCACACCATAGGTTCAGAGGCACGAGTCCCAGACCAGCAGTAGCAGTCGCATTCAGGATATAGAGCGGCCATGAGTCCTATTCATTCGAGGGTGACATTATTTGATTTATTCATTTATTTCTTCAGTTCAGTTTTACGGAGTTAGTTGGACACATATTCCTTCAACTCCTTATTTCTAACAGTACTTAGAGGTTTTCAAATTTACGTTCAGATTTAGCTTTCAGATTCAATTTTTAGTTGTTTTGGATATTTTTTACCCAAATGGATGTTATATTATTTCAGTTGAACCTTATGGACTATTATGCATATTTTTCGCATTATTATGTCATGAATTGCAGTATACAGGTATAGATATCAGTCATGGGTTAGTTTGTGGTCCCTATAGGTCATAAGCACCGTGTAGCATTTCGGTTCAAAAAAATTAGGGCATTACACTTGGGTACATGAGAATAAAGTTGTCCCATATTTTTTTAAGTAAAAGAAAATTTAAAGATAGAAGGTTTCAAAGCCTTGTCCTATGAGTGGATAATTTTTTTCAACTTCCATTTTACCACTCCACTATCTGCCAAAAATAAGGCATGTTGCTATGCAAGATAAAACAGAGGACCTTTAGTTTATAAGACTTAAAAATAATAACTAAGTTGTCTCACTTACCCTACCACTAATGTTTAAAGTATTATGAGGATAAGTACAGATAGAAGATTATTATAGATGATAATAACCTCATTAAGGTTGAAGCACACTTTACTATTGTAAACTTTTACTTGAAACAAAATATACAAAACTAGATGATGTTACAACAAGCTAAATGCTGAGTTCTTAAGCAACAAGTCTAATATAGTTGCAGGTAATGCAAGAGACATGTAATGCCCTGGGTTTTTGGCCCTTGAAAAATTCTGAAATTTTACCATCCCTGTCCTAACTATCATACCCCTAATAATTCATAGAGAGTCCTAACGAGTTACTGTACTCGAATTGTAACCAAATTAGTAAGTGTATGGCTGAGTTCTTCTCTGAGTATAGGTGGCTCACTATGAGTCATAAGGACTTGTTACGAGCCATTGAGTGTAAATCATAGGATGTCTAGTGTATACCCCAAATAGTTGCTAGGTTGACTACGACTGGACCCTATGAGTCTTAGGGTCCCATTATGAGTCATATATGTTGAGTCATAGGGTCAACAGATTGTGAGTGCCTTATAGACCATCTTGGCTATGACTTGTGGTGACGAGTAGTTATGAGTCTATACGAGTCGTATCGTGATCCATAGTCACTGACGACTAAACTTTAGTTTTTAAATTGAGGGCACTTTGGATAATTCCCTTCTCACCCAATTAAAATCCCACGTTCATAACACACTTTAGAAAGGTTGTTTCTCATCCATAACATACTCAAACACTTCAAAAGCTATCTTAAATTCTCTTAAGTATCCATACTTGGGGTTTACAAGAAGTAGGTCATCCAAGGGCTCAAGGGTTGAATTCTTTTTTTGAAACTTGCTATTTCAGGCATGTAGCTCTTTCCTAATTATAAATTTTCTAGAAACACAAGTTGAGGGTGTTGAATAACTGTTTTGATTTTATGTTTCATGTTTGTCCCTACATGGTTTAAGTTATATATAATAGTTTTAAAAATCAATTGATGCATGGGTGTGGTGAATATATAGGGGGATTGTGATTTCCTCAACTTGTGACTTTTGAAGTGCTTATAACCTTAACCCTATATTGTGAAATTGATTTTGAGTATGGAAAATATGCGCATTGAACTACTCTTGAATTATTGCATGATGTGAAAGGTTATTCAAGCATAATGATTTTGAATTAAACCTTGTGGGTTGTGTAATTCCCCAAGCTAATCTATAATTAAACCAAGGGGGTTGTGAATTCCCCTAAGTAATGATGATTGGTTTGTCATGTTGATGTTATATTGCAAGTGAAGTTGGTATGACGATACCAACAATGTATGCCTAAATGTGTATCATGATTTAATAAATGGGAATGTGTGATGATTGTGTTAATTGGTCTTTAATGAGAGTTGTGTAGTTGAGTCATGAAAGTGGAGGTACCGAGGGACCAACACTGGAAGCCGTGGTAGCCGATGTGGGGGTCTATATGAGCGGGGTAGTTTGAGCCCCCCTTATTAATATCATTTGATTGGGTGGTTTGAGTACCTCACATCATATTATATAATTCGATTCTAGTGTCACCTTGATAATCTTGGAGGTCTGAGTCCCCTATAGTTCATATGTATACCGTATGGTTTGTACGGCCACACTCACTGGGGCCTTATCAGCTGGGGAAGAGCTGGGCCCATATAGATTGTGGGTGCCTTTTTATGTTATGATGGTTGAGCTATAGAATCTAGGCTAAAGTTTTAAAGTGCATGAAAAGCCTTATTCCCTATCCTGACATGCGATATATATATACATACATATATATATATACATATATATACACATATTTGATCATGTGCATTACTTTTGAATGATTTTGAATTGTTGATCAGGGCATTTTGTTATCCTTATCCCTGAGTTATATACCTGTGTTCACCTCACTAATCATCTCTAGATGCTGTATCCCCATGCAATGTAAGTACTAGAGATACCTCTACTTTTCCTATGCAGATTTAAGTGGATCATCTCGGTTTGTTGGTTTGTTCTGGTGAAGTGGTAAGCTTACCTTTTTTGGAAAATTTAGACATTTCATCAGTTATTATCTTAGCTTAGAATTGAGAGTTTTCATTATCATTAACATTATCATTGTCATTGTCATTGTTATCTATCACAGTTAGGGATATGTCAGAGTTAGGATCTTTTGTTAGAAGGTTTTATTGGATTACTGTGGACTTGGGTGATGTTGGTCGATTATTTTGGTCGATTGATGATTATCAGTTATAGACATATCCTTTATTCCTTAAACTTATCTTGTTATATGTTCAGAATTCATCTGACCATTGGGGATATTGTGTTGTATGGTTAGGTGTAAAGGGGTGTTCTCTAGTCCCCGGTGGACCTGAGATACCCGTCATGGCTAGGTCCTGGTTTGAGTCATGATAAAGATGGTATTAAATTCTAGGTTTGGTGTCATTAGGTTTCCATATATTTGTGTCAAGTAGAGTCTCTTTTATGAGCATGTATCATGCCACACTTATAGGGGAGAGGCTACGAGGCATTTAGGAATATTTTCCTTCTTGTTGTTCTATTTCAAGCTCTAGAGTATAATTTCTTGAATCTCCTCTAATTTCCGTATGTTTGATTTTTAGATAATGCCTTCCAGAATATATGATGTTCGTGGAAACTCTTCTGTCACATCTGAGGACAATGTGGATGAAACTCGTCCTACTCCAGGAGTTCAAACACCAATCTAGGGTCGCTGCTTCTGATTGTCCAGATAAAGCTCTATCAATTCCCCTTATCCCACCTCAGTATGGCATGTCTAATGCTAAGTTTCATCAGTTGATTCATTTACTTACCCAGTTGGTGGCCTCCCATACTAAGCATGTTACTTTTGTTGCTCCATCCTCCGAGGCCACTAAAGTTGGCCAATTTATAAGGTTGAGTCCTCCTATTTTCACTAGTTCTAAAGTTGAGAAAGATCCTCAAAATTTCATTAATATGATAGGAAAGATCTATCGTGTGATGCATGATACCGATGTGAAGGGTGTAGAGTTCGCAGATTTTCAATTGAAGGATGTAGCATACCAATAGTATTAAGAGTAAGAACAGCTTAGGGGCAATGATGCCGAGTCCACTTTGTGGGATGAATTTTCTAGTGGTTTCTTGATCACTTCTTTCCTTAAGAGTTAAGAGAGGAAAAGGCTGAGGAATTCGTTATTGTAAAGTAGCACAGGATGACAATAAAAGAGTATGCTTTGAAGTTTCATCAGTTATTGCACTATGCTCCTGAATTGGTGTCTAGCATGAGGGCTAGTATGAGAAAGTTTACCTCTGGATTGTACCGTGAGTTGATCTTAAAGAGTAAGGATGCCTTGTTGAAAAAGGATATGGACATCTATAGACTTCTGGTGTATATGCAACAAGTGGAAGAGGAAAAGAGTAAGCAAGCAGAGATGAGTGAACGTGAGAATAAGAAGTTTTGCTATTTAGATCAGGGTGGTGGTCAAGAATAAAGTGGTAGAGATGGTGGGAAGTGGTCTAAGAAGAAGTGGGACAATTCTGGTTCCTGCTCTACAGCTAGTGATCCTTATCCAAAGTTGTTAGGATATCGTCATTCTCAATATAATAGTGGGTTTACATCACCAGGATCTGAACCTCAAGCTAGTGGGGCTCAGTCAGTTCCCTCGTATCCTTCTTGTAGATTCTAGGGTCAGGTGCACCATCGTGTTTATGAATAAGGCAGGAACAAATGTTTTAAATGTAGGCAAATTGGTCATATGCAGAGGGATTGTCCTTTTAGGGATGCTTCTAGGGAAAATAAGATTCTTATTGCTACCCCATCAGCTCTTGCACCAAGAGGTACCTGTCTCTGGCACAGGTCAAAACTATCTGTATGTTCTTGCCACCCGCTAGGAATTCGAGGCGTCCCCCAGTATTGTTACTGGTATGTTCAAACTCTTCTCTGATGATGTATATTGCCTACTTGTTCTCGAGTCTACTCTATCTTATATGACTCCTTATGCTATCCATCTTTGTTTTGATCCTGGATGTATTTCAGACCTTTTCACTATGTCCACCCTAGTGGGTGACTCTATTGTGGCTAGATGGTTCTATAGGGGTTGTGTGATGTTGATCTATGGTAGGGAGACCTTGGTGGATCTGATAGAGTTGGACATGTTAGACTTGATTTTGGGGATGGATTGGTTGTATTCGTGCTATGCATCTCTTGATAGTTGGACTCGAAGGGCTAGTTTCCATTTCCCGAATGAGTTGGTGATGGAATGGGAAGGTAGTTCCCTAGTACCTAAATGAAGGTTCATTTTGTATCTTAAAGCCTGGATATTGGTTTCCAAAAGGTGCCTTTATCACCTAGTACAAGTTAAGGATTCTAGATCTGAAGGTCCTTCTTTGCAAACTGCACCTGTGGTTGTGAATTTCCCAAAGTGTTTACTGATGATCTTTCTAATACTCCTCCTGGCAGGGAAATTGACTTTAGGATTGATCTTTGACCCTCCCCACCTTGGGGCCTTGTCATAATGGGCGTCCTAAGTACGGCCAAGACTGAAGACCACCCCCGTTACCCAACCCAACCTTTAGCCGCCTGCCCTGAGTTGGGTGAATTCTGAGCATGAAACATACTAGTGTAACAACTCACACAAAGACCCTGGGAATAGATCACAACCATGACCAACCCAACCGAGTCCAACCGTATCACACCAGCTTCCCAACCACACCAAACCAAACCATATGCCATAAACCAGTCCATAACCAAATAAGTTAGACAAAATTTAATTTAATTAATCCCAACATGTATTACGATGGAACAATGAGAAATCTTATGATGTGGTGTCAGCCCACTAACCTATTCCAATCCCAAGGCTGGCACCAATATCGATCCCGCCCATACCGACACCTAGAAGTACCAAAAAGCCTCTATAAAAAAGAGTAAACAAATTCGGTTGGGACATGCTCCCAACCATGGCCAAAACCAATATCCAAAAAAAAGTAAAGTATCTACAAAAATCCATAACATGAAATTATGTCTTTTGAAAGGAGGGAAGCTCACCACTTCAGTCCAAATGTTGAAACCAAATTCGCGTGCTAAATAGGAGGAGTAGAATGGCAGGTTCCTGCATAGCGTGGGTATACAACTGCCAGTAAACGGGGTTAGTGAATAACGGCTATCATGAATTTCACTATAAGGATAAAATAATGCCAGTTATAAAACCAAGTAAAACCATCCATAATGCATACAACAATACATATATAAATGGAGGAAAAGGGAACCTGGTTTAGCATGCATTGAAAACCTTTACCTGGGCTGTGTAGCTTAGCCATCATAAACTACCCATGGGCGATATGGGTTCAGCTTCCCCAACTAAAGGGATCCAGTGCATGTAGCTGCACGATCGGGGATGTATCCCATGGGATGAATAGTAAATCACCCAATAGTTTGACATCATGCACACAGTCCACTAAAACCAATCCTCATATCGATAAATACGACTTTCTAGTTTTGCCCCCCCCGGGACTACCACCTTTTACGGCTTTGCTACACATCCTTTCATTAATGCCCAATTAAAACTATTTCAAAATAACCAACCAAATCTATTCACCATTTTATTAACCAAGACCGATATTAGTGGTATCGTCATACCACTCCTTACTTGAAAGTAATATCCTTAGACAAAACATTTAGGTTAAGGGGACTTTCAAGTGCCCTTCCATATACCACGTTAAACCACTTGAGAGACTTCCATGTTCTCTACAAGCATAACCATTTAGACTTTATCCTTTTCAAACTATTTAAACTATGCAAAGTTCCTTTACCAAATTTAAAACATGCAAGAGTTCCCTTAAAAGAAGTCAATGCAATGAACATATCTTTATAAGAAATTTGTCAAACACCTTAGGGGCATAATATAACCAAAACCAATTTCAAAGACCATTAAACCATTACCATGCAATCTAGTTGTCCGAAAACATCATTAATACATATAAAAGATAATTAAAACCATAAGGAACCATATCCAACCATTTTATATCAAAATTCCCAAATAATAGTTGAAAGCTATAATCATCAAATAGAAAAACCATGAAATCAATCATATAAACCATGCCTTTAGTTGAAATCACAATGAGTAAAGAGAATCAAGCCTTATGCCGAAGAATTGATGGAAAGAAATCACCAAAGCAATCCCCAAAGCAATCCTCAAGATGAAACCCTATCCTTCTTGACCAAAAAGCTCTTGAGAGAATTATGGAGTGTTTTTGGAATAGTTTCTAAGTGTTAATGAATAGAGTAATAGGGTAACTAACCTCCTAAGTGTATTAAAAGTTGTGGGTCTTAATTAGGGTAAGTAGGAAAATATCCAGAATACCCCCACTTAAGTCCCTTAAAAATCCCATCATAGGGATACGATTGACCCATATGAGTCATACTCTCCCAATACAATTGGTACCAACCACTTGTATCTAAGCCTCAACCTTGGATCAGACACTATCCAGTATACGACTTATCCAACCAAACCGTAACCACAAAATATGATCCATACCCATGACCCCAGGAGGATCAAACACTGCCCACCATACGAGTCCCTGATACAACTCGTACCAAGCCCTTACGAGTCATACCTCTAAGTCATACCTATTCTAGTGACCAAAACCATCCCACCAACTAACACTAGTTAGTATACGATAGGACTCGTACCCCAACATAAAGATCATACCCATGAGTCATATTGGGTCTAGAGAATGGAATTCTAGGAAATTTTCTAAGGGTCAAAACCCAGGATGTTTCAGTCTCCCCCACTAGGAACACTCATCCCCGAATAACGAACAAGGTAGGGGTAACCACACACAGAGTTATTTGCATTATAAAACATCCTTTTAACAAAGTTTGAAAACAAAAAGGGAAAAGATGTTAATCTTTTCTTCAACAAACTCAGAAAATAAAGATAAGTTGAAGACACATACCTTCTGCACGAATCCCAAGATCAGAAAACAAATGCAGATACTTAGAATCTATGTCCTATTCCACTTCCCAAGTAGCTTCTTCCACCTTATGGTTTCGCCATAGAACCTTAACTGAAGCCACATCCTTGGTACGTAACCGATGAACTTGCCAATCTAATATCTCATCCGGGACCTCTTCATTAGACAGAGAATCAAAAATACCTAATCCTTCCAAAGGAACAATCAAAGAAGGATCACCAATGCACTTCCTTAACATAGAAACACGAAAGACTGGATGAACCAAACTAATGTTAGATGGCAACTCCAACTCATAAGCAACATTATCAACTCTCCACAAAATCACATAAGGACCAACCTATCGAGGACTGAGTTTCCACTTCTTGCCAAACCACACCACTCCTTTCATGGGAGACACTTTGAGGAACACACTATACCCGAGCTTAAACTCCAAGTCTATGCCTATATCCGCATAGGACTTTTGGCGACTTTAGGCAGCTTTAAGCCTATCCCAAATCACCTTCACCTTCTCCATCGCTTGATAAACCAAATTTGGGCCAAACATATTCACCTCCCTAAGCTTAAACCAACCAACAAGATATCTATAGTCCTACCATAAAACGCCTCAAAAGAAGCCATACTAATACTACAATAGTAGCTATTATTGTAAGCAACTCCACCAAAGGTAGATGCTTAACCCAATTGCCACCATAATTAATCAGATAGGCCCAAAGCATATACTCTAATGTCTGAATAGTTCTCTTTGCCTTCCCATCTGACTGTTGATGAAAACAGTACTTAGACTAACCTTAGTCCCCAACCCTTTCTGGAAAGACCACCAAAAATAAGACATAAACTGCATACCACGATCAGAAATAATTAAGATAGGTATCCCATGCAGCTTCACAATCTCATAAAGATACAACTTCACATAATCCTCTGCTAAAAAAGTACTCCGTACTAACAAGAAGTGCACAAACTTAGTCATCCTATCCATGATGACCCAAATCGAATCAAATTAGTTTCTAGACCAAGGAAGATTGGTAATGAAATCCATATTGATCATCTCCCACTTCCATTCAGGCAACTTGACTTCTTGATAGAACCCACCAGGCCACATGTGCTTAACCTTAACCTGTTGACACACCATGCACTTGGTTACAAAATTAACTACATCCCTTTCATACCATTCCACCAATAGTTCACCCTGAGATCATGATACATCTTTGTCGAGTTGAGCTAAATAACATAGCGCAACTCATGCGCCTTAGCCAAAACCCTTTGTCTCAACCCATCGATATCAGGAACACACAACCTCCCTTAGTACCATAAAGTACCATTATCACTAATCTCAAATAGTTCCACCTTTTGCAGATCCACCATGAACCTTTCACTAGAAATTGTATAACCCAAGAAATTTATAATGTTCAACAAAAACTCACACTTAGAGAACCTGGCATACAATTATTGTTCCTTTAAGGTTTGTAACACTCCACAAATGTGATTAGCATGATCCACTTCACTTCTCAAATACACCAGAATGTCATCAATAAATACAATGAAAAAGAGATCTTAGTACTATCTGAACACTCTATTTATCTAGTCCATAAATATTGTCAAAACATTAGTCAACCCAAATGACATCACTAAGAATTCAAAATACCCATACCGAGTATGAAAATCTATCTTAGGGATATCCACCTCCCTAATCTTAAGCTGATAGTACCTAGACCAAAGATTTATCTTAGAGAAAAACTTGGCACCTTGCAACTAGTCAAACAAGTCATTTATCCGGGGAAAAAGATACTTATTCTTGACCCTCACCTTGTTCAACTGCCTGTAGTCAATGCATATCCGAAGGGAACAATCCTTATTGTGCACAAAAAACATCGGTGCACCCCAAGAAGATACACTAGGATAAATAAACCCCTTATCTAGAAGATTCTTAAGCTCCTTCTTTAGTTCTCTGAACTCAGCCAGAGCCATTCTATACGGAGGAATATAAATTGGACGAGTGTCCAAAAGCAAATCAATACCAAACTCTATTTTCCTCTCCAAAGGAACATCAAAAAGATCATCCGAAATGAACTCTAGAAACTCATTAACCACAGGGACCAAAGGCAAAAAAGGACCTTTTGAGTTAGAATCTTTACCCCAAATCAAGTGATAAAATAACCCTTGGAGATAACCTCTAAGCTCTAAAATAAGAAATAAACTTCCCCCTAGGAGCTAAGGAACTACCTTCCCATTCTATAACTAGTTCACCAGGGAATTCATAGATAACCTTATGGGTCTGATGATCCAAAGACGTGTAACAAGAATGCAACTAATCCATACCAATTTTTTTTGCAAAATCTACCATATGCAACTCAAACACATCCGCCAAGGTCTTCTTGCTACCAATAGATACCACACCCCATGTAGACCCTCATAGCAATAATCGAGTCACCTATCAGGGTAGAAATAGATAAAAAATCCAAAATGACTTTTGGAACAAAACCAAAAGACATAGCCACATGTGGAGTCACATAAGAAAGAGTGAACCCCAGATCAAGAAAACAATATACTTCATGAGAGAAAAGTTGTAATATACTAGTAATGACATCGGGTTATGCCTCGAAACCCTGTCAGGATGCCAAAGAATACAACTTATTTAATCAACACTAGAACCAGGAGTAGTAACAGAAGAAATTCCCCACCACCTGGTGCAAGAGAAGAAGATGAAACCATAGGAATCTTGTTAATCCCTGTAGCAACTTTGTTAATCGAATAATTCCTGATCGATGGCCTACCTGTCCATACTAAAAGCATTTCTCACTTTCTTCCTTACAATAAACCCGATGATGACGACCACAAAATTACCAAAGAGGACACAAAAAAACCAACTGACCTCCATTCACTTTTGATTAGGCAACCTGTGCCTAAGAATTATCACCATCTTGATGATGTTCATCTCCCGACTGATAAGTAGAACTAGCAGAAAGTGAGATAAAAATCCCCCACTTCTTTTTCTGCCACTTGCCATCATCTCTACCATTCTAAGACTGAGTACCTCCCTGATGAAAAAACCTACTCTTTTTTACCTGCCTATCCCCAAACTTTGCCTGCCTCTTCTTTTCATTCTCAACTCACTGCATATGAATAGTTAATCGAGAAATATCCATATCCTTAATCAGGAAAGAATTCTTTCTCCCCAGAATTAAATATCTATTCAACCCAAAAGCAAATTTTCTCATTCTCGACCTTATATCAGCCACTAAGTTAGGAGCATACCTTGATAGCTGATGGAACTTCAAAGCATATTCCTTTACTGACATCCTCCCCCACCTAAGATTTACAAACTCCTCTATCTTAGCTTCCATCAACTCTTAAGGAAATAACCGATCTAAGAAGGCATTAGAAAACGCCTCCCAAAACCCTTTCTCTTCCATATCACCTCTATCCCTACCCCACTCCTTATACCACTGATAAGTAATATTCTTGAGCTGGTAAGCTACAAAGTTAACCCCCTCTATATTAGTAGCGTACACATCCAAAAGATATTTTCCACCTTATCCAAGAAGCCGTGTGGATCCTCCTCCACCTCCACTCCAGTAAAAGTTGGAGGACCCATCTTCATTAAATTGACCAACCTTTATGGCCTCAGCAGATAAATCACCAGCCGCACCTCGATCGTCCTAAGTAGCAACTAATTAGTTAATAACATAAATAAACTAATAAAATTCTACATTTTTCATATTAATCTGAGGTACTTAAGAAGAACTATCCAAAATAGGAGGAACTTTAGCACCATTAGAAATAGGGCTATGAGATTGAAGATGTACCCCAAACATAGGACGTACCCCTTTAGCATTATTCCTAGATTGGATGGAAGAATTTCCTTGAGTTCTAGATCTAGGAGGCATGATTTGAAAGAAAATCAAACAAGGATTAAATAGGATTCCAGGATTGAGAACTCAAGCTTGAAGATAGAAGACTAAGAAAGTGAAAAATTTCTAAATGCCTTGTAGCCTCTATCTTATAAGTATAACATGCTTTACACCCCTAAAAGAGACTCTACTCAACACGGCTTTATAGACTCCAAGTTGACCATGAACCTAGGCCATGATACCAACTTGACATGACCCACCCTAGGGTGTTATCATAATGGGTATCCCAAGTCTGACTAGGACGGAGACCACTCTCGTTACCCAACCCAACCTTCAGCCACCTTCCCTGAGTTGGCTAAATTCCAAGCATGGAACATACTAGTGTAACAACTTACACAAAGACCCTGGGAATAGAACAGAACTGTGACCAACCCAACTGAGTCCAACCGTATCACGCCAATCACCCAACCACACCAAACCAACCATTGGACATAAACCAGCCCATAACTAAATAAGTTAGACAAAATTTAATATAATTTATCATAAAATGTAATATGATAGAATAATGAGAAATCCTGTTATATGGTGTCAGCCCACCAGCCTATTCCAATGCCAAGGCCAACACCAATACCGATCCTATACATACTAACCCCTAGAAGTACCGCAAAGCCGCTATCCAAAAGTGTAAATAAATCCAGTTGGTCCATGCCCCTAACCATGGCCAAAACTAATATCCAAAATAAAAGAAAAGTATCTAAAGAAATCTATAACATAAAATAATGTCTTTTGAAAGGATAGAAGCTTACCACTTCAGTCCAAATATTGATACCGAATTTGGGTGCTAAATAGGAAGAGTAGAATAGAGGGTTCCCGTATAGCGTAGGTATACAACCGCCAGTAGACGGGGTTAGCAAATGACCGCTAGCATGAATCTCAAAATAAGGATAAAATAATGCCAGTTATAAAACCAAGTAAAACCACCCATAATGCGTATAACCATACATATGTAAGTGCTAGGAAAGGGAATTGGGTTTAGCATGCATTGAAAATCATTACCTGGGTTATATAGCTTGGCCATTCTAAACTACCCATAGGCGATATGGATTCATCTACCCCTGTTGAAAGGGCCTCAGTGCGTGTAGCCGTATGACCAGAGAAGTGTCCCATAGGATGCCTATTACATCCCCCAATAGTGTGACATCATACATACGGTCCAATAAGACTAATACTTATACTTACATTAGAAAATATAAGTTTCCAGTTTTGGCCTTTTTGGGATCGCCACCTTCCAGAACTTTGCTACATCCCCCACCACTAATGCCCAATTAAAATTATTTCCAAATAACCAACCCAATCTATTTACCATTTTATTAACCAAGGACAATATTAGTGGTATCATCATACCACCCCTTACTTGCAAGTAATATCCATAGCCAATCTATTTAGGTTAAAGAAGACTTTAATTTCCCTTCCATATGCCACATTAAACCACTTGGGAGACTTCCACGTTCTCTACAATCATAACCATTTAGCCTTTATCCTTTTCAAACTATTTAAACCATGCAAAGTTCCTTTACCAAGTTTAAAACATGCAAGAGTTCCATTAAAAGAAGTCAATGCAATGAACATATCTTTATAAGTATTTTGTCAAACACCTTAGGGGCATAATATAACCAAAGCCAATTCCAAAGACCATTAAACCATTACATGCAGTCCAATTGTCCGAAGCCACCATTAATGCATATAAAAGATAATTAAAACCATAGGGAACTATATCTAAATATTTAATATCAAAACCCCCAAATAATAGTTGAAATCCATAATAATAAAATAGTAAAACCATGAAATCAATCATATAAACCATGCCTTTAGTTGAAATTACAATGAGGGAAGAGAATCATGCTTAATATTAAAGAATTAATGGAAAGAAATCACCAAAGCAATCCCAAAACAAGCCTTAAGATGAAATCCTAGCCTTTTTTCCCCCAAAAGCTCTTGAGAGAATTATGTAGTATTTTAGGAATATTTTCTAAGTGTTAATAAATAGAGGTATAGGGTAAATAACCTTCTAAGTGTATTACAAGATTTGGGTCCTAATTAGGGTAAGTAGGGAAATGTCCATGAGAATTTTATGTTATGTAGTTGAAGAGGAAGTGGGATTTGGTAAAGGATATTCACCATTTGGTTAATCTTGGAGTTCATCTTTTGGACTTTAAAAATAGTGGTGTGATGTTCAATAGGCGGCGAAGTCATCTCTTAGTGCTGAGGTGAAGGAGAAATATATGTTGAATCCTATCTTAATGCAAATCAAGAATAATTTAGGTAGGCAGAAGGTGATGATATTTGAGATCGATGGTGATGATATCTTGAGGTATCAAGGTAGATTATGTGTTTCCAATATTGATGGGTTACCAAGAAGAATTTTGGTCGAAGCCTATGAGTTGCATTAAACAATTCATCGCAGTTTGATGAAAATATATCTTGATCTTAAAGAGATTTATTTGTGGAATAATATGAATAAGGATGTGGCCAATTTGTGGCTAAGTGCATTATATGTCAGCTAGTGAAGGTGGAGCACTTGAGGCTCAGTGGGTTGACTCAAGAGACTGAGTTGCTAATGTGGAAATGGGATATAGTTAATATTGATTTTGTTATCGGTCTTCCATAGTCTCGCCAGTAATTTGATTCAATTTGGGTCATTGTGGATAGGATGACTAAGTTTGTTCTCTTCTTCCCTATGAGGATTAATTTCTCTTTAGAGAATTATGCCAAGTTGTTCATTGAGGAGATCATGAAGTTGCATGGTACTCCAATTTCCATCTTATTTGATCGGAGTACTCAGTTCTCATCCCCCTTTTGGAGGTCTTTCCAATGAGGTTTGAGGACTAAGGTGACCCGTATTACTACTTTCCACTACAGTTAGGTGGGCAAGTAGAAAGGAAAATTCAGGCCTTGGAATATATGCTTTGGGATTATGTTTTTTTATTTTAGTGGTAGTTGGTTTTACCACTTGCCTCTCATAGAATTTTCCTACAACAATAGTTATCACTCTAGCATTGGTATGGCTCAATTTGAGGCCTTATATGGTAGGAGGTGTAGGTCTTCTATTGGGAGGTTTAAGGTCGGTAAAAATAAGTTATTTGGTCTTGATTTGGTTAACCAAGCAATAGAGAAGGTGAAAATGATTCGGGATTGACTTAAGGACGCCCAAAGTCACCAAAAGCCCTATCCAGACATGAGACAAAGGGATTTGGTATTTAGTTTTGGTGATTGGGTGTTCTTGAAGGTGTCTCCCATGAAAGAAAAGATATGATTTTGAAGAAGGGGAAACTTAATCCCTATTATGTTGGTTTGTCTTGGTTTTGAAGAGAGTTGGTAATGTTGCATATAAATTAGAGTTGCCTCTTAGTTTGAGATCGATTTATTTGGTGTTTCATGTTTCAATGTTAAGAAAGTATGTGAGTGATCCTTCATTATTGTTCCTTTGGATAAGATGGGTGTTTAAGAATTCTTGTCTTATGAGGAAGTTCGGTTGAGATTTTGGATTGGAAATTGCATCGATTATAGACTAAGGATGTGGCTTTGGTAAGGGTTCTTTGGAAGAACCAAAAGGTCAAGAAAGCTTCGTGGGAAGCTGAGGAGGACATAAAGTCCAAGTATCCATTCTTGTTCCCCATTCCAGAAAATCATGCTTGAGGTATATGTATTCTTTAACATCTTTGTTTATTGTCTTTGTTAAAGGTAAGTGTGGTTGTGTTTGGAGTCAAATAGTGATAATAAATATCTTGTCCTATCATTCGAGAAAGAATGATCCTAAGGGGGAATTATGTAATGCCCTAGGCTTTGACCCTTGGAAATTTTTGAAATGTTATCCTCGTTTTCTTGACTAAGACTTCCCTGATGAGTCATAGAGAGTCTTGACAATTCATTAGACTTAAATCATAACCAAATCAGTAAGTGCATGGCTGAGTTCTTCTCTGAGTATGAGTGGATCACTATGAGTCGTAAAGACTTGTTACAAGTCATTGGGTGCAAATCGTAGGGTGTCAAGTGTATACCCTAAATGGTTGCTGGGTCAACTACGATTGGACACTGCTAGTTGTAGGGTCCATTATAAGTCATATAGGTTGAGTCGTATAGTCAACAGATTATGAGTGATTTGGAGACTATCTTGTATACAACTTATGGTGAAGAGTTGTTATGAGTCATATAGTGACCTGTAGTCATTGACGACTAAATTTAAGTTTTAAAATTGAGGACACTTTGTACAATTCTCTTCTCACCCAATTAAAAGCCCACGTTCATAAAGCACTAAGGAAAGGTTGTTTCTCATTTATAACCTACTCAAGCACTTTCAAAGTTCTCTTTATTCTCTTAAGCAACCATACTTAGGTTTCTAAGAAGTAGGTCATCCAAGGGCTCAAGGATTGAATTCTTTCTGTGAATCTTGGTATTTCAAGCATGTTACTCTTCCCTGATTATAAATTTTCTAAAGTATAAACTTTAAAGTATTGTTCATGTAGTATTGAGGTTGGTTTTGAAACCATGGGTTGAGGGTTTTGAATAACTGTTGTTTATATGATGTTTTATGTTTGTCCCTTGATGGTTTATGTTTATATGGTGGTTTTAAAAATCAAATTGATGCATGGGTATGGTGAATAAACAAGGGGATTATGATTTCCTCAGCTTGTAACTTTTGAAGTGTTTATAACCTAAGCCCCATAGTATGAAATTGGTTTTGAGTATGGAAAATATGCATATTGAACTACTCTTGAATTATTGCATAATGTGAAAGGTTATTGAAGCATAATGATTTTGAATTGAACCTTGTGGGTTGTGTAATTCCCCAAGGTAATATATAATTAAACCAAGGGGGTTGTGAATTCCCCCAAGTAAATATAATTGATTTTGCATGTTGATGTTACCTTGCTAGTATAGTTGGTATGACGATACCAACAATGCATGCCTAAATATGTAGCATAGTTCAATGAATAGGAATGTGCATCATGGTCTTGAGGGACCAACATTAGAAATTGCAGTTGCCGATGTGGGGGTCTAAATAATTGGGTGGTTTGAGTTCCCCTTACTAATATCATTTGATTGGGAGGTTCGAGTCCCTCATATCTTATTATACCATTTGGTGCTTGTGTCACCTTTATATGCCAGGAGGTTTGAGTCCCTTAAAGTGCATATGTATACCCTCTGGTTCGTACGGCCACATGCACTGGGGCCCTATAGTTGGGGAAGAATTAGGCCTATATAGTCCATGGGTGACTTCTTATGTTATAATGGTTGAGCTACACAGTCCAAGCTAAAGGTTTAAAGTGCATGTTAAGCCTTGTTCCCTATCACGGCATATGATATATATATGTGTGTGTATATATATATATATATATATATATGTATATGTATATGCATTTGATGATGTGCATTGGTTTTGGATGATTTTGAATTGTTGACCGCGGTTTATGTTATCCTATCCCTGAGTTACATGCTATTGTTCACCCTACTAACCATCTTCGAACGTTGTATCCCCATACAACGTAGGTACTGAAGATACCTCTACTTTTCTTATACAGAGTTAGGTGGATTGGCTTATTTCATTGGTTCGTTGTTGTGAAGTGGTGAACTTCTATTCTTCAAAAGACTTTGACATTTCATCAATTATTATCTTAGCTTAGGATTGAGCATTTTCATTATCATTATCATTAACATTATCATTGTTGTTGTCATCTGTTAGAGTACCAAGACTGGTTTTTGAATCTTTTGATAGAAGTCTTTGTTGGATTACTATGGACTTGGGTGTTATTGGTCAGTTGTTTTGGATGGTCAATGGTTGTTGGTTGGTTTTTTTTGCCGTTCAATGGTTATCGATTATAGACATACCCATTATTCCTTAAATTTATCTTGTTATATGTTCGGAATTCATCTAATCATTAGGGATATATTGTTTTATGGTTAGGTGCAAAAAGGTGGTCTCCAGTCCTTGATGGACCTAAGATACCCATCATTGCCAATCCCTGGCTTGGGTTGTGACACATCATAAATAAGGAGGATCCAAAGCTAGAAAATACAAACAAGACACTTAATACTAATGGTGGTTCATCAAGTAAGAAGGTGAAATTCATCCTTTGTTACATTCCCTGGGAGGGGATAGATGAAGGACAGTGGAGGTGCAAAATCAAACCCAACACTCCCATATTAACCCAACCCATTCATGTTTGGGCTGGTTATTGACCCGCTCATTTGTTAGCTCAACCCATGTTAATCCAACCCCTTTCAACTCTCTAAAATTGGGTTGATATGTAAGCCACATTATTTTTTGGGAATATTCATCAAAATAATTTAAATTGACTTTTTTATTTAATATGTTATATATTTATAATAAATAAAAAATAATTTTATTTAATATTAAAAATTTATAAAATAATAAATGTAGTAATTAAAATTTAGTAAGAGTTAGACGGGTTAGGTTATAACACGTTACCTAACCTATTTTGACCATAACAAATTTGGGTTGGGTTGGGTGTTGACCCATTTTTATCTAGTCTCATTTTGATGCACCCAAATTTGATCTAACCCACCCAATTATCACTTCTAAAGGACACCCTCTTGAGCTGCAAGTAAATGTACTAGAGGGATTGACCCTTTTGTTAAGCGAAGTGATATGCTGAAGTCCTTCAAAAAGTTGTTCAAAAATTTTATTGCTCCTAAATCTTTGAAAAATTAAGCATTCCCTGCAAAATGTACAAACAAATGTTTTGATCCAATTGATTATAAACTACTTGCATTGTAATGACTTGATTTATGGTGAGTCTTTTGTGAGTTACTCATTTCTATATGATTTGACTATTTTAACCCCACTCGTGGTTGCTTTTTGGTGTTTTTAGGGTTGGGGGATGATTGTCATGGTGCTCAATTTGTGTGAGTTTGTGGTTTTGGGAGGTTAAAAAGGCTTTATAGTTGATTTTGGTCAATATTTGTTAATTTATGCGTTGGATGGAAAAACAGATGCTTTAATAGATCTGAAACAGTGATTTTATGTTGCTAACATGATTAGTGTAGTTTTATGGTTTTTGTATCTTATTTCAACTCTCGATTTGGAAAATTGTGAAATTGGATTTTGGGGGCCAATTTTGTGAAAATAATATTTTTTCAAATTTTGATATTGACATTGAGTCTGAAGCGTTGAATGTACTAGGGTATCATAGTTCATTGGCATTCTCGGCCCTTTGGGTACTTTAGCAGAGGGAGATTTAGTGGTCAATTGGCGCTTTAGCGACCCTGCCACCTTGACGTGTGCCGCTAAAGTGCAAGCCATTTTAGCACCAGCTTGCCACCTAAGTAAGGTTATTGCTTTAGTGATCCCCTAGGCACTTTAGCACTGACCGCTAAAGTGTCCCAGGGTCTATGTTAGCGATACTTGGAACTTGGGTAATATAAATACCCTGTTCTAAATTTATTCACCATTTTTGATACTTTGAGCTTGGGTTTTTGTGTTCTTGGAAAATTTCTTCCATTTTCAATCTTGGGTAAGCTCTAAATCCCTGTTTCAATTATTTTTCTTTGATTCTTCTCATTTAAACCATGTTAAATCTTGATTTCTAAAGTGGAATGAGGGGATTTTGGCCCGAAAGGCCTAAATTAGAAATTTTTTAATTGAAACCCCTATTTCAACCCGTTTTTACTAGGGTTTTGTTCTATGGATTTCTTTAATCATGGGTAATATATTTTGAATAAGAATTCCAATTTTATCCTTCTTTTTCAAAAACTTATTTCGAAGGTCGGCGTTGACCTCAACTCGAAAATGGGCAATATGGGTATCATTGGCTTCTTTTTGATACATAGATTCTGTATTGTTTGTTTTAGTTGATTTTGTGTTTATTCATAAGGGTAAGGATCCTTCTTGAATGCTTTTGAACCCAATTTTCTTCATTCTAGGCAGATAGTCGATTAACTTTCTTCATACTGGCTGGGTAATTACTATTGATATAAAATCATGTTATGGGTGTGGCAACTAATCATGAAAATGGATTTATTATTATTTTATTATAGCGTAGGGACCTATAGTGTTGCTATTTGGTAGTTTTAGGACATCATTGCTATGTGTGACTGTGTGGAGTCTTATATGATGTTATTGGCCTAGTATTTCTGTGATAGGTTGTTTTTTTGGTGGAAAAAAACATAAGTTGATTTTTGTGTGGTATTAAATGGCATATTATTGTATTTGGATCATGGATGGGTGGCTTATTGAGTATATTTTTGACTCATATAGTTTGTATATTGGTTGGATTTAAAGATTCTAAGCATTACATCCTCAAATAATATACATTCATGAAATTGGTACCATTATGGAAATACTGGGTTTTTCTGATAGAAAATGTGACATTTTCTAAAACCCTATGTCGATGTATGTACTGGAGAAGAGTTATAGATATTGGATTGGTATTGAATATTGTATATGGAGATTGTGCGACAAGCTAGTGCGACAAGCTAGTGCATCACATCATTATCATCATCTTTATTGCATTTCATATACTGTGCACATTCTGTATTGTATTTTTATTCATGATTTGATATATATCTATTTGTGCTTCTTTTCTGTACTTGTATATGATATATGTGTATATTTTAGAACTATTAGTGGCGATGGTGTGGGCTACCATTTGGAATATTTTCTAATTGTAGGTATGTGCCCATAGTGTGTATTTTATATACTTTATTTTCTACTTTGATCAGTTGGCCTATGATACCCATTGAGTATAAGTAGACCATACTCACCGTTATTGCACCAATTTAATGTAGATCCAGGTATGAATGCACGGACGATAGCTAATTCAAGCGGTATTTGGAGTATTTTTAGGTAGCAGTTGATTTATACTTGCAGCATTAATCTACTACCTCTTCTTATTTAGCTTATGTTTTGTTTTTATATTCAGAGATAGATTATGTTTTTTTTTTTGGACTATCAATTGTATATTTTGACTTCGAGATGTACCTAATTAGCTCTTACACTATGATACTAAATTTTGGGAGATTTATGGTATATCTATGGCTGGTTTTGCTCTAAAAGCCTTACCTTGAGTTTTGGTGTTTTTTCTCCCTTGTCATATCAGTTTGGGTAATAATCTTACTTGTCAAGGCTTACCGCGATAAGTGCCATCATGACCCTTAGTTTTTGGGTCATGACAAACAAGTATTAGAGCAACCAAGTTCATTGGTCTCATTAATTTAAGACCAGAGTGTCTAGTAAAGTCTTGTGGATTGATATGAAGACATCCATATCTATATTTGAGAGGCTATAATATATCTTTAGGAAACCTCTATTATTTTTTCCTTTATCGTGTGGTTTTTTCTATACCCTAGTTTCACTCTCTTTTATGCAAATGGTGAGGACTAGATCTTGTGAGGTTAGAGATACAGATCTATCATTCAAGGAGAAATCTCAGTCAGAAGGCTAGTTGCGAGCCATGAATAGGCCCAAGGTAGTGGACGAGCATGAGGATCCCTTTATATATATAGAACTATACAGCTCTCCCCCGAGCCTCAGGTTGAGCATGCTACAGATATGGGGCCTACTCAAGTCTCACATAGTTCTTCTGCCCCAGTCTTAGAGGGGTTATTTATTTATTTTTTGACTTATTTAAAAGATGCTCATTTGAGTGCACTTGGTGTTCCTTCAACTTCGAGTATTGCATATTCATCCATGACAGAACCTGCCTATGATGTTCCTTTAGTTTTGAGTATGGATCCTCCAGAGGTACGGATATGTGCTTATGGTACTCCACAGACTCCAAGTGTTGTTAATTTTTCTATGCCGACATCTGAGTATGGTATTCTAAGATTAAGAGTTCAGCCTTTATCTATGCTACCCCTTTGGGTGGGATCTCAACCAACCAGATTCATTATGACTCCTATTATTGTGAGTACAGTTATGTCTTTTGAGGATTGAAGAGGTTTGAGAGATTTACTCATTTTGGTCCACCTAGGTTTAGTGGTATTTTGGGCGAGGATATTTATGAGTTCTTAATTAATTGTCGTGAGAAGTAACCTTGGTTTGCTTGAGTTGCATGGTATTTATTACATTATTTATCAATTAAGAGATACAATTAGGGATAGGTGAAGGTCACTTATTAGTTGAAGACCTTTTGGTTTGCTAGAGATGCCTTGGGATTAGTTTGTTGATGCCTTTTTTGACAAATTTGTGCCTTATAGTTTGAACAACCAGATGACAGATGAGTTTATCACTTGGAGTTGGGCTCCATGACTATCGTGGAGTATGAGGCACCTTTCTATGCCTTTTCTAGATATTTTTATACAGTATTACCACCGAGTTTGAGAAGATATGGAAGTTTATAAAGGGGTTGAATGTTTTGCTTCAGCTTTATATTGCCCATATGGCAGTGTCAAGATCATCATTATAAAGTGTAGTGGATCATTCTAAGATGACTAAGTCTATTCTTCAAGTGTCTCAGGGAGACACCAAGAGGGTGTGCCATCAGAGCGAGTTTAGAGGTTGCACTCCTCGAGGTAGAGATTCTAGAGGCTTTTGTGGGTGTCATGGTAGTCTAATACTAGCATCTTTATAGGGTTTAGGTAGTGGGTCTTCTAGTTTAATAACTTTGGTTGGTCATTTTAGCTCAGTCATACCTCCCCCTATTGAGTTGGGCCACAGAGTGTGCTTTGTATGTGATGAGGCTGGCTATTTGGCCGAGGATAGTCCCCGCCATGTTTCCAAAACTACTCCTATATTGGTGGTAAAAAATAGAGGTTCTACTAGTGGTGTATAAGGCATAGGTAGTGTTTCCCGTGATGGTTCTCACAGGGATACTCAGTCAGGTAGTGGTCGTGGACAATGTAATGCTATATATGGTAGATTTTGATATCATCTTGGTTATGGATTGGTTAGCTACTTATCAAGCTTTCTTAGATGGTTATGCTAATATCGTGATGTTAGCTTTGCCGGGTGTGACAAAGATAGGTTGGAAGGGTTGCTTCATTCGGGTTCTAAGAGAGTTTTATCATTCCTTTTCTCATCTCTTGGTTGAGAGGGGATGTTTGTCTTATTTGGTCCATATGCATGATACTAGCGTTGTTTTACTACCTTCTTTGGATTCTATTTGTATTGTCTGTGAGTTCATGGATGTGTCCCCTACGGATTTTCCTGGTATGCCACTGGATATTGATATTTGCTTTGCTATTAATGTTGAGCCAAGCACCAAGCCCATTTTTATTACTCTTTATAGGATGGCCCTAATAAAGTTGAAGGAATTTAATGATCAATTGCAGGAGTTTTTGGATAAGGGATTTATCTAATCTAGTATATCACCTTAGGGTACATCTATCTTGTTTGTGAATAAGAAGGATGGGTCTATGCATATGTGTATTGATTGTTGATAGTTGGATATGGTGACGGTTAGGACTAAGTATCCTCTTCCTTGTTTAATGATTTATTCAATAAGCTTTAGCATGATTTTGTGTTTTTGAAGGTTGATTTAACATTAGAGAGTCACCAATTGAGGATTAGAGCTTTGAATACTCCAAAAATAGCTTTTCAAACTTGGTACAGTCATTATGAGTTCTTAGTAATGTCCTTTAGATTGACCAATGCCCCACATGCGTTCGTGGAGTTGATGAATCTTGTATTTTTATTTTATCTCGACTCTTTTGTCACTATATTTATAGATAATATCTTGGTTTATTCCAAGAGTGAGGCCGATCATGGGGTGCATTTGCAGATTGTGCTTCAGAGATTGAAGGATGAGAAGTTTTATGCTAAGTTCTGAAAGTGTGAGTTTTAGTTAGAGTCTGTCTTATTCTTTGATCATATGGTGACCAAGGATGGTATTATGTTCAATCCGACCAAGATTGCAGCAGTTCATGATTAGTCTAGGCCTACTTCTCTATTGAGATTCAGAGTTTTTTTTTGTTTTGACAAGTTACTATTGGTGCTTTGTCGAGGGCTTTTCATCTATTATTGCTTCTTTGACCCAAGTTAACTCAAAAAAAGATTTCCTTTTAGTGATCTGATGCTTGTGAGGTGTGCTTTCAAAATCTCAAGGATTTGTTTACTTCAGCTCCTATCTTGACCTTGCCCAAGAAGGGCATGGGTTTTACCATCTTCTATGTTGCTTCTGGTTTTGGGATAGGTGTTATGTCGAGGCTGAAGGGTAAGTTGATTGCATATGCTTATCATCAGTTAAAGCCCTATGAGAGGACTTACCCTACCCATGATTTGAGTTGTATGCAGTTTTCTTTTCTTTAAAGTTGTGGAAGCACTACTTATTTGGAGTTTATTGTGAGATTTTCTCGAATCATTGTAGCCTTCAGTATTTCTTCACCAGCGAGATCTTAATATGAGGTAGCATTATTATCTTGAGTTGCTTAAGGATTATGAACTTACTATTCTCAATCATCTAGGCAAAGCTAATGTGGTTGCAGATGCCTTGAGCTGGAAGTCGACTAGCATGGTAGTTTTTGCATCTTTTGACCCAGGAGAGGCCTTTGGCCTTAGAGGTTTAGTCTTGGCTAATCATATAGTTAAGCTTGATATTTTGACACCTTATGTATTTTGGCATTTGTTGAGGCTAGATCTTTCTTGATAGAGCAAATTTGGGCTCATCAATTTGATGATGTTGGGTTGAGAGTGATTTAAGTTAAGGTGTTGAGTGGTAAGGCTAAAAGAGCCTCACTTAATACAGATAGCATTTTGAGGATTGGAGGCAGAGTTTGTGTGTTGAGAGTGGGTGATTAGATTAGATTGATTTCAAAGAAGGCTCATTGTTCAAGGTATTCCATACATCCAAGAGTGACTAAGATGCATCGTGACTTGAGACATCACTACCAATTGGGAAGTATGAAAAGAGATATAGCAGATTTTATAGCTTGTACCTATGTTCCCAACAGGTGAAGACCAAGCATTTGTGGTGCGGTGGTTTGCTTCAAAGGTTACCCATTCCCGAGTGGAAATGGAAATAAATCACTATGGACTTTATGACTTAGTTTCCTCGTACTTCTCTTGGTTTTGATAGTGTTTGGGTTATCATGGATCAACTGACAAAAGCTTCTTATTTTATTCTAGTTTAGGGTTTTTATAGTGCTGAGAGGTTGGCCCGTATCTATATTCGTGAGATAGTTCGTCTACATGGTGTTCTAGTGTCTATCATCTCAGATAGAGTTTTAGTGTTCATATATCACTTTTGGAAGACTTTTCAAAAGAAGTAGTGGACCCAGGTTGATCTTAGTATAATATTTTACCCCCCAGACCGACGGTCAGTTGGAGTGGATATTCAAGTTTTGAAGGATATGCTATGTGCACGTGTTATAGACTTTGGAGGTCAGTGGGAGTAACATCTAGCATTAGCAGAGGTTGTGTATAATAATAGCTACAATTTTAGTATTGGGGTGGCTCCTTTTAGAGGCTTTGTATGGTAACCATTGTCGCTCTCCAATTGGATGGTTTAGGTTTCTAAAATTAGACCTTGAGGTACGGACTTGCTTAGTGAGTCTTTGGATAGAGTATGGGTCATTCATGACAAACTTCGAGCAGCTTAAAGTAGGTCAAAGTGTTATGCATACATAGACTTCGTGCCTCTAGATTTAGTGTTGGTGATTGAGTTTTCCTTAGTGTGTCGCCCATGAAGGAAGTGGTGAGGTTTGGGAAAAGGGGCAATCTTTTCCCCATGTATATTGGACCTTTTGAGATTTCTTGGACTATTGGGGATGTGTCTTATGAGTTAGCGTTACCCCTATATTTATCAGTTGTTCATCTAGTTTTTCATCTTTCCATGCTTTTGTGTTACATTTCAGATGAGTCTCATGTCATTCTTTAGGATTCAATCTAGTTAGATGAGATGTTTTCTTTTATTGAGGAGGCCGTCTACATTCTATCCAGGAATGTTAGGTGGTTGTGTTCTAGAAATATTCCAGTGGTTAAAGTCCAGTGGAGAAATTGACCTATAGATGAGGCTACTTGGGAGGTCAAGGCTAATATACATGGCAATTATCCCCAACTTTTTTGTTGATTCGGGTATTTTCCTTTCCTTTAGTTTGAGGACGAACTAGATTTTTAGTAACAGAAGATGCAATGACTTGATTTTTGGTGATTTTTGTGAATTACTTATTTGTATGTGATTTGACTATTTTATCCCTCCCCATGGTTGCTTTGTGGTATTTTTGGTGTGTGAATATGATTCGTATGATTCCCATTGCACATCGGTGTGAGTTTGTGATTTTTGGAGGTTAAAAGGCTTTATAATTGACATAGGTCAACATTTGTTGTTATGTGCGTCAGATGACAAAACAAACTTCGCCAGGGAATCTGAAATATCGATGTTCGGTTGGTAATATAGTTGGTGTGGTTTTATGACTTTTGTATCTCATTTTGATCCTTGATTTGAAAAGTTCTAAAATTGAGTTTTGGGGGTCAATTTTGTGAAAATGACATTTTTTGAAATCTTATACCGCCATTGAGTCCGAAGCATCAAATTTAGTGGGGTAGCATAGTTCGTTTACATGTTCAAGATTCTGGATGAATCTCGAGGGGTCTGAGGGTCTTGAAATTTTTCCAATTCTCCAACTAGTGAATAAAAGCTAGTGTGATTGCTAAAGTGACCCTTTGGGATCTTTTGTAGAGGGCGCTTTCGCGGAAAGTGGGCCGCTAAAGTGCAAGCTTCTTTACCACTTCTTTCCCTCTTTAGCAGTTGCCACCTAAGAGAGGGTACCACTTGAGCCGTCCCTGGTCGCTTTAGCGCCACTTTAGTGGCACTTGGAACCTGGGTAATATAATTACCCTGTTCTTAACTTTTTCACCAGTTTTGATACTTTGTGCTTGGGTTTTGTGTTCTTGGGAGATTTCATCTATTTTCAAGCTTGGGTAAGCTCTAAATCCCTATTTCAGTTATTTTTCTTCGATTCTTATCATTTAAACCTTGTTAAGCTTTGATTGGAAAAGTAAAATTTTGTAATTTTGGCCCGAAAGGCCTAAATTAGAAATTCTTCGATTTAAACCCCAATTTCGACCTATTTTCACTTGTATCTTCTTCTATGGATTTCATTAATCATGGGTAATATATTTTTGAGCTAAAATTCTGGTTTTTTCCTTCTCTTTTGAAAACCCATTTTGAGGGTTTGTTTTGACTCTGACTCAAAAATGGAAAACATGGGTATCGTTGTCTTGCCTTTTATGAGTAGATTCAATATTTTCGTTTTTTATTCTAAGTTCATTCATGAGGGGAAGGCTCTATTTTGAAGGCTTACAAACCCGATTTTCTTCATTCAAGGTAGATTATGGCTTAACTTTCTTCAGACTAGGTTGGATAGTTAATATTGATATAAAATCATGTTATGGGTGTGGCAACTAATCATGAAAATGGGTTTATTATTATTTTGTGCCCGTGTGGTGTCCTATGTTGTTTTTATTTGGTAGGTTTGGGACATTATTTGCTAGGTGTTCTGTGTGGGGTATTATATGATGTTATTGACCTACCAACCCCTTCTATACCTTTTTTGTAATGACCTTCCAAGTCATATTCTTGATTTTCATTCATTTCGAGCATTCAAGCCTCCCCACATCGGCTGCAGGTCATTATAACTTACTGAAACTGTTGGTTTAGTTATCGGACAATCCATTTGTATTTTAGTCTCATTCCCTTATTTTGGAGTTTTTGATGTATAAGATTTAGTCTCAGACTAGAACTCCTAGTAGATGACCTCGGATGAGAATTCCTACAATGGCATCAGCTTTAAAATCTTAATTTTAGTCTAAGGGGGCTCTTTGTCTAAGTCTCGAAGCTTCCAGACTCATTTTGGGCTATTCGACGGATTATGTGAAAAATAGAACTATACATGTGGGCACCACACTTGGTCGAAATGATCTCGGATGAAAGTTTTGATAGTTTTACTAAGTCCTGAATATCAAATTTGGTATGGTACATAGTTCATTTGCACTTGGAGTTTCGAGCACCCGGTCGAATTCCATTTTGGATTCGGTCAAAATCTGGTGCATGACACCTGATATGACTGCTTTAGCACCTAATAAGCCATTTTAGCGCTAAGCGCTTTAGTGACTATAGGTCGCTTTAGCAGCCCTGACCCAGTGGCAGGAGTTCACCTTAGAGATCAATGGACGCTAAAGAGAATAACGTTTAAGCATCCATCGGGGTCCGCTTTAGCGGCACATGCGTATGCTGCCACACCGCTTTAGTAGTTGCAGTGCCGCATTAGAGGTATGTGCTTTAGCGACACATGTAGAATTTTTATCTCCTTTTCTCCACCTGATTTCTACCATTTTTACACCAAATTGAGAGCCCAAAGATAGGAAAAGTGGAAAGTCATCCATATAAGTTAAGGTAAGCTAACCTAAATCTTCTTGAAAATTTCCCATTAAATTTCCCTTCAATTTCATCCAAATTCATGGTAAAATTCTTAGAAATTAGGTCTTAAATTCCTAAACTTTGAGGGCTGACTTAAGACCTAATTTGTGCTCCAGTTGTGCTCAATCACACATTCCTTGTCCTTTGAGGGACCTCGTGACGGGTTCAATATTGGATTCTATTTGTGGGCCCTGCGAGCCCGTTCTTTACTGAAATTTGACATAAACCTTATTATAGCAATATGGGTATCATTTTACTCCTAACATTGTATTGATTACTCTTTTGATAACATGACGACATTTTGGGATTGTGGAGTGAAGACGTATGATTCATAGACAATTCAAGGGTTGTAGTTCGACATCGAGGTAGGATTCTGTCATGACCCAATTATAAGTCATAATGGCACCTACTCTGTCCCGCTAGTACGTAAGACAAACCATAAGTCGAAGCTAAATGCAATGGGTTAACTTGGTGAAAAATGCCCAACTTGGGCAGAAATCATCAACACAATTGATTAATACATAAAATATTCGACATAGATAAGATAGACAATACAATATACCATTCCACGACCTGATAGAGCTAGTACAAGAGCATAGAATACTCATACAACTCAAATGGGTAGAATAATCAATAACATCTATCTCAATAACAAAAGACTGAATATCAAAAGATAGAAGAAAATAGGTGCTCTGACTACAAGAGCTGTAAGACCCCGCAAAGTTTCCTCGTAGTTTGAGCCTTAGAGCGTGTCGAGTGAAGTAAAATTCTGGTCCTAAAAGATTAAGAAGTGACTTCCAAAGTGATTAGTCTTTTAACCATGTTGAATTTTCCTGAAAATGACTTTCTATCGTGTGGGAAATTGAGTTATCTTTCCAATGATACCATTTTTATCATATTCTGATATCGGAGTAGAAAGATATAGCCTTTTCTAGAAAGCAGTGGAATTGCCCAAATTCGACGGAAAAGGCCAACGAACTGTCGGGATAGCGATGGACCATCACCCAGACCGTCGCACTAAGGCAGAAGATTGACTCATTGGCCAAGTGCGACGGAGAGGTCCGACGAACCATCGGACTAATGATAGACCGTCGCACCCCAATATTGCAGTCGAGCTAGAAAGTGAGTTTCTGGATCAGGTTCGACGGACAGGATCGACGGACCGTCAGGCCTCTAAAAAATCATCGCATCCCACCGTCGCACAACCTGATCAGTATTTTAAGTCATTTTAAAAGAGGGGTTTTGGTCTTTTCCCACTCTTTTATCATTCAGATATATTCCAAATGAAGTAGATAGCTTCATTCATCATCCAAACATAAGAGAGCTAGGGTTTCTCTTTCTAGAACAATCTAAATCCTTCTCTAAGAAACTCAAGAATTTTCCATAGATTTTACAAGTTGAGTTGAGATTCAAGTTTCCCAAGTCAAGGGTTGCAAGAACCCTCTCTCAAGAGTAAGAAGAAGAGTTTAAAGCAAGCTTGTTCATCCAATTTCATAATCTAAGGTATGTGGGGTTTTGAATAAGGGTAATCCTTTCACCCTTTTGCCCAAAGGCTTATTTTAAACTACAATTTTCTACAATTTATGAGGTTTTTACATGAAATTAAATTAGGGTTTTTCACCCATTGTTATTGGTTGCAAGAGTTTGATGTTTCCCATGAATTAAAAGTCAAATAGCATGATTTTTACATATTTCCTTAAGAAATTGAAGCTGGGTTTATACCCTATGTTGTTATTCCTTGAGAATTTAATAGTTTCAATGTTCTAGAAATTGAAGTACATGAGTATGTTGAGATTTTAAGGCAAATTTCTATAACTTCCAGATTTCAACATGATTTATGAATCTATATGCTATCTAGTATGCATTTTGATGAGTCTTAACTTGAGATTGAATTATGGGTCACTAAGCCCTACTTGAGATTTCAGTTTTTACATACTTTTGTACTATACGTACCCATGATTTGAGTATTTTGAGATCATTGAGAAAGTTTCGACCTAATGGTCATAGTAGCTTTGAAATCCACTTTACTGCATGAGATTATAGATTTTACAGTTGGGTTCTTATTAAACCATGAGATTATTTTAAAGTGGATTTCCATGAGATGAGCGAGATAAACTAAAGGGAGTAGTATTTAGAACTAAGTTGGTAAGTTACTATGGTTTCTTACCCCAGAAATACGTGCCACCATAAGATTAAGATTTTAGGCCAGAGGCTGAGATGAGTGGGCTTGAGGCTGAGATAAGTGATCACTGAGTTGAGTTTATACTCCTTGACAAGAGTATGACACCTCTCTACAACATGAGGTTTCTTTCGTAGGAGGACAAGACGTTGGACTCCATGTAGCTCGCATGGTTTATGTCAGTTAAGAGAACCTCCTTTGAGATGAGATATTTCCTAAAGTAAATAAACAACTTTTAAGTATTGCCAAAGAAGAAAATAGTTTTCTTTAGTAGTAAGAGTTGATCATTAGTTTTTGAACCAAAGTTATATAATTCTGAGTTCTAAGTGTTTTGAGTCTAAAAGAGTTCTAAGTTCTTGAGTATTAAAGAAGTTTTACTCTCCATAAGATCTATGCATGTGTTTGAAAGTATTGTTTAAAGATTCCTTCAGCCTACAAGTAATGAGAATAAAAGGAGAGTACAGATTTTTAAAGCTAAAGTATAATGACTTACGAGATTTGTGTTACATGCTTCATTCTTCATGATTTATGAGTTTTACATTTCTGACTTATTCAAGCCATGTAAGTCATTCCTAGTTGCATGCATGATTTGATTAAAGATTATTGATATTGTTTTATGTAAATCCAAACACGCCCATATACTCAGTACATTCCCAAGTGCTGATCCATATCTATGTCTACGAGCTATATTATCTTATAATGTAGGTTCAGGTGCTCAATCTCAGCCTAGTTAGTGATTTTCGAGTACCTTTATCTACATATCTACAGTGGTTAGTCCTCATGGTTCGAGGACCTATCTTTAAGAATTTTAGTATTTGAGTGGTTATGTTATTGCTTTCAGTTCAGTCTGAGTCAATTGGGGGACCTGTCTCAATGGTTCTCTAGTTCATGGAGTAGTAGAGGCTTTGTCAGGTTAGTTATCAGATTGTTGTTATGTTTAGATTTCCAATATTTTGGTCGTTTGGACTGAGTATTATCTTCGTATTTCCTTTCATTTGATATGAAAGTGCCAGTGTTTTGTTTATTTCATCTTGAAATGAGTTATTATAAGTAGTAACAGGCTCAAAGGGTTAGCTTGGGGCTACTTGTAGCCTTAAGTAACGTGTGACATCTCGGGAGGTCATTTTTGGTCATTACAAACTTGGTATCAGAGCCTAAGGTTTAAGGAGTCCTAGAGAGTCTGACAAGCCGCGTTGAGTAGAATTTTGTTCATCGTTGTGTAGCGCACTACATCTATGAGAAAGAGGTTACAAGGCGTTTTAGTAAAAAGTTGTTTCTTTCTTTCAAATTCTATCATGCCTACAATTGTCCCTCTTATCTGATAATTCGTGCTCTCCTATTTCAGAAAATGTCTCCCCAAAGAGCAAATGCCCGTAGAAACTATAATGAGCAACCCCAACCCATTGATCCTTTGAATGAGACTGTGTCTCATATTGAGTTTCGGGCGGCCTTTTAGGCGTTATCCCAAGAACTCATAGCTAATGTTCAGGCCAATAACCAGTCTGCAATTACCAATCAATAGAGAGGTAATTTAGCTGCTGCTAGGATTCGTGATTTTATACGGATGAATCCGCCAAAGTTTTATGGGTCTAAGTCAAGTGAGGACTGACAGTTGTACCTTGAGAAGGTTAGAAAGATCACATAGGTGATGTATGTTTCAGAGGAAGAAACTTATGAGTTGGCATCTTACAGGTTGAAAGACATTGCTTATGACTGGGTTGTAGTGTGGAAGAAGGGTATAGGTGAGGGTGTTGCTCCTATGACTTGGCAGGTGTTCCAAGATACATTCTTGGACAAGTTATTTCCGTTTGAGATGAGGGAAGCAAAGATTGAGGAGTTTATGAACTTGAGGCAGGGCTCCATGACTGTTATGGAGTACTGTTTGAAGTTTAACTAGTTAGATAAGTATGCTCCTAGTTTGATTGCTGACACCTGATCTAGTATGAGCAAGTTTGTGACAAGTGTTTCTGGGTTGGTACTAAAAGAGTGTAGGATTGCGATGCTGAAAAGGGATATGGATCTATCTAGGTTGATGACATATGCACAGTAGATAGAGGCAGATAAGATAAGGGAGAGAGATAGACTGAGAGGTAACAAGAGGGCTAGATCTGAGCAGCATAAGTATAGTCAGGCTAGGTCCTACAGAGGGAACCGCCCACAGTTTTAGAGTCGTTCTTCTATGCCAGTGCCTTCATCAGCTAGCACTCCCGCTCCTAAAGATAGGCAGGAGCAAGGGAACTGGTTTTTTATGTCTAGGATGTAAAATAGTGTAAGTAACAGACCTCGCTATCCTCCTTGTGCTAAGTCTAGTAGGGATCATCTCGGTGAGTGTTTTGCAGATTTAAGGGGTTGTTTTCACTGTGGCAAGATGGTCCACAGACTTAGAGATCATCCACATACTAGGCAGGGGAACAGAGATGCCGGACCTCAGGCACAGACTACTAGTGTACCAGCTTCTGTACCCCATCCTGCCTTTGCTCAGGGTGCTTCATCTAGCACTAATGGTGTTCAGCGCCAGAACAGATTCTATGCCTTACCATCCCGTCAGGAGAAGGAGGACTCTTCCGATATTATTACTGGTATGCTCCGTGTCTTTTTCTTTGATGTTTATATGTTGATGGAACCCGGATCAAGTTTTTCTTATGTGACCCCAATTGTAGCTGTGAATTTTGAAATGAGTCCCAAAAAGATTCCTGATCCTTTCCTAGTATCCACAGTAGTAGGGGAGTCATTTGCTTCTAAACAAATGTATAGAGATTGTCCTGTTACTGTTCTTCATAGAAGCATACTTGCTGATTTGATAGAGTTTGACATAGTGGATTTGACCTTATTCTGGGTATGGATTGGCTTCATTCTTATTATGCATCTATATACTATCGTACCCTTGTGGTCAAGTTTTAGTTTCCTGATGAACCAGTTTTTGAGTGGTCCGAGAGTTTAGTATTTACCAAGAGTCATTTTATCTCCTATCTCAAAGCCAAAAAGCTAATATCTAAAGGTTGCATCTATCACCTTATTAGAGTCAAAGACACTAAGTCTGAGGCTCCAACTATTCAGTCAGTCAACATTGTTAATGAGTTTCCTGACATTTTTTCAGAAAATCTCCCAGGGGTACCTCCCAATGGAGAGATAGAATTTGGAATTGACCTTCTTCCCGACACTCAGCCTATTTCTATTCTGCCATATCATATGGAACCTGTAGAGCTTAAGGAGTTGAAAGAGCAACTCGAAAACCTCTTAGATAAAGGTTTTATAAGGCCTAGTGTTTCTCCTTAGGGTGCACTTATTCTTTTCGTGCGTAAGAAAGATGGTTCTTTGCGTATGTGCATTGACTATCGTTAGCTTAGCAAGGTCATAGTAAAGAATAAGTATCCTCTTCCAAGAATTGATGATTTGTTTGATCAATTGCAAGGTGTAAGTTATTTCTCCAATATAGACCTTAGATCCGGCTATCACCAGCTTAAAGTGAGGGAATGTGATATTCCAAAGATAGCCCTCTGGACCAGCTATGGTCACTTTGAGTTTCTAGTCATGTCTTTTAGTCTAACTAATGCCCCAGCAGCCTTTATAACCTCATGAATCGAGTGTTCAAGTAGTATCTTGATATGTTTGTCATAGTGTTCATAGATGACATCCTTGTGTACTCCCATACTGAGAATGACCACGCAGATCACCTTAGAATTGTCTTGCAAACTCTTAGAGGTCACCAGTTGTTCACCAAATTTAACAAGTGTGAATTTTGGCTAAGTTCTGTAACCTTTATAGGTCATATCATTTCAGCTGAAGGCATTAGAGCTGATCCCCAAAAGACAGAAGCTGTAAGAAATTGGCCTAGACCTATTTCTCCATCTGACATTAGGAGTTTCTTGGGTCTAGCTGGCTACTACTACCGTTTTATTGAAGGTTTCTCTTCTATTGTGTCTCTCATGACCCATTTGACCCAAAAGAAAGTTAAGTTCTAGTGATTAGATTCCTGTGAAAAGAGTTTTCAAGAGTTGAAGACTAGACTAACTTCAACCCATGTGTTACTTTTCCTGATGGTACAAATGGTTTTGTGGTGTATTGTGATGCCTCTAGAGATGGTTTGGGTTGTGTGTTGATGCAAAGAGGTAAAGTTATAGCCTATGCCTCTAGGCAGTTGAAGTCGCATGAAAAGAACTACCCAACCCATGATCTTGAATTAGCTGTTGTGGTCTTTACTTTGAAAATATGGAGACACTATATTTATAGTGTTCATGTTGATGTATTTACTGATCATAAGAGCCTACAACATGTGTTTACCCAGAGGGAGTTGAATCTTAGGCAGAGGAGATGGTTGGAGTTGTTAAAAGACTATGATATGAGTGTGTTGTATCACCTGGGCAAGGCCAATGTAGTGGCAGATTCCCTTAGCAGATTGTCTATGGGTAGTGTTTCTCATGTAGAGAAAGGTAAGAACAATTTAGCTCATGATTGGGTGTTAGGTTGCTTGATTCAGCTGAGGGAAGTACTTTGGTGAAAAGTAGTTTTGAATCCTTTTTAGTTTCGGAAGTGAAGGAGAAGCAAGACAGAGATCCTAGTTTGGTCAGACTTAATGAGCCAGTTAAGGACCAAAAGGTAGAGGTTTTCTCTTAAGAAAGAGATAGTGTGTTAAGACTGCAGGGTAGACTATGTGTTCCATGAGTTGATGATTTGAGGCAGAGGACTATGGCTGAAGCGCATGGCGTGCAGTATTCCATTCATCCCGGTACTACCAAGATGTACCATAACTTACGGTAAATCTATTGGTGGAATGGTATAAAGAAGGATATGGCTGAGTTCGTAGCAAAGTGTACAATGTGCCAACAGGTTAAGGTAGAGCACCAAAGACCTGGTGGTGTGATACAAGATTTGGTATACCCACTTGGAAGTGTGAGGTGGTGAATATAGACTTCGTGACTAGTTTACCTTTTTTGCGTCATTATCATGATTTTATTTGGGTTGTTGTAGACAGGCTGACTATGTCCGTGCATTTCTTGCCTGTGCATACATCTTATTCAGGTGAGGATTATGTTAGATTGTATATCCAGGAGTTAGTCAGGCTGCACGGAGTTCCCTTGTCTATCATTTTGGATAGGGGTACCCAATTTACTTCTTAGTTTTGGAGAGCATTTCAGCAGGGTCTTGGTAACCAAGTTCATTTGAGTTCCTCTTTTCATCCGTAGACAGATGATCAGGCTGAGAGGACCATTCAGACTCTAGAATATTTGTTGAGGGCATGCACTCTTGATTTCAAAGGTATTTGGGATGAGCATTTTCCATTGATAGAGTTTGCTTATAATAATAGTTACCATGCTAGCATCGAGATGGCACCGTTTGAGGCTTTGTATGGTAGAAGATGTAGATCACCCATAGGTTGGTTTAAAGTGGGTGAAGCTGCCATGATTGCACCTGATGTAGTGTTTAAAGCTTTGGAGAAAGTTAAGTTGATTAGAGAAAGGTTAAAGAAAGCTCAGAGTCATCAAAAGTCATATGCCGATGTGAGGAGAAGAGATCTTGAGTTTGAGGTGGGTGATTTAGTGTACTTGAAGATTTCACCCATGAAAGGGGTGAAGAGGTTTGGTAAAAAGGGAAAGCTTAGTCCCCGTTATGTTGGATCATATAGAGTCTTGAGCCGTATTGGGAAAGTAGCCCATGAAGTTGAGTTTCCCGCAGAGTTGTCAGTTGTTCATCCTATTTTTCATGTCTCCATACTTAAGAAGCATATTGGTGATTCCGTTGTTGTAGATCCTTCAGAGAGTGCTGATATTCAGAACAGTCTTTCTTTTGAGGATATTCCTGTTGAGATTCTAGATTTTCAGATCCGTAGACTGAGGAAGAAAGAGGTTCCCTTAGTCAAAGTTTTGTGGTGGAACCAATCAGTTAAGGGCGCTACTTGGGAGGCAGAAGCAGACATGCTAGCCAAGTACCCACACCTCTTCTCCACGAGTTCAGATTAATCTAAATGTATTATTCTTCCTTAATTCATCCCTTATAATCTAAATTTCAGCTATGCATCTATTCTTATATGAGTTCTTGCAATTTCCGAAGTATTCAAGAGGTAGAAAGATTTTTAGCCTGTTTAGCAAATTGCCTCAGCTATGTGTGCTCAGTTTTTCCTGTATTCCTAGTCTAACTAGAGACATTCGAGGATGAATGTTCCTAAAGGGGAGATATTGTAAGACCCCGTAAAGTTTCCTCATAGTTTGAGCCTTAGAGCGTGTCGAGTGAAGTGAAATTCTAGCCCTACAAGATTAAGAAGTGACTTTCGAAGTGATTAGTATTTTAACCTTGTCGAATTTTCCTGAAAATGACTTTCTATCAAGTGGGAAATTGAGTTATCTTTCCAAAGATACCATTTTTGTCAAAATCTGATGTCGAAGTAGAAAGATATAGCCTTTTCCAGAAAGCAGTGGAATAGCCCAGGTGCGATGGAAAGGGCTGATGGACCATCGGGCTAGTGATGGACCGTCGCCCAGACCATCACACTAAGGCAGAAGACCGACTCACTGGCCAAGTACGATGGAGATGTCCGACAGACCGTTGGACTAGCAATGGACCATCGCACTCCACCATCCAAGTCGAGCCAGAAAGTGAGTTTTTGGATCAGGTTCGACGGACAGGATCGACGGACCATCGCATCCCGCCATCGCACAACCCAATCAGTATTTTTAAGTCATTTTAAAAAGAGTTTTTTGGTCTTTTTCCACTTTTTTATCATTCAGATATATTCCAAATAATGCGGTTGCTTCATTCATCATCCAAACATAGGAGAGCTAGGGTTTCTCTTTCTAGAACAATCTGAAATCCTTCTCCAAGAAACTCAAGAATCCTCCATAGATTTTACAAGTTGAGTTGAGATTCAAGTTCCCCAAGTCAAGGGTTCCAAAAACCCTCTCTTAAGAGTAAGAAGAAGAGTTTAAAGCAAGCTTGTTCATCCAATTTCATAATCTAAGGTATAGGGGTTTTAAACAAGGGTAATGCTTTCACCCTTGTACCCAAAGGCTTATTTTAAACTACAATTTTCGGCAATTTATGAGATTTTTACATGAAATTGAATTAGGATTTTTCACCCATTGTTATTGGTTGCAAGAGTTTGATGTTTCCCACGAATTGAAAGTCAAATAGCATGATTTTTACATATTTTCTTAAGAAATTGAAGCTGGGATTATACCCTATGTTGTTATTCCTTGAGAACTTAATATTTTCAATGTTCTAGAAATTGAAGTACATGAGTATGTTGAGATTTTAAGGCAAATTACTGTAACTTCCAGATTTCTATATGATTTATGAATCTATATCCTATCTTATATGCATTTTGATGAGTCTTAACTTGAGATTGAATTATGGGTCATTAAGCCCTACTTGAGATTTCAGTTTTTATGAACTTTTGTGCTATACGCACCCATGATTTGAGTATTTTGAGATCATTGAGAAAGTTTTGACCTAATGGTCATAGTATCTTTGAAATCCACTTTACTACATGAGATTACAAATTTTACAGTTGGGTTCTTATTAAACCATGAGATTATTTTAAAGTGGATTTTTATGAGATGAGAGAGATAAACTAAAGGGAGTAGTATTTAGCATCGAGTTGGGTAAGTTACTATGGTTTCTTAACCCAGAACTATGTTCCACCGTAGGATTGAGATTTTTGGTGTGAGTTCGAGATAAGTAGGCCCGAGGCTGAGATAAGTGATCACTGAGTTGAGGTTATACTCCCTGGCTAGAGTATGACACCTCTTCCCAACGTGAGGTTTCTTCCTTAGGAGGACAAGACGTTGGACTCTATGTAGCTCGCATGGTTTATGTCCGTTAATAAATCTCCCTTGAAATGAGATATTTTCTAAAGTAAATAAACAACTTTTGAGTATTTTCCAAATAAAAAAGTAGTTTTCTCTACTAGTAAGAGTTGATCATCAGTTTTTGAACCAAAGTTATATAATTCTGAGTTCCAAGTGTTTTGAGTCTAAAAGAGTTCTAAGTTCTTGATTATTAAAGAAGTTTTACTCTCCATGAGATCTATGCATGTGTTTAAAAGTATTGTTTAAAGCTTCCTTCAGCCTACGAGTAGTGAGAATAAGATGAGAGTACAGATTTTTAAAGCTAAAGTATAATGACTCACGAGATTTGTGTTACATGCTTCATTCTATAAGATTTATGAGCTTTACATTTTTGACTTATTCAGACCATGTGAGTCATTCCTAGTTGTATGCATGATTTGACTAAAGAGTATTGATATTGTTTTATGTAAATGCATGCACCCCTATATACTCAATACATTCCCAAGTGTTGATCCACATATACGTCTATGTGCTACATTTCAGGTGCTCAATTCCAGCCTCGTCAGTGATTTTCGAGTACCTTTGTCTGCATCTCTACAGTGGTGACTCCTCATGGTTCAAGGGCCTATCTTCAGACATTTAAGTATTTAAGTGGTTATGTTATTGCTTTCAGTTCAGTCTAAGTTTGTTGGGGACCTATCCCAACGGCTCTCTTGTTCATGGAGTAGTAGAGGCTTTTTCAGACTAGATATCATATTGTTGTTATGTTTAGATTTCTAGTATTGTGGTCGTTTGGACTGAGTATTATCTTCGTATTTCCTTTCATTTGATATGACAATGCCTGTTTTTTTTATTTCATCTTGAAATGAGTATTATAAGTAGTAACAGGCTCAAAGGGTTAGCTTAGGGCTACTTTCAGCCTTAAGCACAGTGTGACGTCCCGGGAGGTGATTTTGGGTCGTTACAAGAGCTCACCCTATCTTCGAAAAATCAACACTATACGTTCAATGATCAACAGTGACAACTAGTACTTCGATCTTAACCAAAAATATACAAAAGTGTAGTATGAGTACCAAAACAACGGGTCCTCAGTAGGCATCATTAGCCGACTGAACTAAATCATGATATAAGTAATAACATAACTAAGTCAAGGTACAGAAACAAACCTGAATCATCTCCAATACTACTGTACATAATAAGTAATTTAACTGGATAACAATATAACATAAGGTATCGACACATGACAACATCATCATGCAATATAAGTAATAAATCAAAATAATAATGCATCACAAGGGATCACACAAGCAATCACAAACTATAAAATTGGCTCTCGTACGCCGATTGGTTTTGAAAAGTAAATAACTCATCACAGACCCTCATATGCCTGGAGAGTACACTCAAGATAGAATAATGCAATAATCTATCATTATAACTAACCAACTCGTTATTCAACCATCATTTCATAATTTACCAACATTCGACAGTGTACCCACATTCCATAATATTACCATCATTTAACAACCTTATCATCGTTACTCACTAGTCATTATTTATTATCTAATCATCTCTTATAGCTAATTCATTTGATTAATAGTCATCATTTAACCTATTTACCACCTATCCACTAATCACCATTTATTAGATAACCATAATTTATCAACTAACATCATTTATTAGCTAATCATTATTTACCAACTAATCCTTGTTTATCAACTAGTCATGATTAGTAACTTAAATAATATCCACCACTAGTATTTATTTATCACTGATCATCAAGTTATGCCACCTTATAATCATCAATCACTTTTGGGCTATAACCGACATCCCTAATATCAACATCATACCCAAAATATATGTATGCATATATATATATATATATACACATAATCATATCATAATAATTAGCCAGACTTGAACCGGTAGATGTACACATAGGTACATCAGCATAATCATCCTCCGGCCTTGCCAGGTATCAATGTATCATCATAATCATCCTCCAGCTTTTTCGAGTATCAATGTATCATTATAATCATTCTCTAACCTTTTCGGGTATCAATGTGTCATCATAATCATAGTCTAGCCTTGTAGGGTATTAGTGTATCATCATAATAATCCTCCAGAATTGAACCAGGTATAATCAGCATCATCATTATCTTCTAGAATTGAACAAGGTATAATTAACATCATCAATATCATCTTTTAGAATTGAATCAGGTATAACCAATATCAACGTGATCTTCTAAAATTGAATCGGGTCTAATCAATATCAATATCATTTTTAAAAATCGAATTGGGTATAATCAATATCAATATCATCTTTCAAATGGAACCGAGTATGTATATATATAGTAAATATCTGGACTCAGACCAATATCTACATCGTTATAATCAGTGGCATAATCAATAGCATAAGTGCTAATATAGTCAAGTATCATGAATTCTAGCATAATAATAGCATAACTTCCAACAAAATCAATAAGCCTAACTTCTACCATAATTAATAACACAAATTGTTAACATCATTAATAAGAATGTTTTCTAGCATTATTACTATCACAATTGTTTAGCATGATCATAATCATAAGTAATAGCATAGGCAACAACTTATGAATAGCATAGTGCAAGGCTTATCATTAGCGTAACAGATATCTTATGCATGGCATAACCAATAGCTTGTCACAACATGATTTATATCTCATCATAGCATAAGTGCCAATCTAATCCATTAGTCTATAGATATTACTTCTAATGTCATCATTACCATCAAGTTCCAAGGTTCCTCAATATTGCCTCAGAAGGGCATTCTCTAGGCATTTAATAAGCATGTAATGCTTTCAAGAGAACTATTCATCAATCTTGACTTCAGGTGGGTCAAAAATCCCACTTATAAATCCCCAAAATACATTACAAGGAAAGTTCTATCCCAGACTAGGCTAAGGTATCTAAATCCACTCTTATGTGTATAGCAAGCCACAATTATACCTAAGGTAAGGGTTCTTTCCAAACACAAAAGTTAAGCCCAAATAGTAACTAAGAAAACCTCCTTTAATATAAGAAACCAAAGCCAATCTTATCCTAAGCATATGTGTCTAAAGAATTTTTATCTAACTTGAGTGCTCTAAGGCATTCTTATACTAAACATGAGACATGAAGACTAATTCACATTAGGCATAAGGAAACAAGTCAAGTGTTTAAACTCTACGATTTTAAAATAGCCAAAATAGTCTAACTAACCTAGGTATCAAATTTCATCAATACAACACCTAGAACCTATCCCAAATCTACACAATACAAAAGAATAATATGAAATAGCTTAATCTAACAAGGGATAAACCTAGCCTACCTCAACATTGAAGAAAGCTCAACGATCCGCTAAACCACCGCTCTTCCCTTTTGAGAAGCCTCCTCAAGATACCAAGCTATCATACACACATTCTACTCATCAAAATGAGAATTATGATACTCGTATTTCACCATTGTGCTTTGGGGGTACAAAAATCACACAAAAACCTCATGTGGGTCCCACTCATAAAAATCATATTTCCAAAACCAACCTAACATTCTTACATGATCAAGGAATCATTATCCTAAAAAATGGATAAAATCTAAGCTAAATTGGGACTGCAATCAAGCCCTCAAGGTTTTGGGGTTTTGAACAAGAAAATGGAAAATCTACCATGAATTTAGAGGAATCTTACCTCAAAATGTAAGATAATTCCAAAAACAAATGCTAATCAAGCTTTCCAATCACCCACAAGTTTCAATGCCACTTAATATCACTATATAGGGTTTATACTCTTAAGATATGGGTGAGCAAAAGCTGAATTCGCGACATAAGGGTCTATGTATGCCTATATCAGGTACTCAGGTCCTGATATCGCAAACCCTAACCTACGATCACAATATTTAGTTGCTGCACACGTGAGTTACAATCGAAACTCATGCCCTGCGATCAGACTACTTTCCCTACCATGGGTATTGAGATCGCGACCCTTGGCTTATGATAGAAGTTGCACCATATGATGACTGAAACTAAGAAAATCTTTCAAGTTTTTGTCAAGCCCTCGGGATTTATTCGAAACCCCATATATGCAAATGAACTATGTAACCACGCCAAATTTGATGTTCTGGACTCAATGGCACAATTGGATTTTCCATCTGAGGTTGTTTCAACCAAATGTGGGTCCTATACCCATTTCTTATTTTCTTAACTTTCTGACCAATAGGTTGAAATGAGCTTGAGTGGATCGGGACATAAATCAAAGGTCCACCTAGCCTAAAATTGATAATCTGGAGTTTTTGGCATAGTCAAAATTTGTATATAAGCTTGTTTTACAAAATTTTTGCCTGGTGGCAAGTTGGAACCAACGAAGACTTTAAAACAAAGAATAGACTCTAATAACCAAATAAACTGCCTGGTAACTGAACTGTCAGCTTTGGCTAGTCATAAATGACTTAGAGCAACTATGGAAAGGCTTTAATGGTGAAAATAAGCAGAAATAAGAAAAATGATATGAAGGGTCATTACAATATACACTACCAAAGAAACTTTCGTTCGTGAAAGTTAAGGATTAGGATACACTTGAAGTCTCAAACAGTTGAGGATACTATATCTGTATCTCTCTCTCGATCTCCAAGTGGACTCCGCACTAGGCAGTGCCTTCACTAAACCTTAACTACAAGGAACTCTCTAGTGTGCAAATGCCTGACATCACTAGCCAAAATAAGTACTGGCACATCCATGCAGGTCAAACACTCATCCAACTGGACTAAGTCCCATCTAAGCACATGAGATGGATCAGGAATATTTTCCTGTAATACAGAAATATGGAAAATCGAATGCACAGTAGAAAAATTTAGAGGTAAGACTAATTCTTAAGAAACCTAACCAATCATACGAAGAATCCCAAAAAGGTCTAATATATCTAGGACTGAGCTTGCCCTTTTTTTTGAACCTCATCACACCCTTCATAGGCAATACACAAAGGAATACCTAATCACCAACTCCAAATCTCAAGGCACAAAGCCTATGGTTTGTATAGGCCTTCTACCTATTCTGAGCCGCCCTCAATCTATCATGAATCACCCAGACTCTATCTATTGACTCCTAAAGTAAATCAGTACCACAGGGTCTAACATCGAAAGTGTTAAACCATCCAACTAGAGAACGACATCTTCTATCATACAAAGACTCAAAATATGCCATATCAATACTCTAATAATAGTTTTTATTATATACAAACTATGCCAAGGCTAAGTGTTTCTCCCACTGGCCTCCAAAGTCCCCAACACAGGCTCGGAGCATATCTTCATGAGCCTAATAGTCCGCTCCTACTGACATTCTGTCTGTGGATGAAAGATTATACTAAGATCCACCTGAGTGCCTAACTTCTCCTGAAATTCTGTCTAAAATCTCATAGTAAATATGTAACCATAGTCTAAAATAATAGAAATGGGCATACCATGCAAACAAACCATCTCCCAAACATAGATATGGGCTAACCCCTCAGCACTAAAAGACATCTAAATAGGAATAAAATGTGTTGACTTGGTCAAATGATCCATAATGACCATTATCAGAACCATGGGAAGTGAGAGGCAAACCATTAATAAAATCTATGTTAATCCGCTCCTGTTTACACTCGAGAATAGGTAACCTCTAAGTCAGACCACCTGGACTCTGATGCTCGACCTTTACCTGCTGACAGTATAGATAAAGAGCTACAAAATCTTCCACATCTCACTTCATAACACTCCACCAATAATGTTGTTTCAAATCTCTATACATATTGTCTGTGCCAGGATGAATAAAATATCTAGAGCTATGAGCCTCATGCAAAATAAATTAAATCAAGTCATCAATCCTCAAAACATAAATATGACCATTAAATCTCAAAATGCACTCATAATCTATGGTGTTACTCTAAGACTCACCACTCAACACCTGGTCACGAAGAAAGTGAAGCTTACTATCCTCAAACTGGTGATCTTAGATCTGATCAAATAGAGACAACCTCACCTCCACACCAGCTAAAATATTTTTAAGATCTAAAATATCATGATGAACTATCAAGTTGGATAAGGACTTGTAAGACCCTGTAAGATCCTAGCTCAATTCAGCTTACTATTTTATGTTAAAAGTTCCAAGAGTTAGAAAATTTCCACTAAGTGCTAAAGACTTAGCCATTTCAAGACCCTAATCTTTAAAGATTTTTAGTTTGGCCTTCCCAGCCTCAGAATATTGATTTCTAGTTAATTCATATGTAGGGAGGTCAAAATTATATCTCGGGGAAGTTTCAAAACTTTTAGGCAAAGTTTAGGCCGTGTTTCGATGTTCAATAGTAAGGCATCGCGATGAGACCGCACCGTGATGGGTAGATGACCCAGGCTCAAGGTTACACTGCGTTGGCTACTTGACCCAGCCCGAGGTCGCACCGTATTGGCGGCTTGACCCAGTAAGGGGTCGCACCGCATTGGCTGCTTAACCCAGCCAGGGGTTACGCCGCATTAGGTAGCCTCCTCCAACTCTTAAATCCTCATCATTAAGGGCATTTGGGTTAATTTCCCCTACCCAAACTTATCAATAACACAAAATTTAGGCCACTTAGGAGAAATATTTGCCTCGCTATTCATAAATTCTCTCAAAGAAAGTCATTCTTCGCTCAAGAACAAACCCTAGCCCATTTAATAGAATCAAAGAATTCAGGCTCACGCTTCAAGAAAATCCTCAAGACTCTTCACAAAATCATCAAGTGAGGTATGCGTGATGTTCATCCATGGCTTTCTTTCACCATGGAGTCCAAGAACCAATTTTATATTTTAAATCATGAAATTTTCATGTTTATAATGAATGATTTTCATGAAGCTTTCATGAATTTTGAATATACATTATGTTTACAAGTGATTTTTGCTGAAAGTAGCCCTTAAATGTTTGATTGATGGAAACTTTATGTTTAATCTCAAATTCATGGTTTCATTATTGCAATTATGTTATCCCATAAGTTTCACTCATTTTCATGATTAAGTATATAAATTTCAAGTGTTTGATCAAATATCTAAATAATTGAATTTTGAACTATGATTCCCTATTATGGTTTCATGGCTTTCATAAGTTCCTTATTGTTATTTCCATTTAGTGTCGGGGGTTATGAATACCCAAAACTTAGCAATTTACCTAGGTTTCAGTATCTCCAGAATGGTTTCAGATAAACCATGGGCCTTGTTATTCAATTAGCATCATGTTCAGTTGTTGGATTAGTTAAGCTTAGTAAAGTTCAGTAATCAGTGCCTTTCAGTTAGGAGTAGGATTTAGCACCGAGCGAATACAACATGACAACTTACTCACTAGTTAGGGAAAGTTGTTAGCAGTAGTCCCTATATTCCAAAACCACATAGCCAACATAAGTTATAAGGAGTCACCCTTCAGATTAGGTTTGACTACCTCCCAGGGGTCACCTATCAGTTTAGGCTTGACTCTGCCCAAGGATCACCCATCAGTTTAGGCTTGATACCCTAGTTCTTTAGTAGCTTAGTAGATCCATACATCCAGTATTAGTACCAATGGAACGGTACTGATACCCTTCCAATTGGGGTTACAGGTTGAACCCCAATCAGTTTAGAATGGGGAATGTCAGTTAGATGATACCTCCCACAGTCTCAGCTCATAATTCAGTACAGAATTCAGTTCAAGTGGCTTGACCAAGGAATACAGATTATTAGTTATTTAGTTATCAAATTTTAGAGTTTTAGTTATACAGATTATTTTAGAAACTTTATATGCTTGGTCTTACACTTTTAGCATTTCAATTTTCATGTATGTTTACTCAGCTATCTCATATTACTCAGCCAGACATTACTTAATGTTCAGTTAACCATGCATTTAACCCTAACCTCATCTCATATACTAGTACATTCAAAGTATTGATCGTACACTCATTTTTTGCACTATGATGTCTTATATTATAGGTTTAGATGCTCAATTCTCCGACCAAGTTTAGACAGGATCATCTAGCCAGCATCAACAGCAGTGATGAGTTCTCATACTTTAAGGATGAGTTTATGTTTATTCAATTGAGTTAGTAGTTCAGTGATATGATCAGTTAGAGTTAGTTGGGGGTTTGTTCCATCAACTCCCCAGTCAATCAGTCTTAGAGGCTTTTCAGACACTTCAAATAGTTAGTTAATTTTATTAGTCTTTTCAATCAGATTTTTAGTATTTTCGCATATGTTTTAGACTTACGTATTCAGTTGCATTACTTTAGTATTTAAAAACTTATGACATGATCAGTTGAATTTTGCACATGTCTTTTATTATTAGCTTTATTTAGTGCTCACAGTAGGTATTATCTCATGGGTTAGTTTGTGGTCACTTGTGACCGTAAGCACAATTTTTATGACTAGGGATAGTCTGAGTAGTTAAAAAACTTGCTATCAGAGCCTAAGGTTTTAAAGTGTCCTAGGAAGTCCAAAATTCACATCGAGTGGAGTCTTGTGCATGGGTGTGAAGCACGCCACACTTATGGACAAGAGGCTACAAGATGTTTTTAGGAAATATTTGCCTTCTTCCAATATTCATGTCATGTGATTCAGCATGAGATCTATTTGAACTCTCTTTTTAATCCAACCTTTATTCAATTATAGAAAATGCCTCCCAAAAAAATAATAAAAAAAGGAATAGGAATCAGCCTGCACCTCTATCCTATTCAGAAAGATCCCTTTAATGAGCACGTCTCTCATGCTGAGTTCATAGCTGTATTCACTACCTTAGCTCACTTAGTAGTAGCCTAGAATAATTATCAGGCTATTTCCCTAGCTAATCCAGTGGTTAACACAACTGCAACTAGGATTCAGAACTTCACCCGAATGAATCCCCCTTAGTTTTTAGGATTCAAGTCTGATGAGGATCTGCAGGAGTTCTTTGACATGGTTTAGAAGGTAATAGATATTATGGATTTCTCCTCTAGTGAGAGTGTGGAGTTGGATTCTTACCAGTTGTAGGATGTAGCTCACACCTAGTTTAAGCAGTGAAAGGAGAATAGAGGCAGAGATACAGGACCTATAAAGTAGAAGGAGTTTGCTACAACCTTTTTAGATAGATTCTTTCCCTTAGAGTTGAGGGAAGATAAAGTGCTGGAGTTTATTAATTTAAAGCAGGTAAGTATGAGTGTGAAAGAGTATTCGCTTAAGTTTACTCAGATCGAGAGGTATGCTCCTCACGTGGTGTCTGATAACTAATCTAGAATGAGTAAGTTCATGTCTGGTGTATCTGATAGTGTGGTCAAGGAGTGTAGGACTGCAATGTTGATTAAGGAGATGGACATATCTAGGCTTATGGTCCATGCACAACATATTAAGGAGAAGAAGTTTAAGGAGAAAAATAGGGAGAATAAGAGAGCCAAAACAGGTAGCTTCAGTTTTGCTCAGCCGAAGTCAAAGGGTGGTAACCGTTCTCAATTCTGACAGAAGTTTTTAGCCTCAGATCTATCTTCATATAGTGTACCAATACCAAAGTTCAAGAATGACAATCAATATAGGGCTCTAGGGTCTAATCCCCAGGTTAGTATGAACAGTGGTCGTACTAATCCTCTTTGTTAGAAATATAGTAGGAATCATCAGGGTGTGTGTAGAGCTAGCAGTGATGTATATTATGGATATGCCAAGACAGGCCATAGGTTCAAAGAATGTTGATTAGATGCTCATAGGGGAAGATATTTATGCCAATAGGGTCAATCCAATTAGTCATCAGCTCCAGCAGGTTGCCCGACTCAGCATAGCCGAGGACGGCACTTCCAATGCTACCAGTAGTCAACATCAAAATAGGTTGTATGCACTCCATTTCTATCATGATCAGGAAAGCTCTCCTGAAGTGGTTACGGGTATGTTATAAGTCTTTCATCTTCATGTATACACTTTATTAGACCCAGAGCTTCACTTTCTTTTGTAACCCCTAATATAGCTGTTAATTTTGGTGTCAGTCCCAAAGCTATAATAGAAACCTTCTAAGTGTCTACCCCAGTAGGTGTATCTATTGTAGCTAGGTAGGTATACAAGAACTGTCCAATCACTATATCCTAGAAAGTCACTTCAGTAGATCTTGCGGCGTTAAAGATGACTGATTTTGATGCCATTCTTGGCATGGATTGGATCCACTCATGCTATGCTTCAGTTGATTGTAGAAACAAAGTTGTTCATTTTTAGTTTTCAAATAAACCAATTATTGAATAGAGGGGTAGTACTTCAATACTTAGGGGTCAGCTTGTTTCGTACCTTAGAGCAAGGAAAATGATATCTAAGAGTCACAAACATAAGCCTAGGTGTCTCAAAAGTAGCAATTCATTCAATCAACATGCTTTTACAACTAAAACACTTGTACCATGCAATCAAAAATAGCACTAATAAGAATATCTTACATAAAATTTTTAAATTGAGTCAAAAATTGGGAATTTCCCCATACCACACTTAAAAATCTACTTTGTCCCAAATGTGAACATTAAAGTAGGAGATGTAAATACTCCCTAAGGCCTCTAGGACTAGATAGTAGCATCTTTTCATATTAATGGGATCTAAGGGGACCCCACACTCAGTCTTTCCCATGCTCCTTAGCTCAGGTTTCTGGTACTCAACCTTTCCAATAACCTGCGAATTAATCAAAAACAAAAAACTACATGAAATAAAAACTAAAAACTGAAAATAAAACATACTACTTAACTTGGGTTGCCTCCCAAGAAATGCCTGATTTAGTGTCGCGGCACGACCCAACTCAACTCAACCAAATTTCTTCATCTTCTTCCTTACACTTGGAGGCCATCTTCTCATTCTTTTCTGACCTCTTGATTGTACACTCTCAAGGTCAATAGCTTTCTCAACTTTAACCTTCTCAATCTCATCAATTACCATCAAATTATGCTTAGGTAGTTGTGGCATAGAAAGCTCAATGAGGTGTTCTGAAAAGGTCTTTGCGGACCAACCACCCCATACTTGTCCCCTTTAATAATAGTGATCATACACAAATCTTTATACCGGGACGATGTGTTTAGTGATTGGTAAACTTTAAATATCGCCTCTTCATCTTCCATCCTCATTGTGACCGTGCCCTCTCTTATATTAATTAACACTCTTCCAGTTTATAAGAATGAACGTCCTAAGATGATTGGTACTTATTCGTTTGCAAGATAATCAATAACAATAAAGTCAATGGGAATAATAAATTTACCAAACTTTATAAGGACATCCTCAATTATTCCTTCCAGATATGCAATGGACCCTTCAGCTAGCTGCAGAACCATGGTGGTCAGTCTAGGCTTTATCAAATCTAATATATTGAACAAATATAGAGGCATCAAATTTATGCTTGCCCCTAAGTCACTCAATGTGCGGACCACCTTACTACTCCCAATTTGAATAGGGAGAGTGAACTTTCTAGGGTCCCTAAGCTTTATGGGCATTTTCTGTGTTACCACCAAACTACCCTCCTCAGTGAGTGTTATTACCTCCACATCCTATAATTTTACCTTATTAGCAACCATATCCCTTAAGTACTTTGTATATTTTTGCATACCCTGCAAAATATCTAACAAAAGTAAGTTAATGTGAACCTCTCTGAACGTGTCAAAGAACTTCTTAAACATTGCATCCTCCTTCACTTTTTTGCCTCTGAGGGAAGGGAAATGGCAGCATCTTTTTCTTCTCTGGCTCAACAATTTTTTTTTCGAGTACTTAGACTTCCTCAACTTGTCAGCAATTTTTTCATTAACCTGTAGGGTAATCAACTCTGTATATACCTCCTTTGTTGACTTGGGAGGTTCTCCTTGAAGCTCTTTACCACTCCTCAAAGTGATTGTCATAACTTGTTTTGGATTTTTTGTATCTCCCAACAAACCACCTTGAGGCCTAGTATTCAATGCTTGTTTTAACTGCCCCAACTGCAGACCTAAGCTTCTCTGGGCCGCTTGCTGATTTTTTACATCTGCATCCAACTGTGTCTACTTAGCTAGAACCAGTGTCATCATCTCTTCCAAATTTCTAGTTGACTAATTTGATTGTACCTGTGGTTGCTAAATTTACTGTTGTTGAACATTCCAAGGATGAGTCTACCTCTTTATGTTGTAGGCATTACCATAATCCATAATTTGGCATTTGAGCAATACCCACATACATGACTAATTCCAAATTTGATGCACGCATAGCTGTTACATGGCCATTATTGCTGCAGACCGTACACTAACTTATAGCTTGTTGGATTGTATTGACTACTGAGGTAGGTTGTGTAGCTCCAACTTTCAGGCTGCTGAACTGAGTTTTTATCAAATTATATAATGCAAAAATCTGAGATGATAACGTTGTGAATTTGTCCACCTTTAATACACATGTAATTCTTTTAGTGGCACTCCTTGAGTCTGAATGCCATTCTGGGTTTAGTAAGTACAAATTTTAGCTAAGGTCAATAGCTTTTCTTAGTCATATAGTTTTTGATGATGGCATTAGATTTGATCCTTAAAAGACTAAGCAGTAAGAAACTATCCCAGACTTATCTCTCCATCAGATATTAAGAGTTTCTTAGGTTTGGTTGGTTATTACCAATGATTTGTTGAAGGATTTTCATCTATTTCATCCCTCATGTCCAGATTGACTCAGAATAAAGTCAAATTCTAGTGGTTAGATTATTGTGAGAAGATTTTTCATAAGTTAAAAACTCCACTCACTATAGCCCCAGTTTTGACTTTACCAGATAGCTCAGATGGGTTCATGGTATATTATGATGCTTTTAGAGTGGGTTTGGGGTATGTTTCAATGCAGAGAAGTAAGGTCATAGCCTATGCCTCTAGACAACTTAAGCCCTATGAAAAGAATTACCCCACTCATGATCTTGAGTTAGAATCTATTGTATTTGCCTTAAATATTTGGATGCATTATTTGTATAGGGTACATGTAGTGTGTTCACAGACCACAAAAGCCTACAGTATGTATTTTCTCAGAAATATCTGAACCTACGTCAGAGAAGGTGGTTGGAGTTGTTGAAAGACTATGACATGAGCGTCTTATATCATCCGGGAAAGGACAATATAGTGGTTGATGCTCTTAGTAGGATGTTTATGGGTAGTTCTGCTCACGTGGAGGATGGTAAGAAGAAATTAATTTAGGAAGTTCATCAGCTTGCCCGACTAGGTGTCCACTTAGTCAATTTAGCAGAGGGTAATATGTGGGTACAAAATAGTTTAGAATTATCTCTGGTTTTTGAGGTGAAGGAAAAGTAGGACAGAGATCCCAGTCTACTCAAGATGAAAGAGTCAGTCAGAGATCAAAAATTAGAGGTTTTCTCCCAAGGAGGAGATGGTGCGTTGCGTTGCTAGGGCCGGTTATGCATGCCACGTGTAGAGGTAATGAATTATTGCAAAAGTGCATGGTTTGTGTTACTCTAGTCATATAGGGGCCACTAAGATGTATCATAATTTGTGGGAGGTCTATTGGTGGAGTGGGATGAAGAGAGACATGGCAAAGTTTGTGGCTAAGTACTCTAAATGTCAGCAGGTTAAGATTGAGCACCATAAACCTAGTGGTTCCATTTAAGAGTTTAGAATTCCCATATGGAAGTATGAGAAAGTGAACATGGACTTTGCGACGGTTTTGCCTTGTACTCGTTATCAGCATGATTCTATTTAGGTCATTGTAGATAGGATGACCAAATCAACTCACTTCTTGCCAGTTCATACTTCCTATTAAGCCAAGGACTATGCCAAACTCTATATCAGAGAGTTAGTTAGGTTACATGGAGTCCCAATATCCATTACCTCAGATAAGGGTACCCAATTTACCTCTTATTTTTTAAAAGCATTCCAAAAGGGTCTTCGTACCTAAGTTCACCTCAGTACAGCCTTCCACCCTTATATAGATGGTCAAGTAGAAAGGACCATTCAAACTTAGAAAGATATTCTAAGGGTGTATGCCATTGACTTTAAGGGTAGTTGGGATGACCACTTGCCTTTGATTGAGTTCGTGTATAATAACTATTATCATTCCAATATCCAGATGGCTCCGTTTGAGGTGCTCTATGGGAGGAGATGTAGATCCCCCATTGGTTGGTTTGAAGTGGGTGAGGCCATAGTGGTGGGGCCTGACTTGGTATTTGATGCCTTAGAAAAAGCTCAATTGGTCAGGGAAAGGCTTAAGACAGCTCAGAGTAGATAGAAATCGTATGCTGATGTGCGAAGAAAGGATCTTGATTTTGAGAATGGTGACTTTGTGTATTTGAAAATCTCTTCTATGAAGGGAGTGAAAAGGTTTGGCAAGAAGGGGAAACTCAGTCCTCGATATATTGGTCCTTACCAAATCCTCAGTTGTTTCAGAAAGGTAGCTTATGAGCTTGAGTTGCCTTTGGACTTAGCTTCAGTGCACCCAGTATTTTATGTCTCCTTGCTAAAGAAGTTCATAGGTAACCCAGTAGTTGTAGTCCCTATAGAGGGTATAGATATTCAGAACATCCTCTCTTATGAAGAGATCCCAATCAAAATTCTTGACCATCAGGTTCGCAGAATGAGGAACAAAGAAGTCCCTCTGGTCAAAGTTCTTTGGTAGAATCAGTCTTTTGAGGGAGCTACATAGGAAGCAGAAGCAGATATGAGTTTGATATCAGTTCAATTGCGTAACAATTTCTTATCATTCATACCTTTATGAAACAACTCAGTCATGCGTCATGTTTTCATAACTCAATCATGCTTAGGTTATGCATGTTCAGTATGATAACTCATTATATTAGTATTTTCGGTCATATAATCATGTTTCAGTTATGCGTGTTCAGTATATAAATTCAGTCTATCAGTATTCTTAGCTTAGTCAGTCTCATTCGAGGATGAATATTCCCAAGGAGGAGATATTGTAAGACCCCACAAAATCCTAAGCTTAACCCAGTCCGTTAAATCTTGAAAAGGGGTCCCAAACATAGAAATTTTAGCTAAGTATTTATACTTAGAATTATTTTAGCCTTCGTAAGTTGGCGATCCTATTTCACAACCCTCATGACCTTAAAATATCAATTTTTAGGTTGATTCATGATCAGTAATGTTAGTAGGTCACTTCGAATGAGTTTTGAATTTTTTTGGACCTTGTTTGAAACATGTTAGGTGACCAAAATAGTGGGTCAACGCGATCTCGACACGTCACGTCGCCCATCGTATCGATAGATAATTTTTTCCCAGCTTTTAGTGCAATTCCAGTTAACCAATGCAAACTCGATGTGGTGCATTGATCATCGTATTGATTCCATCGATGCGGTGCGTCGATCTACATATCACTGGACACGTTTATAGTCATTAAAAGCCCATATCTAGAGGGGTAATTGGGTCATTTTTCACCCGTATTCAGCCCCAAAAACACGAGATTAAGTCATTCTTAGGGCAAAAACTCACATTATTCACTAAAATCCTCTAAAGAACAAACCCTAGTCGAGTAAGTCAAGATCAAGATTCAAGAAATTCACCATCAATCTTCACAAATTTGTTTACCAAGGTTTGTTAGGGGTTCATCCAAGGGTTTCCTTCCACCCTTGGAGTTCAAGAACCCCTTTAAAATTACAGGCTGAATTCTTTCATGAATTTCATGTTAAATTTGATTTTATTTCATGATTATGATGTTAGATAGGTTTATAATCCACGATTAATTACAAGTTTCATGAGAAATAAATAGCATGTGGGTGTTGTTATATGGGTTTCCTGTTAAAACCCCTTAAATTTGTAAGTTGAGATTAGTAATCATGATGCCTACATGTTGTTCATTACTATGTGCATAGATTGTGCTCCCCATGTGTTTGATAAAATGTTCATGTTAGTTGAACAGCGAAATCATAACATGCTAGTATGTACACAAGTTTATAACATGCAAGTGTTTGATAAAATGCCTAAATGGATGAATTGTGACAAAGTGTCTAGTTATCATGTTTGCAAAATTGTGCTATGTTTTACAATTTATGCAATCGATTCCTGGGGGTATCTAATACCGACAATCTAGTTGTTTACCTAGATTTATAGTAGTTTCGAAATAGTCTCAGTGATGTCATGTATAATAGTACTCAGTCAGTTACAATACTTAGTGTATTTAGTTAGTTAACAGAATTCGGTGTACTCAGTCATTTCATGGAACTCAGCGAACTCAGTTCAATTCAATTAGACAACATGATCAATAACAGTTCATTCAAGCCTAGTATAGTCTAGAAATCAGTTTAGTGTCTATTTCAATTAGAAGTAGGAATCACCACCGAGCGAACCCAGGGATGGGGGTATTCCTATCACTAAAGGATTTGATCCTTAGTAGCAATCCCTGTGTTACAGAACTATGTTGCCAGCATAGGTTAAGATGTCTTCCTACCAGTCTAGGGTTGATACATCTCGTATGAGTTTTCCTATCAGCGAGAGTTGACGAAAAGGCTTTCTGTCAGAGAGGGTTAACTCATAGCCATTGTTAGTATCCCTTGGCAAGGTGCTAACACCCTTCCAACTGGGGTTACGGGTTGGACCCTAACTCAGTTCAGATTGTGGCATGTCGGTTAGAAGAACACTCCCACAGTTTTAGTTTCAGACTCAGTATAAAACCTCAGTTCAATTTCAAAATCAGGACTGTCAGATATAGTTACCCAGCTTAGTATAGAACTCACTTCAGTTCTACAGAATCAGGACTGTCAGAAATAATCACTCAGTTAACAAGAATATGGTATCAGTAAACTCAAATGTCAGTCATTTAGTTATTAGAACTCAGTACCAGTGTTAACAAGACCTCAGTTATAGTATGCATGGTTAGATGCCTATTATTGCAATAATCAATATTTACAGCAGTTTGAGATATACATGTACTCTCATTTAGTTATATTTATGCTATTCAGTTAGTTATTGTTCATACTTTTGAACCTATCAGCCTACCTCACCTAGAATACCAGTATATTTAAAGTACTGACGCATACCTTTCTATTATGCTATAATGTCTTATATCATAGGTTTCGATGCATGGGCTCTTGAACGCACTTAGCAGCCCAATCTGTCAGTAGCACACTTAGTGGTGAGTCCTCATAGTTTGAGGACAGAATTGTTATTTCAAAATTTCAGTATTCAATTTATTTTAGTAGTCGAAGTTAGTTGGGGGCTTGTCCCATCAACTCCTCATTCAGACAGACAGGTAGAGGCTTTCAGACTAGTGTATTTCAGATAAATGTTCAGTTTCAGTATGATTTTTAGTATTCAGTATTTTATTCAATTTTGAACCATTTGGCAATTTTGCCTAATTTTTACATTATACAGTATTATTATTTAGTGATTGCAGCAGGTACCAGTCATGGTTTATCTTGTGGTCCTTCGGGATTATGAGCACCATGTGACGTCTCGGGTACAGACTCGGTGCGTTATAGCAGCAAACTCTCTTATACTCAGTATCCAGAATAGAAGTCGCATTCCTATCCAACTCATGAAAACAAGCCTCATACTCTACAACTATCATGGAGCCCTGCTCCAATCTAGAGAACTGATCCCTTAAATGATCTCTAAGACTTTGTGGCATATACTTCTGTAAAACATCTCCGAGAACTGAGCCTAAGTCAAGGAAGAATATCCAGCTATTCTAGTATCCATAAAACCTTTATAAAAATGTCGAGCATCCAAATCCAACTAAAATATGGTGTACCAACACCACGAGTCTCAACTCTCAATAAGGCCCAAATTACAGAGCATATTCTTACAAGCAATCAGAAACTTACATTCATCCTTGCTTGGAGCACCAGAAAACCTAGGTGGAGCCAGTCTCAAGGATCTACCCAATATCTTCTACTCCTCGAAAGACATAGAAAGATGAGAAATCACTGGTTGAGCAACTACCAATTGAGAAATTACATATGCAAGAGAAGCCTCAACTTTCAGAGCCGCAACTATAGGTTGCTCACCCACCTTAGTACTACTCTGATCAGTAGACTGTGCACCATCAGATGGCGCACCATTAATTAAACCTAAAATTCGAACCAATGCATCTCTGAGCACTGAAGAAGAAATAAACCCTGGTAAAGCCTAGGTTATTCCCTATCCCACCATTGGCTGGGGTAGAAGAATCTCTGGCTCAGGAGTAAGAATAGGACCTGGGGAAGGTGGTCTATCCTGGCCCCTAGCTTCGGATACATCACACGGCTGTCCACAACCTTTAGGTAATCCATGAATAAGAGTAGGATCCCTAGTCTCGATCTCTAAATCTTTGTCTCGTGTAGAGGTAGCACGTGTCCTAGCCATCTGCGAAAGAGTAAAGTCAAGGGAATACTTCAACAAACAAACTCAAACTCTTAGTATGGTATAAGTTAAAGAAGTGATGAACTCCTAAGAATGTCCTATAGCCTTTCATAGATAGGAAACGAACGCCATCATTCTTATCCGCAAAACTCTACTAGACACTTTCTTTTGTACCAACAATATCGATGAGACATAGTCTCTGATTCCAATTTATCACTACCCAATTTATAAGTCATAATGGCTCCTACTAAATCCCACCAGTAGGTAAGCCAAACCACAACACAAAGCTAATACAATGGGTTAATTCGGTAGGAAATACCCATCATAGGTAAAATTTAAGAACACAATCCATAAATAAGGAATGTGTTCTAAATAGATAAAAACAATCAATAAAAGATAACATCCCATGACCTGGTAGAGCTAGTACAAGAGCATCTAATACTAATACAACTCAAATGTCTAGAATAGTTAATAACATCTATCTCAATAACAAAAGACTGAATATCAAAAGATGGAAGGAAATAGGTAACTCCGATTCCAAGACCTCACCTTATCTCTAAAAATCAACACAGCATGGTCAACGATCAACGGCAACAACTAGTACTCAGATCTTCACTGAAAACATGTAAAAGTATAGTATGAGTGCCAAAATAATGAGTACTCAGTAGGCATCATCAACTGACTGAGCTAAATCATGATATAAGTATGATAAAATGCAAGATAACATAACTACGTCACGATACAGAAATGAACCTGAATTATCTCCAATACTAATATACATAATAAGTAATTACATCAGAATTACAGTATAATTTAAGGCATCAACATATGCTAATATTGTCGTGCAAAATAAGTAACAATACGGAATAATAATTTATCACAAGGCATCAATACAAGCAAGCACAAGTACAAAATTGGCTTCCATACGCCAATTGGTGTAAAATGTAAGTAACTCACCACAGACTCCCATATGGCTGGAAAGTACACTCTAGGATAGAATAAAGCAATCAACCATCATTGTAACTAATCTTTATCGTCATTTAACCAATATTCCAAAATTATCATCAGTTGGTCCTTTACCAACATTTCACAATTTACCAACATAAAGTAACTGCATCATCAATACTCACTAATCATCACTTAATATCTAACCATCTCTTATTAACTAATTCATTTAATTACTACTCATCATATAACCTCTAGCCATCATTTAACAACTATTCACCATATATCCACTAATCATCAGTTATCAACTAGCCAATATTATTAACTAATCATCCTGTATAAATTAAATCTCTTTCAACTAATTATGATTAGCCACTCAAAAAATATCCACCACTAATTCTTATTCATTACTAAGCATTAACTATACTACTTTATCATTAATCAACAATTATCACTAATCCTCATAATTCCACTAACCATCATAATTACCTGATTTGGGTTATATCTGACATCCCTAAAATCAACATCATACCCAAATTACATATATATATGTGTGTGTGTGTGTGTGAGAGTGTATAATCTCCATACATAGGGCATAGTCGACTCGAACCAGTAGATGTACATATACGCACATCAATATAATCATTCTCCAGCCTTGCCGAGTATCAATGCATCATCATAAATATCCTTTGGCCTTGCAGATATATATTATCATAATCATCTTCTGGACTTTTTGGGTATCAATACATCATAATCATCCTCCGTTATTATTGGGTATCAATTTATCATCATAATCATCCTTTAGCCTTGCGGGATACCAATATCATCATAATATTCTTCGGCCTTGTTGTGTATAATCAATATCAAAATCATCTTCCAAAATTTAACTGGGCATATAATCAATGCCATAAGTTCCAATATGATCAAGCATTAATATTTCTAGCATAATTCATAGAATAATTTCCCATATAATCAACAATCATGACTTCTAGCACAAATAATAATATAATTGTTAACATCATCAATAAAGATATTTTCTAGCTTGATTACTAGCATAATTCTATAGCATGATCATAATCATAAGCAATATCATGAGCAATGACTTATCAATAGTATATTCAATGGCTTATCATTAGCATAAATGGTAGCTTAACAATAGCTTGAGCAATTGCTAATCCAAAGCATAATTTGGAGCTTATTAATAGCATAGTCAATAACATAATTTATGGATAGACAATCATAGTCAAGGGATCATTCAATGGTATTTTTGGTAGTCCATTCAATATCCAAAACAATAGCATCATCAATAGCTCATTATAATCTAAATCAATAAATCATACATATGGAGTTATCGTTTAGGCATTACTTCCAATGCCATTCATCATAATCAACAAGTATATTGCCTCAAAAGAGCATTCTCTAGGAATTTAATAAGTGTATAAGGATTTTAAGATAACTATTCATTAATCTTGATTAAGGTGGGTCAAGAGACCACTTCTAAATCCCAAAAATACATTCTACGTCACCATATTGCACCATTGTGCTTTTGGTCCAAAAATCACCTCAAAATTTTCATGTTGGTCCCACTTACTGAAATCATATTTTTGAAACCAACTCAACATTCATACAAGCTCAAGAGATCATTACCCTCAAAAATAGGTAAAAATCACCCTAAACTGGGGCTAAAATCAAGCCCAAAAACTTTTAGGGTTTTGAGCAAATGATTAAGAAATTTCACCAAGAAAATTGTGAATTCTTACCTCAAATCAGAAGATAATCATGAAAATAAATGTTACTCAAGCACCCAAGTCAAATTTTGAGATATCTTAGTATTTAGGACTTTTGCTCTGATGTAATGGATAAAAAATGGCCCAAATTACAACATTGGGGTTTACTTGTACCCATAATAGGTTCTCGAGTCCCGGTACCATGCCGAGACCTGCGATTGCAACTCATTGCATCAGAAGGAGATGTTGTGATCGGAACATTCCCTAGTGCGATTCACTAGCTTCTCCTGCCAAGGGTATCGCAATCACGAAACTTGGCTTATGATTGCAGCTGCACAAAATAGCATCTAAAACTTGAAAATTCTTCCAAGTTTCCATCAAGTCCTCGGGATTCATTTGGAATCCTGTATACACAAACAAACTATGTAACCATACCAAATTTGACGTTCTAGACATGATGACTCACTCAAAATTTCCATTTAAGGTTGTTTAAACTAAATATAGGTCCCATACCCATATTTCATTTCTTACCTTAGGATCAATAGGTCGAAATGACCCCAAGTGCCTCGAGACCCAAACCAAAGGTCTACCTAGACTAAAATCAACATTTTAGAGTTGTTGGAGCAGTAAAAATTTAAATATAAGATTGTTTAGATGAAGTTCTTACCCAGTAGCTATTTGGGACCAGAGAAGACTTCTAAATAGGAAATTGGCTCTAAAAATCAACTGAACTATTCGGTGACCGAACTATCAATTCTAGAAAGTCATAAATGAATTAGGGAAGCTATAGAAAAGCTCAAACAGTGAAAATAAATAGAAATATTGAAAATCACTTGAAGGATCATTACATCAGTCATCACTGGTCCAAGTACCTATTAGGGATACACCCCAGTTTCAAAGCCTACATCTATTCTTGGTACTACAACAAATACATATTGCAAGGTTATGGGTGGATCAGTTGGAATCACCAGAGTGTAGCCAGTGTTAGCCAAGCTACTCAAGAACTCCAACACTTATTGAATTACCTGTGTAGACAATGTCACTTGAGATGCACCATTCGATGCTGACATTATATTCTCTGGAGTTATTATCTCTTCTTCTCCAACTACCTTCTCTTTATCCTAAGTATGGCCTGGAGCATCTTGTGGCAGGGAAAGGGATGACTATCTTTATTTTGTCGATCTCCCAGCTTCCTGTGCTATACCCCTAATGGGAGTTTCTCCCCATCCTCCTCTTTTTTATTTATCTCTAACTTGAGACCTACCTCAGACTACGAACCCAATGGTCTATATGGGTACTGCTGCAGGTGTTTCCACAGGTGTTGTTGCTACTATTCTAGTGGAACAACTATTCACCATCCTTAAATAAGAGTGTAAGGATTAGATACTATTTTGATCACCAGATACAAATTCAAATTAAATTATAGCATAAAGGAAAGAAAAAAATGAGTTCATTCCTAAAGTCCCATAGCCTCTCAAAGAAAAATATAGATGTTTTCATACCTTTTTATAGGACTCTAATAGACTTATTTTAGTATGACTATATCTACAGACCTAATACTCTAATAACATCTCTATCATAACCTAATTGTACATGACTGACACCCACCATAACCTAGGGTGAGAGAACAATAATAGTCTCACCCTCGAGTAAGCGTTACTTTTACCTTCCGTTACATAAACCCCTATGTAATAAACAAGTGCAAATAGAAAGTTTATTAAATAATTTAAACCGCCCGTTCAACTGTGAAAATAGGAAGTTTATTAAATAATTTAAACCACCCATTCAACTAACATTAATATTCAAACCAATAGAGTATGGAAACATCTACTTATTACATCCCTGGGACCTGAAGTCATCATACAAGAACATGTAAGAAGTAACTACGTCTAAAAATAGATAGAATGTCCAAAACATAAGTAAAAGAATCATCTTAGTCCTGAAATAAAAGACATCAACAACACAAGAAGATCTAAAGGTTTCCTAAACATGGTCCTCACCCTCAAAATTGGGTTTGAACTACTAACTAGAGTCAGTATATCAACAAGTACTAGTGAGCATTATAGGTCGACTAACACAATAATGTATAAGTAGGTAATCCAAACAAGTATAACAAACACATAACCAATGATATCATTCAACTAAACACATCATGTACTATAATATAATTACAACTCACAAGTTTACTTTCACAGGTTTTCATACTTAGTCATTTTCATCAATAACTCATCATCATGTATAATCATAATAAGGTACCTAATGCATATGTATGAGTGCATATGTACAAGATATGTGCATAATCTCTTACCCTTCTCAACCTCATCATCAACATCACATCAAACTGGTGTGGTACCCAACTTACTATCATAATATATATATTCATACCTGCATGGTACCCAATTTATTATCACAGGATATCATATTTGTACTAGCGTGATACCCGACCTGTCATCACAATATATATATATTCATACCAGTATGGTACCCAACCTGTTATCACAATATATCATATTTGTACCAGTGTTGATATGGAAATTTCTAGCTCGAGACCTTTCACACGAAGCCAAGCACGTGAGTTGCAATGACTCCAAGCCTTGTTCACATCCTTGGATGTATTTGAGGCCGTTGTGAGCCCATATAAGGGCCTATACTTATTAAAGTGTGAAGATACCCATCAAGACACCCCTAACCCACCCAATTAAATGCCAAGGATATTTAGGTCTTTTGTCCTTCCCTTGTAATTAACTATATAAGCCATGTAATAGGGCTAGTCTTGCTTTAGTTCGTTCATAGCATAGAAGACAACAAGACTTGTAATATTTTGACTTTTCTTTCTTATTTGGAGAGGCCAAAACCAAAATTCTCACTAGTAAAGTGATACTAGTGTTGTATCTTGGCTAGAAACTAGGTTCATAGGGTTTTTTGAGTTCCTCTTAGTCCAAGTAAGAACTTGGTATTAATATTCATTAGTTTTAGGGTCCTTTCTCTTGTTAGGGTTCTTAGATCAATAAATATTGTGTTTCAAGTTTCTATCCCTTTTTTTGTAAATCATGTTAACATTGTGTTGTTAAATCTAAAATTCTAGTGAAGCCGTGTGGGGATCTTTCGATTCACTAGCAATATTGTCTTTGTTGTTGTTTTTGTTAAACTCACTTTTCTATTTCAAACAAGTATTGCAAGCCTAGTAAAGCCATGTGTGACCATTTTCAATTCACTAGCTCTTTGTTGTTCATCTTGTTGTTCTTGGTGTTGGTTGGAATCTCTTGATACACACTTAGCTTTGTATCAAGTGTGGTACCCGACTCATCATCACAACACATTAACATAGTGCAAATTAAATGCAATGTAGTCATTAAATCACAATACGTGATAGAAAGCAATCATAGATGTCAAGTTTACAAACATGCACCAAAGCCAAGAAATTCTAAGTGCTACAACAAAATCATATTCTACCCCAATCCTTTTGCTCAAAGTCACCTTTAATCCACATTTTTTTCCTTTAGATCTCGTTCTTGATCTATAACAACAAGATTATACACTTAATTCAATAATTCATCCATTTTTAACTATTAGAAATCAAAATCATAAATTTTAGCTCTAAATTCACCCTACTTCATGATATTAGGGTTTTATATCTCTTAAACCTCATAGATTTTACTTTAATTATCATAAACAACTATAATTCTAGTCCCATTAGTGTTTTCTAACACCCTAGGATAATTGTATACAGAATTATACACATTCTCACCATTTTTCATAACTTTCCATCAACTAGGGTTAAACCCCTATTACTACCATTAATCAGTTTCTAGTTATTTTCTATGGATAAACAAAGTAAATCCAAGTATAGAATATATTAACTTACCTCCAAAGATGAAAGACTTCAAAATACCTTTGAAAATCTTCTTTTTTGTTAGAGCTCTATTGCGTCTTTTAAAAAAATAAGGAATGAAAATATTTTCTAATTTTTAAAATCATAATTTTGTTGTGCATTACCACTGCTGCAGATAATTACTGTGCAGCAGTTAAATTCAGTGCAGTAGTTTGCCTCTTTTTACGGAGGCTGCCACTGCACTTTTTGTAACCGTAGTGGTCACATTTTGTAACCGTAGTGGTACTGTTGCAGTGGTTACTTTTTCCACTGCAGCAGTCCAAGGTAGAAACTCGAGACCTCTCTTCAGTTTTCTCACTTTACAATACATACCATGAATCAAAACATCGCAAACCAACCCTTCACTATAAACACTATGACTCGAGCTCTACAACTCTATTTCAGGTGCCGAAAGTTGCTACAGTCTCCTATACTCGTTGGCTATCCAATTACTACATCAAACCCTGTTATTACCATTTAACTTGATAACAAATTTTATTCCACTATTACACCCTAAAAAATAGACCAATCCTAGACTAACCCTGAATTTCTCAAAAATTAATCAAGGGGAGTTTCGGTGATAATTTTTCTTCTTATTTTTGCATAACAATGATTTGTGTTGTTGCACTATCACTATATCGCAATGTTAGGTACTTTTTTATTTAGTAAAATTTGCATAATTTTGTATTTAAATTATTAAATAAGGGTGGACTAAAATCAATTAAATAAGTTATTAGTGTATGTTTGATGTCGACCATAAAACCTAGAGAGAATGAAAATACTACTCCATCCATCCCAATTACTCATCCCAAATTGAGATAACACGTTGATTAAGAAAAATAATTAATAACATGGCTAGTTTACCATAGTATCCCTATTAAATGATGTTTACATTTTAATTTTAAGAAAAAGTAATTAATGCAAAGGGTAAAACATGAAAAAAAATTTGTATCTTCTTGATTAATGAAAAAAGACAAGTAAAATGGGAAATCAAATTAGGAAATTTGGGACGAGTAATTTGGGATGGAGGAAGTATTTTTTGGTTGAATGAAAATAGTTGATTATTTGGGAAAGGATAGGAGTTGTCCCTTTTCCCAAAGAGATTTCAGCTGAAATGGCCTTTCAAAACTTGGTCCGTAATATGGACAATTAGCCATTTAAATTCCAGATAATGCCCATTTCCTTGTTTGGGTCATTTCAGGCCATTTATTTAGATATTTTTTGCTATTATATTTTTTGGCTTAGGAAAAAAATTATTTTTTTAAAAATCAATTAATACAATTGTATAGAAACTATATAACTATAGTATAAAATATGTATCTGAATAAAAATTGAAGCTAAAGATTGTATAGAATTTGTATAAAAATTATATAATTATTGTATGATATAGATCCAAAGAAGAGTGTGAGACTCGTAAAACCCATCGTAAGTCTACTAGATTTACCAAAAATAGATCTAAGGGTGATCTTGCCAAGATTAAGTGTTACAGATGTGGAAGCCTAAGACATATTGCTTCTAATTGCAAGCTCCAAAAGCTTAAATTTTTAGGTCTTGTTGATGAGGTTCATGATCAAGTTTATGGTTTGTTATACACTTCTAGTTATGAGTCTGATTATAATTGTGATTCTGAATCTGAAAATGATGTTGAATTGCCTGAATCATCTGACAGCGATCATGCTAATATTTGTGCTAATTGCAACGTTGATACTTGTGTTAGTGATGAAGCTTTTTATAAATTACAATCACAGTTTGAAGATTTAGATTTGAATGTTTAAACCCTCACTGCTGATAGCGTTCTTGAGTTATTAAAAGAATTTTTCAATGAAAAACTTCATGAAAAAATTATTAATTTTGCTACAAAAAAATCTGTTGATAGCACCCTTAGTACTTCTAAAACTGCTGATAGCATTCATGTTACTCGAAGTGTTGATAATGATTATTATATGCCTTATTCGTTAGCTGAGGTTAATAGACGTCTTATGATAAGTCAATTACCCGGCAAAGATACTTCTTTAAACAATTTAAAAATTGAGGTTGATAACCTGAAAAAAGGAGATTATATCCCTAAAACAAAACCAAATGACTTGTGATCACTGAATTACAAAAATTGAGAAAGATACTTCTCACTATGATATTTCTTCCAGTTCCAAAGGGAAGGAAAAAATATCAGAAAAAGAGGATGATGATATTATCCAAGATCTTGACAATTGCAGTCATATCTAACTACAAAGCAAGCAGATACGTTTGCTACTATTGCAAAAGAAAACGCCAATAGCAAACCTTATGAACAAATTGATAATAGAGAGTTGATAGTTCTCATCGAAAACTCTGAAATTCAGAGATAGCATGAACTGTGGAAGATAATCCATAAATATTTAATTCCTAATCTTTATTTTGCAGGAGATTCATATAAGACTCGAGCATATTATGAGAGAATTTTTCTATCTACTGGCAGTGCAAAAATTGAACATTTTCAAGCTTATAATGGAGAACCAGATGTGCATGGGTTCTCAAAAATCGTGATTAAAAAGATTATTACTCTTGGAGATTGGGGTACGACCTAATGGTGGAAAGGCAAATTTTACTGAAAGGTTCTAAGATTAATTTCACATATTAGGATTATATTCAGGCTTCCACCTAGATTTTATATTACTATAATAATAAATATAAACATACATGGTTTATTAAGATTTGTGCAAAGATATTCGATGAACAAATCCCTAATTGGTTTATTAATTGGTGGGCATATCATGGCCCAACTACTCAGATATTACCTGATTCATTTTTAAAATTATATAAAAATAGACAAAGGTATCTCCATTCCTGACTGAGCTATATCACTCAGATCGTGTATGCAATTTGGACAAGATAGACCAGATGTACTTCTTTATTGAATTCTCAATTCTATGGATTCACAAATGGAGTATTGAATTTTGATTTATAAAAGAACAAATACCTTATATCTATAGGGTATTTTACAATAATTTTTGGGATAAGCTGATGCGCAAGTACCCAAATACTAAAAAATTGAATGGCCAAGAGATCCTTGATACCATTGAAAATAAAATTTAGGAATATACAAATGCTTCTCAAAAAAATACAAATCATTGAAATATATCACCAGAAGAATTTTTATATATAATAGAGATAGAGTTCAGGTGATAGAATAATATATAGAAGAAGTTCAACAAAATCTCATGACGATTGTCGAACAACATTCAGATACATCAATGAAAAGCATCATCAGTGATAATATTGCGGGAGATGATCAAGATTCTCAATCTATTGATTCAGAAGATACTCTGGATGAGGAAGCCATTGCAAGGACAGAGAAATTTCTTCGCCAATTGAAAAAGGGAAAGGATAAGATTTAGGAGAGATAATGGGACCCAACTATGGACCCTTTGTTACTATTTACATAGTAGATCCACTATGTATAGGGACCCAAATGTGGGACCCATAAATATTATGCATAGATTCTGTTATTTTCTACATATAGAACCTTCATTTGTTAGGGAAAGTCAGAAGAAAATTTTTTATCTTTTTTATTTCTCTCTCTAAGTAGTTTTCTCCCCCCTCTCTCTATGTAATATATTCAAGGCTTAAATAAAGAAAGGCAGCTAGCCATTATTTACTATTCCGGCTTTGCATTCGGCCATTTTCAAGGTAATTAGTTCTCTTTTATTTCTAAGGTACTGTAATACTTTCTTCCTTTCTCTAGTTGTGACTATGTCCAGCTAAAAAGTTTTCATATCTATGCTAAAGATCTAACTTCTCTTACATAGTAACTATGAAAGATCCAGACTCTATCAAAATATGAAGGAATTTTTCTATAGTTTCTTAACTTGGTTTCGAAATGGTTGGTACAGTCAAAATTAGTACTGCTTATGATGTCTTTGTCTTAGTGACTACATCTAGTAAGCCGTAACTCAGGCTAAACACATGGGCTCATCATAAGTAAGTATTAATCTTTTGATAGGCCCCTTCTTCGGGTAAAAGAATTAATTTCTCCATACAGTCAATAAGCTATTTGAAATTCTCTTATATTTTGGTTGGTGCCTCAGTTGGTTTTCTGACTAGGCTTTTCAAAATTTATTAATTGGTCTGGTAGTCCATGCGGATTAATACCCGCCTGTCTGATCCTGTTAATATGGTATCAGAGATATTATCACTATCTTGAATGATATTTATTTTAGGATTGATTTTAATCTTTTCTATAAAGCGTGTAGATGCAGGTATAGATACAGAATCAATAGTATGTAAAGATGCTACACGATTCTTAGTCAAACCATAAACTGGTTATATAGGAGATATATGATATATAGCAATAAATAATTTAGGCATAGAAAAGGAATTTCGACTATAAACCGTGGACTTGTTATCAAATTGAAAACAAATCCTTCCATCTGGATTTTGAGTTACATGTGATAACTCAAAGTTTGACACCTCATCGGTGACTTGATTTGGAGAAATAACCGAATTTAAGATCCATGTTTGGGGAAATTCAATTTCATCCCATCTTATAGGTCTCCCTGTGGTGACCTTGGATCTCGCAAAGTTTGTTTCGACCAAGAAGATCTGATTTGATGCATCTTTTATCAATTTGCATCTTAGATTTAGAGTAGACAATAATCTATAATAAATTCTATAAGAAAGACAAATTGACTCAAAACCAGGGGCACAATTATAACCATGAGTTTTTATATTCAAAGTCAAAGCATCAAGAATATTCATATCAAACAAAGATAATTGCAAGTTTGGTTGTGTGTTAAAATATACTAGACCATAGGCTACCGTGGACTCAATTGAGCCCATCAGAGACTGTCTGAAATTTAGATTTCTAGCGTGCCAAAGTGCAGCTAGAAATGTCTCTGGAAACACTTTATGAGTCAATGGTTTAAAAGAAATTTGAATCATTCCACTATGCATGAAATTATAATGGCGTTTATACATATCAATTTCACGTTTATTTAATAGTCTAATAGTCTGCTCATCCGCATTTAATGCTAAAGACTATTTAGTAGTTTTACAATTTGCTTATAAAGTACTTTATTAAAAAAAACATAATCATAAATGGTTTTTATATCCACATTGAGAATAGTCCATTTGTGTAATAAATTAAGATTTAGAGGTATATCAACCTATTTAAGTTAAGTACTTTTTCTACTAACTTCTCTCATATCCATGTTTATGAAAAACTTCATATATATGCCAAAGACTTTAGATCTGTTACACTGGGGCTTATTTTAATATACCGCCCCAGCACATGTCAACATTTTCAGATCTCTTACTTCAAAAATGTAATCTTACAACATTTGAGTCTTTATGTGAAAGTTTTGGGAGAACATATTTCTTCTCTTGATAAAAAAACTTGATGAATTGATTGAGATGGTGAAAAAGCTTAGTGTTAGTCAAAAATCATCTGATAATGCTTCCACTTTAGAAAGTAAGATGGAAGACTTGACTACTAGGCCTTGTATTCAGAGAACTCTAGCTATTGAGGGATTTGAAAAATTATCTCACATAGAAAAATTGGAAAAATTACTTGATAAGAAGTTTTTCAGGTTAAATATTAAACCTACTGATTTGTGTAATGCCTTTGCTGATAGCATGGAATTTTCTTACGATGTGGGAAATGAAATATACTCTAAACTCAATAATCTCAGAGGTATGGTTAGGAAGAAATTGGGGAAAAATATGTTCTCCCGCATGACTTCTAACTATTATCCGCGTCCAACTCCTCAAGATGTTCTGATTAAGGAAAGAGATTGGAATCAGACTAATATGTTGTATAGAGAAGATGCAATTCATGAATAGAACTTGGATGGCTTATCTGAAAGACAATTATCTGTCCTTGTTCATTGAATGTTAATGTATTTTACTATAGCTAAAGCTACTGTAACTGTCGAGAATTGTCAAAGACATACAGATGCAACTATTTGTAAAATAATTGTTGCTGGTTTTACTGGCCAACTTCAAGGATAGTGGGATAATTTCTTAGACAATGATAAAATAAATGCTATATTCAAAGCTAGAAATTCCACCGAAGGTGTTGATAACCTAGGAAGAGCATTACCGACGAATAGAAAAGATGTTATTTATACTATTATGCTAACTATTATTAAATAATTTAGAGGTAGATTTACCAATCAACATGAAAACACTAGAATATCATCAATATAAACAATAATGAAATCCATATATGAATTAAAAATGTCATTCATTATTTTCTAGAATTCCGAAGGAGCATTTTTAAATCCAAAAGGCATCACATTCCATTCAAATTGACCAAATAAAACATTGAAAGCAGTTCTACAAGTGTGCTCTCTAAATAGTTGAATTTTCCAATAGCCGTATTTTAAATCAAATTTAGAAAATATATTGGCGTCAAAAACTCTGGATAATAAAGAAATATTTGGAATAGGGTATCTAATCCATTTTAAACATTTACTAAGAGGTTTATAATTTATTACTAACCTCGGCATACCTCATTCTTTTTTAGCAGTATTATTCAACATAAAATGCAGTGCAAGACCAAGGTGATTTAGAATGTTTTATCAAACCCTTTTGTAAGAGATTATCAATCTCCTTTTTGCAGAATTCAACTAACTCTACATTCATTTGATAGGGTCTAGATTTTATTGGGATCTTATCCTCGTAGAAATCATTTTCATAAGGAAGAATTACATTATGTTGCTTGTGGTCCCAAAAAGCATTGGGGTGATCAGCACATACATCAATAATCATTTATTCGGAGATCATTTTTATTTTCTCCTGAACCGTAGTAGATTTCATGGTATCATCAATATTTATGCTAAACATTTTAAGTTGTAGAAAATTAACATGTTGTTGCTTTATTTCAATTAAAGTATTTATATCCCTAGTTATAGGATCTGTAATAAAAAGGTAGGATATCTCTTTGTTTTTATAAGTAGAAATAAATCCTTTAGCATCAATATGAGTGTAAGGATAAATTGCATTTATAAAAGGTGTCCCAATTATAATTGGGGGATATAATTAATTTTTTACCAAAAAGAAGAAATACGGAATGCAAACCTTATTTCGGCAAATATGTGCATTAGGCAATTTATAATTAATAGCAAGGGTATGACCAGATGCAGACTTAATAATATATGTAGTCTTATGAAAATAACTAGTCGGAATCAAAACTTCTTGAATGCAACTAACATCGGCACCACTATCAATCATGGCAACATTAGTTACAGAGAAATCATTATTAATTCATATAGTGCAATTAATATACCATTTATGGGCGGTGACAATTTGTATCATACCCAAAAAATAATCATATTTTATGTCAAGATCTTGGACAATATCATCGTCCTCTTTTTTTGACATTTCTTCCTTCCTTTTGGAACTGGAAGAAATATCATAGTATCTTTCTCAATTTTTGTAATTCGGTGATCACAAATCATTTGGTTTTGTTTTAGGATATAATCTCCTTTTTCATCTTATCAACCTCATAATATATTCAAGGCTTAAATAAAGAAAGGCAGCTAGCCATTATTTACTATTCTGGCCTTGCATCCTGCCATTTTCAAGGTTAAAACTTCTCTTTCATTTCTAAGGTACTGTAATACTTTCTTCCTCTCTCCAGTCGTGGCTATGTTTGGCTAAAATCTTGTCATATATATGCTAAAGATCTAACTTCTCTTACATAGTAACTATGAAAGATCCAGACTTTATCAAAATATGAAGAAATTTTCTATAGTTTCTTAACTTGGTTCCAAAATGGTTGGTACAGTCAAAATTAGTACTGCTTATGATGGCTATGTCTTAGTGACTACATCTATCAAGATGTGACTCTTAAGACCGTGATAATGAAGACTAAGGCATCTCTCTTCATGGTTAGAAAGGCTAGACACATGGGCTCATCATAAGTAAGTATTAATCTTCTAACAGGCTCCTTGTTCGGGTAATAGAATTGATTTCTCCATACAGTCAATGAGCTATTTCAAATTCTCTTATATTTTGGTTGGTGCCTCAGTTGGTTTTCCGACTAGTTTTTTTTATATTTATTAATTGTTTTGGTAGGCAATACGGATTACTGCCTGCCTGTTTGATCCTATAACTCAAATTTTGTCACCTCATCCATCACTTGATTCAGAGAAATAACCAAATTTAAGATCCATGTTTTGGGAAGTTCTATTTCATCCCATCTTATAGGTCTCCTTGTGGTGACCTTGAGCAGTGACTCTTAAGCCCCTGATAATGAAGAAAAAGGATTCCACCAAACCCAATATTAGAGGCATCAGTTTCAATAATTTTTTGCCAAGCCGGATTATCTAACATTAAGTAACACAAAGTTTTGACACGTTTCTTAATGCGTTTAACAAAGTTTTCATGACTATCAGTCCAAGGACCTTCTTTGTTGGGTAATTGACATATAGCAAGACGTCTATTAAACTCAACTAATGAATAAGGCATATAATAATCATTATCAGCACTTCGAGTAACATGAATGCTATCAGCAGTATTAGAAGTACCAGGGGCTCTATCAGCTGAATTTTTATTAGCAAAATTAATAATTTTTTCATGAAGTTTTTCATTGGAGACTTCTTTTAAAAACTCAAGAACACTATCAGTAGTGATATTTTGAACATTCAAATCTAAATCTTCAAACTGTGATTGTAATTTATAAAAAGCTTCTTCACAAACACAAGTATCACCATTGCAATCAGCACAAATATTAGTATGATCACAGTCAGATGATTCAGGAAATTCAACATCATTTTTAGATTCAGAATCACAATTATAATCAGACTCTAAACCAGAAGTGTATAATAAACCATATACCTGATCATGAACCTCATTAGCAAGACCTAAAGACTTAACCTTTTGGAGCTTGCAATTAGGAGAAATATGTCCTAGGTTACCACATCTGTAACACTTAATCTTGGAAAGATCACGGTTAGATCTATTTTTTGTAATCTAGTACTTACAATGGGTTTTACGAGTCTCATACTCTTCTTTGGATCTATATCTAGATCTATTCTTCCTATAAGGTTTATCAGACTTAGAATTGGAATTTCTTCGAGCTTTTCCCTGAGAAGAAGAAGTTGGTTTGTCCATACCAAATTGCTCCCAAAAATCTCCTAATTGGGATTTTTCTTAATTTGTCTAGCCAATTTTAACTCATTGCACAAAGCTAAAACTTGTTGAGTACAAGCTGCTATCAGCTGACCATAGTTAAAATTTTCATAGGATATTTCACCATAGGAACCTGATTGTGATAAAAAATGGTTTGGTGATATGTAACATATTAACAGGATCAGACAAGCAGGCGGTAATCCGCACGGCCTACCAGACCAATTAATAAATATCAAAAAGCCTAATTGGAAAACCAACTAAGGCACCAACTAAAATATAAGAGAATTTCAAATAGCTTATTGACTGTATGGAGAAATTAATTCTTTTACCCCTATCAGAAGATTAATCCTTATGATGAGCCCATGCGTTTAGCCTTTCTAACCGTGAAGAGAGATGCCTTTTTCTTCATTATCACGATCTTAAGAGTCACGGCTTGATAGACGTAGTCACTAAGACAAAGCCATCATAAGCAGTACTACTTTTGACTGTACCAACCATTTTGGAACCAAGTCAAGAAACTATAGAAAAATTCCTTCATATTTTGATAGAGTCTAGATCTTTCATAGTTACTATGTAAGAGAAGTTATATCTTTAGCATAAATATGAAAAGCCTTTAGCCAGATATAGTCATGGATGGAAAGGGGAAGAAAGTATTACAGTACCTTTGAAATAAAAGAGAACTAATTACCTTGAAAATGGCCAGATGCAAGGCCGGAATAGTAAATAACAACTAGTTGCCTTTCTTTATTTAGTCCTTGAATCTATTACAAAGAGTGAGAAGACAGAAAACTACTTAGAGAGAGAAATAAAAAAGATAAAAAATTTTCTTTTGACCTTCCTTAACAAATGAAGGTCCTATATATAGAAAACAACAGAAACTATGCATAGTATTTATGGTTCCCACATCTGGGTCCCTATACATAGTAAATCTACTATGTAAATAGTAATAGAGAATCCACATCTAGGTCCCATTATCTCTCCTTAATCTTATCCTTTCCTTTTTTTAATTGGTAGAAAAATTACTCCGTCCTTGCAATAGTTTTCTTATTCAGAATATCTTCTGAATCAATAGGTTGAGAATCTTAATCATCTCCCGCAATATTATCACTGATGATGCTTTTCATTGATGTATTTGAATATTGTTCGACAATCTTCATGAGATTTTTTTGAACCTCTTCCAGATATTTTTCTATCATCTGAACTCTATCTCCATCATATACAAAAATTCTTCTGGTGATATGTTTCGATGATTTGTCCTCAATAATATTTTTCTAAGGAATATTTGTATATTCCTGAATTTTATTTTCAATGGTATAAAGGAGCTCTTAGCCATTCTATTTTTTAGTATTTGGGTCCTTGCGCATCATCTTATCCCAAAAATTATTGTAAAATATCCTATAGAGACAAGGTATTTGTTCTTTTGTAAATCCAAATTTAGTATTCCATTTGTGAATCCATGGAATGGAGAATTCAATAAAAAAAGTACATCTGGTCTATCTTGTCCAAATTGCATACATGATTCGAGTGATATAGCTCAGTCAGGAATGGAGATACCTTTGTCCATTTTTTATATAATTTTAAAAATGAATCAGGTAATATCTGAGAAGTTGGGCCTTGATACGCCCACTAATTAATGAACCAATTAGGGATTGTCGAATATCTTCGCACAAATCTTGATAAACCATGTATGTTTATGTTTATTATTATTGTAATACAAAGTCTAGGTGGAAGCCTGAATCTAATCCCAATATGTGAAATTAATCTTGAAACCTTTCAACAAAATCTGCCTTTCCTCTGTTGAGGTCGTACCCCAATCTCCAAGAGTAATAATATTTTTAATCACGATTTTTGAGAACTCATGGACATCTGGTTCTCCATCGTAAGCTTGAAAATATTCAATTTCTGCACTGCCAGTAGATAGCAAAATTGTCTCATAATATGCTCTAGTCTTATATGACTCTCCTGCAAAATAAATATTAGAAATCAAATATTTGTGGATTATCTTTCACGGTTCATTCTGTCTCTGAGTTTCAGAGTTCCCTATCAGAACTATCAGCTCTCTATTATCGATTTGTTCATAAGGTTTGCTATCAGCATTTACTTTTGCAATAGTAGCAAACATATTTGTTTGCTTTACAGTTATATATGACTGCAATTGTCCATATAATGGATGATCCTCTGAAATATCTTCTAGATGGATCGATTGTGATGAAGATTTACCTATCTGCGGAATCTTAGAGTATAGAAAACTCATATTTTCCCTTCGTATCACTGGGGCATTGGATGATGAAGTATATGATGACGCCTGAGGCTGTGATGAGGGGGTGGATCTTTCCCCAAAGGAGTATCTTCCTTAGCCTCTGCCGAAGCCTCTGGCCCTTTTCCAGGATGGATCTGTAGTCATGTGGCACACAATAGATTAGTTAGATAGATCAATATCCTACCAACCTATTTCATATCTAACTTCATCATAATTGAAGACTGCAAATCCATATTTTATTAGTTCATGGATGATTTTTTCAATTATAAGAATATGCATATGTACGATTAAAGGAAGAGCCTTTATAATGGTGATTAATAATTTTTTAGAGGTGAAATCAGTGTAAAAAATCATTTTTCACTGAGGTATTCTCTGGATAAAAAATCAAGTAGGGAATTATCAATTCCTTTCTTATATTGAATCTCAAAATCAAAAGGGGCTAGTTGAGCTTGCCACCTTGTAAATATCAATTTTGAAGCATCATGTTTAAAATCTTTATCAAACATATACTTTATTGATTGAGGATCTATTCAAATCAAATTTTTTTGATTATATAGATCATCTTGAAATTTACGAACATAGTTAACAATGGTTAATATCTCATGTGCCACTGTTGCATTTTTTTTTTTGACTATCAGTCCATTTTCCAGAATAAAATCATATCAACCGTTCAAAATTATCATGGGGATTGAGTAGTTTAATTATTCCACTATACCCAATATTAGAGGCATCAGTTTCAACAATTTTTTCCAAGCCGGATTAGCTAATATTAAGCAAGGCAAATTTTTGACACATTGCTTAATGCGTTTAACAAAGTTTGTATGACTATCAGTCCAGGGTCCTTGAAAGCCCTTTTTAGCCTATTATTTAAGGGGGCTAAATCTCTTGACAAATTCTCATAAAATGAGGATATATAATTCAAAATCCTTAGGAAATATTGCAATTGAGTTATATCAGTGATGACATCAGGAAATTTATCGGCAAAATCAGTAGAACGCTAAATAGGGACTATCTTCCCTCGACAAATATTGTGACCTAAAAATTGAATACTTATCTAAAATAAACTCATTTTTGGTTTAGATATCACCAAACCATTTTGTATCATAATCTTTTTAAACATATCAAGATGTTTTAGTGTAATTCTAATGTTTTTGAAAACACCATAATATCATTAATATAAACAATAATGAAATCCATATATGAATTAATAATTTAGAACGAGCATTTTTCAATCCAAAAGGCATCACATTACATTCAAATTGACCAAATGGAAGGTTGTTAGTAGTTCTATAAGTTTGCTCCCTAAATATTTGAATTTTTCAAAAGCCAGATTTCAAATCAAATTTGGAAAATATATTGAAGTCAAATAATCTAGATAATAAATCTTTTTTTATTTGGAATAGGGTATCTAATCTATTTTAAAAATCTATTAAGAGGTTTATAATTAATTACTAACCTCAGCATACCTTGTTCTTTTTCAGCAGTATTATTCACATAAGATGCAATGCAAGACCAAGGTGATTTATAATGTTTTATCAAGCCCTTTTGTAAGAGATTATCAATCTCCTTTTTGTAGAATTCAACTAACTCTACATTCATCTGATAGGGTCTAGATTTTGTTGGGATCTTATCCTCGCAGAAATCATTTTCATAAGGAAGAGTTACAATATGCTGGTTGCGGTCCTAAAAAGCATTGGGGTGATCAGCACATACATCAATAATCATTTGTTCGGAGATTATTTTTATTTTCTCCTGAACCTTAGTAGATTTCATGGTGCCATCAATATTCATGCTAAACATTTCAAGTTGTAAAAAATTAACATGTTGTTTCTTCATTTTAATTAAAGCATTTATATCCCTAGTTACAGGATCTGTAATAAAAGGGTAGGATATCTCCTTGTTTTTATAAGTAGCAATAAATCATTTTGCATAAATATGATTGTAAGGATAAATTACATTTATAAAAGGTATCCCAAGTATAATTGGGGGATATAATTGATTTTTTACCAAAAAGAAGAAATGCAGAATGCAAACCTTATTTCTACAAATATGTGCATTAGGCAATTTATAATTAATATCAAGGGTTTGACCAGATGCAGATTTAACAATATGTGTAGTCTTATGAAAATATCTAGTTGGAATCAAACCTTCTTGAATGCAACTAACATCGGCACCACTATCAATCATGGCAATATTAGTTACAGATAAATCATTATTAATTAATATAGTGCAATTAATATACCATTTATGGGTGATACAATTTGCATCATACCCAAAAAATAATCATTTTTATGTCAAGATCTTGGATAATATCATCGTCCTTTTTTTCTAATATTTTTTCCTTCCCTTTGAAACTGGAAGAAAATCATAGTGAGAAGCATCTTTCTCAATTTCTATAATTCAGTGATCACAAATCATTTGGTTTTGTTTTAGGGATATAATCTCCTTTTTCAGGTTATCAACCTCAATTTTTAAATCGTTTAAAGAAGTATATTTGCCGGGTAATTGACTTATAGCAAGACGTTTATTAACCTCAGTTAACGAATAAGGCATATAATAATCATTATCAGCACTTCGAGTAGCATGAATGCTATCAGCAGTTTTAGAAGTACCAGGGGCGCTATCAGCAAATTTTTTGGTAGAAAAATTAAGAATTTTTTCACGAAGTTTTTCATCGAAAACTTATTTTAATAACTCAAGAACGCTATCAGCAGTGAGCTTTTAAACATTCAAATCTAAATCTTCAAACTGTGATTGTAATTTATAAAATGATTCATCACAAATACAAGTATCACCATTGTAATCAGTACAAATATTAGCATGATCACTGTTAGATGATTCAGGCAATTCAACATCATTTTCAGATTCAGAATCACAATTATAATCAGACTCGGAACTAGAAGTGTATAACAAACCATATACTTGATCATGAAACTCATCAGCAAGACCTAAAGACTTATCTTTTAGAGCTTTCAATTAGGAGCAATATGTCCTAGGTTACCACATCTGTAACACTTAATCTTGGCAAGATCAAGCTTAGATCTATTTTTATAAATCTAGTAGACTTACAATGGGTTTTACGAATCTCACGCTCTTCTTTGGATCTATATCTAGATCTCTTCTTCCTATAATGTTATCAGACTTAGAATTGGAATTTCTTCGAACCTTTTCCTGAGAAGAAAAAGCTAGTTTGTCCATACCAAATTGCTCACAAAAATTTCCTAATTGGGATTTTTCTTTAAGCTTATCAAGCTTAATTTGTCTAGCCAATTTTAACTTATTGCACAAAGCTAAACCTTGCTGAGTACAAGCTGCTATCAGCTGACCATAGGTAAAATTTTCATAGGATATTTCACCATAGGAACCCGAGCCCCTAAGCTTCTTTCTAACCCTTTCAGCAAATAGAGAAAGACCATCTATGAACTTTGTCTTCCAATGTGTATACTTACTTTCAGGTAAATCCATGACCTTTCTTAGAATGGTATCGTTATACCATCTAAATTCTCCTAAGGTTTTACATCTAATACCATTCAATAGAGTTCGAGTATTTTCATATTGATTGGTAAATCTACTTCCAAAATGTTCAATAATAGTAAGCATAAGAGTATTAACAGCATCTTCTATATTCGCTGGTAATGCTCTTCCTAGGTTATCAACACCTTTGGTGGAATTCCTAGCTTCGAATATAGTATTTTTTTATCATTATCTAAGAAATTATCCCACCATCCATGAAGTTGGGCAGTAAAACCAGTAACAATTATTTTACAAATAGTTGCATCTGTACGTCTTTAACAATTCTTGATAGATGCAGTAGCTTTAGCTATCGTAGAATACATTAATATTCGATGAACAAGGACGGATAATTGTCTTTCAGATAAGTCATCCAAGTTCCATTCATAAATTGCATCTCCGTTATACGACGTATTAGTCTGATTCCAATCTATTTCCTCTATCAGAACATCTTGAGGAGCTGGATACAGATAATAGTTAGAAGTCATGCGGGGTATATCAACATATTTTTTCCCCGGTTGCTTCCTAACCATACCTCGGAGCTTATTAAGTTCAGAGTATATTTCATTTCCCACATCAGGGGCAGATTCCATGTTATCAGCAAAGGCATTAGAAAAATCATAGGTTTATATTTAACCCAAAAAACTTCTTATCAAGCAATTTTTCCAATTCTTCTATGTGAAACAATTTTTCAAATCCTCAATATCTAGAGGTCTCTGAATACAAGGCCTAGTTGTCAAGTCTTCCATCTTACTTTCTGAAGTGAAAGCAATATCAGATGATTTTTTACTAACACTAAGCTTTTTCACCAACTCAATCAATTCATCAAGTTTTTTATCAAGAGAAGAAATATGTTCTCCCAAAACTTTCACATAAAGACTTAAATAATTGTTCTGAGCAATCAGATAATTTATTTCTGCAATAGTCACTTTACCAATTTCATTATCAATGATTTTTAAATGCAGAAAAAGTAATATCAGTATTATTAGGCAATACAAAAGGTGATTGGGGAGGGTAAATAGTTTGAAGAATATTACCACTCGCATCTTGATAAGATCTTTCCAACATCTTAACATATAATGGTAAATATGTGGTTATGAACCATGGTACAAAGCACACGATCTGATTATCCAATGCACACATCTCATAAATTTCTTGAGAAATATTATTTAGTTCATCTGGACTATAAGTCTCAAAGAACCAAATTCTAAATCAATTTCATTTTTTATCAAAAAATTCTTTTTTAATATAACTTCTTGCCTGGAAACCTGGACTAAAATCAATTTGGTGTGGAATCATATTAAACACTGTTAACATCAAACTCCATTTCAAAAGGAGTTGGGTTATCCCTATCAGAGATACAATCACTATATTAAACGATATTTGTTGTAGGATTATTTTAATCTTTTCTACAAAGCGTGTAGATGCAGGTATAGATGCAGAATCAATAGTATATAAAGATGTTGCATGATTCCTAGTCAGACCATAAATTAGTTCTATAGGAGATATATGATGTATAGCAGACAATAATTTAGGCATAGAAATGGAAATTTAGGCTATAATTATTAAATAAAAGATGCATCTATATAAGTTATATGTAGAAACTATATATGATGTGTATAGAAATTATATGACTGTTGCATAACATACGTATTTGTGTACGATGTGTATAGAAACTATAGCATTGTTGTATAGAATACATACATACATATATATATATATATATATATGTATCAAATATGTATTGTATCGTATCTATATGTATCATATTTTATATATATACACACACACATATATATATAGTGTCAATATGTATAAGAAATGTATTTTATTGTACTAGATATGTACTGTATATATGTATTAATATGTATCTCTTTTTAAAATTGTATTTAAAAAAAAATACTTTTTGTATTTGATTCTTCTTTTAAAAAAAATAAAAAGCAGGAAAAAAGAAGAAAACAATGAAAGATGAGCAGTAATTTTTTATACACTTTATATAATTAAAAAATTAGCATTAATTGTAGTTATAGTAAAACAACTATCAAGCTCTAGTTCTTACTATATATAAGAGTGAGTGGGTCGTTGAAGCAGAGAGCTGACGGTCGACATGCCTGCTTTTTAGCTGCTTGCTCCGTGATTTTACGACATCACTCCTAATTCATTATTATGGCATTTACTTATTAAAAAAATAAAAATATTTAATAAAAAATATAATAAATATTTATAAAATAAAATAGACATTTACTACATAGCTATTTCAGGTGCTTCAACTATAATTTTACTATATCACCTATAATTAATTATTATGAGTCATTTAAGTATTTTAAAATTGAGTATCTTGATGTTTTAAATTAATTTGACTTCTTATGTGAGGCACACTTAAGAAAATTTCACAAGTATTTTTATAGAAATTTTATTATATCTCTTTTAATTAGTTATTATGAGTCATTCAAGATGTGCCAGCTTCGCTATTTCAATCGTGATATTTGGTTACTCTTGAAATTATATCAGTGTCGCTTAAATTAAAATAAAAAAATATTATAAATTATAATAATTAAAAATTTAAATTACTTTTAAAGTCTAAATTCACTATCAATACCACAAAAGTTTGAACAAGAAAGATATTACAAATTACAATAGAAAATAGTTTAAAATAGTAAATTATAACATCGAAAAAATATTATAGATTACAATAGTAATGTCATACTAATTAGAATAAAAGGATATTACTTAAAAATTACATTGAAAGTCATATAAATCATAATATAATTAACAACATAAAATATTTAAAACTATATAAAACAAATCTGATTGGTTTTCTCGAATATTTCATTAGCGACATATAAATTGAGATAAAAAATAACATATAATATTCAAAAAGTAGCATATTGAGCTCATGCTGGCACGGGCTCTGATATCTAGTACTTAATATGTGGCATAATAAAAAGGACGCTATGTCAATGACAGCATATTTGTGTCAATAATGGACAATGGCTAAATATGGAATGAAATTTGTGGGCTATTTTCGGCAGAATATGTCTGGCCGGGTGGACATTTATGTCCTCTCCCCAAAAGTTTACGGGTGAAGTTGTTCAGCTTCTGAATTATAATTCAGTCTATATTAGTGGACTTAGCCCAACAAGCCAACCTCATGTTCTCTTTAAGGATACCTAAAAAATATTTTCCTTCTCATTCTTATCCATCTAAAATTAATTATAATTAAGAGATAATTTTACTCCCTCCATTTCATATTAGTTGATCATCCTACTAAAAATGTTTGTCTCATATTAGCTGGCCATCTTGCTAAATTAAGAAAGCATTAATTAAAAATTTTCCATATTATCATTGTGATTAATTCTTTTACAAAGTGTTCATACTCGCTTGTAAAGTTTTCAAGAAGTTTTGTAAGGGAGAATTAGTAAAATTACTTCTTATTTACTAATAAATTAGTAAAATATTTCTTAACATGCATGTAAAAAAATGACCGGTTAATATGTGATGAAGGGAGTAATAAATACTACTTAACACACTAATAAACACATTAATAGCTACATATCATTTTCTTGATAGGTAAACATGGCCATGGATCGAATGGTGGGTTGTCAACTAATTCTTTTTAATTCCACTGTTAAGTTTAACTATTTGATATATTATTTGAAGCTCTTTTGTCTGATGTTAATATCTATTTAGCCACCCCACTAGCAACAACAACAACATACTTAGTGTATTCCTATAAAGTGGGGTCTGGGAAGGGTAAAGTGTATGCAGTCCATATTATTACCTCAGATGAAGTAGAGAGACTGTTTGCAATAGACTCTTGGCTCAGGACAGATAACAGTATAACAAACAAAAACATAAAAATAAACCACAAAATGAAATAACACATCACTAGATAGCAAAAAAAGTACTCCTCCCAAATATTACAGACTCCTATCCACTAACCCTCTATCCTAATTCGCGTCCTCCATACCTTTCTATCAAGGGTCATGTCCTCCATAAGCTGTAACTGCTTTATAGCATGCTTAATCACCTTCCTCCAATATTTCTTTGGCCTACCTCTACCCCACATAAAACCATCTATAGCTAGCCTCTCACACCTCCGTACTGAAGCATCTGTACACCTCCTTCTCATATGTTCAAACCATCACAACCTCTCTTCCCACATCTTGTCTTCCAGCGAAGGCACTCCCACCTTCACTCGAATAACCTCATTTCTAACCATATCTCTCCTGGTAAGTCTATACATCCATATCAGTATCCTTATCTCCGCTACCTTTAATTTTTGAATATGGGATTTCTTAATTGTTAAACACTCTGCTCCACATAACATAAATGATTGGACTTCTACTTGTAGAACTTAACTTTAATCTTAGGAGGCACCTTCTTATCACATAAAACTCCCAAAGTTAGCATCCACTTCAACCACCATACACCAATACGGTACGTGACATCAATCTCTCTGTTTTCTTGAATATAGACTTAAGATACTTGAAACTATCTCTCTTCCGAATGGCTTGAAAATCTAACTCCACGACCACTTCAAGCTTCATGCATTGAATAAGTGAAATTACATTCTAAGTAGGTCTTGGTCATTTTTCTCTCATCTTTTGAGTCACTTTTAGTAGGTATTAGTTTTTAAGGAAAATGTACAAAGTTGTATAACTTACATAAATTAGAAACTGAGCTAAAGAGATTTATGACAATTAAGGAAGAATTTTGGAAATAAAAAGCTGGAATGAAGTGGTTTGCAAAAGGTTATAAAGATACTAGGTTCTTTCATGCATATGTTAAAGGAAAATAAAGAAGTTGTACATAGCAAAAAACAATAACAAGTAAGGGATAACTCTCCAAACAAATTAATAAATAGGAGAGGAAGCTATAGCATTTTTTTACAGAACAGTTTTTAGAATAAAGGGTAAGACAACATTGGTAAATATTACACTACATAACTTAGATGATTAGTGAAGAACAAAATGAAGATATGGTAAGGCTACCAGATCTGGATGAATTTAAAAGAGTGGTATTCAACCTCAATAGGTACAGTGCTTGTGGACCAGCTAAATTTTTAGATTTATTTTTTCAAAGTTGGTGGGACATTATTGGAGGAGATATCACTAAATTGGTAAGGGCATTCTTCTGTGGGCAAGAACTATCAAAGTTTATTACACATACCAATTTGGTATTGTTACCTAAAAAGGAGGTGGTGAAAGACTTCACAGATTTGAGACCCATAAGTCTAGGTACTTTCAACAATAAAATCATTTCCAAAGTATTGCATGAGAGGATAACTATGGTGCTACCCAATATCATATCTCAAAACCAGTCTGATTTTGTGAAGGGGGGAGCATCATGAAGAATGCGCTTTTGGTGCAAGAAATCGTTAGAGACATTAATATAAGAAACAAGAATATTAATGTGGTAGTGAATCTAGATATGGCCAAAGCATATGATAGAGTCTCTTGGATCTTACTTATAGAAGTTACAGTAAAATTTATCTTCTCAAAAGTGATTGTTAAGATGGTATGACGGCTAATGTCCAACAATTGGTACTCAGTATTGATAAATAGTTACTCGTATGAATTATTTCATTCTTATAGGGGAGTTAAACAAGGTGATCCATTATCTTCTATTTTACTCAAAATTGTTGTAAGAATGTTGTCCAGGGATTAAATTTGTTACACAGGGACAATCAGATCAAAGGATATGGACTTCCAAAGTGGAGTCTTAAAATCAAATATCCCTCATATGCAGATGAAACTAGCCTCTTTTGTTCAGGAGATGGGATATCTATAATCAAAATGAGAAATTATGAGAGCATTTCAGGATAATCGATCAACAAGAAGAAGAGTTTCTTCTATCTGCATGACAATACACCACGGATTGTTGCAATAAGGCTGAGAAGATTAATAGGTATAAAACAAGGAAATTTTCCTTCTATTTACTTAGGATGCCTGTGTTTTATAGTAGAAAAAACAAGACTCACTATGAAGATTTATTAAGGAAGGTGACAAGAAGATTGTTTTTATGGAAAAATTAGCTCTTATCATTTGGTGAAAAATACATTCTCATCAATCATGTACTGTAATCAATGCCTATTTACACAATCTCTGCCATAAATCCCCTAAAGAAAGCAATAAACCAGATACACCAGATTTTTGCTAAGTTTTTGGGGTAGTTTAAGAGGTGGGAAAGGAAAACATTGGATTGCATATAAAGATATGTGTAACCCCAGGGAGGAATGAGGCTTAGGATTCAAATCCTTACGTGATGTGTCAAAGGTATTATTTGCTAAATTGTGGTGAAAGTTTAGTGTTTCCTCCTTATCTCTCTAAAGTTAATATAAGAGAAACAAATATTTTTTAAAATCCCCATTCTACCATCACAAATAACACTGGATCCTTTCATGTATGGAGGAAGATGTTAGAAGTGAGAGAGAAGGTGAAACATAATATATGGTGGAAACTGAAAGCTAGAAACTCTAGTTTCTAGTTTCATAATTAGAGAAGGCTAGGTTGAAACATCCTGGATTTTGACCCTTAGGAAATTTCCTAAAAATCTGGTCTCTAGGCCCTATATGACTCACGGGAATGAATCATATGCTGGGGTACGAGTGGTATGGTCCTATCGTATGCTGACCAGTGTTAGTTGGTGGGATGGTTTTGATCACTCGAATAGTCAAAAATTAGTTATACAAGTCATAGGTCTTGGTACGAGTCGTATCATAGACTTATATGGTGGACAGTGTTTGATCTTCTGGTATTTCATTCTGCCAAAGATACGGGTTATGGGTACGAATCGTATATTATGATTACAACTTGGTTGGATGAGTTGTATACTAGATTTCTTAATCTAAGGATTGAGGCTTAGATAGGAGTGGTGCATATCGACCATATAGGAGGGTATGACTCGTATGGGTCAGTCGTATCCTTGTGATGGGTTTTTAAGGGATTTAAGTGAGGGTATTCTGGATATTTTCCTACTTACCCTAATTAGGACCCACGACTTCTAATACATTTAGGAGGTTATTTACCCTATTATTCTATTCATTAATACTTAAAAACTATTCCAAAACACTCCATAATTCTCTCAAGAGCTTTTGGGGAAAGAAGGCTAGGTTTTTATCTTACGAATTACTTTGAGGCTTGTCTTGGTGATTTCTTTCCATCAATTCTTCAGTATAAGGCACGATTCTCTTTCCTCATTGTAATTTCAACTAAAGTCATGGTTTATATGATTGATTTCATGGTTTTACTATTTCATGATTATGGTTTTCAACTATTATTTTGGGGTTTTGATATTGAATGCTTGGTTATGGTTTCCTATGGTTTTAATTTTCCTTTTATATGCATTAATGGTGGTTTTGGACAATTGGATTGCATGGTAGTAGTTTAATGGTATTTGGAATTGGTTTTTGTTATATTATGCTCCCAAGGTATTGGATAAAATGCTTATAAAGATACGTTCATTGCATTGACTTTTTTTAATAGACCTCTTGCGTGTTTTAAACTGGACAAAGAATTTATACATAGTTTAGATGGTTTGGAAAGGCTAAATGGTTACACTTGTGGATAACATGGAAGTCTCCAAGTGGATTTAATATGGTAATTGGAAGGACACCTAAGGTCCCCTTAACCTAAATGGTTTGGCTATGGATATTACTTGCAAGTAAAGGGTGGTATGACGATACCACTAATATTAGACTTGGTTAATAAATGGCATATGGATTGTTTAGACATGGTTTTAATTAGGCATTAATGGCGGGGTGTATAGCTAAGCCATGGAAGGCGGCGGTCCGGGGGGGACTAAAATTGGAAACTTATATTTTCCGAAATGAGGGGTCTTGATGACCATATGCTTGTGTCACATTTTATATTGGGGGATGTAGTATTCATCCTATTGGATATTCCCTGGTCGTGCGGCTACATGCACTACGCCCTTTCAGTAGGAGGAGATGAACCTATATTGCCCGTGAGTGGTTAGGACATCCAAGCTACACAGCCCAGATAAAGGTTTTAAGTGCATGCTAAACCCGGTCCCTTTTCTCGGCACTTGTATATGTATGGTTGTATGCATTATCAATGGTTTTACTTGGTTTTATTACTGTCATTATTTTATCCTTATCCTAAGATTCATACTAGCAGTCATTCGCTAAACTCGTCTACTGGCAACTGTATACCCACGCTATGCAGAAACTGGCTATTCTACTCCTCCTGTTTAGCACGCGGATTTGGTATGAGCATTTGGACTGATGTGGTGAGCTTCCATCCTTTCGAAAGGCATCATTTTATGTTATGGATTTCTTAGACACTTTTCTTTTATTTTGGATATTGGTTTTGTTTACTCTTTTGGATAAAGGCTTTGTGATACTTCTTGGGTTGGTATAGAAGGGATCGGTATTGGTGTCGACCTTGACATTTGAATAAGCCGATGGGCTGACATCATTGGATGATATTGTTGGTTATTCCATCATATTACATTTTGGTATTGATTTTCATATTATGTTTTGGTATTCCCTTTGGTTTATGGTCTACAGTTTGGTTTGATACGGTTGGGTGATTGGTGAGGTATGGTTGGACTTGGTTGGGTCGGTCACAGTTTGACCCTACCCAGAGTCTTAATGAGAACAATAACGCTATCTTATTATATGTTTGAAATTTAGCCCATCTAAGGTTGGATGTAGGTGGTTAGGTTGGGTAATAAGGGGCGATCCCTGGACCTGGTTGGACTTGGGATGCCCATTACGACAAGGCCTGGGGTCTAGTCTAATCATAGGTACTTTATACCATGTAGAAGGAAAGGAAGTAGGGGATGAGGAAATAAAAGTAAAGGGATTCATTTTAAAAGGACAATGAAGGTGGAAAAGCTCAAAGAAAGGTGGAAAAGCTCAAAGAACATCTATTAGTGGAAATAGTCATTCATATTATAGAGAACATCAAGCCTCAGCTTGGACTTGCAAAAAATGACACGCTTCGTGGATGGGAAACACTAAAAGAATCTTTACTGTGAAATCAATGTATCAAATTATCAGGCATAAGAGATATGAAATTGAGTTGATGAAGAATCTCTTGATAAAAGGACTTCCTTTAAGATTGCTTTATTTCTATGGGGAGTGTGAAGGAAAAGAATAGCTATAACTAACAATATTAAGAGGCTATATTCACATTGACTATAAATACCACTATTGTGAAGAAGAAGAGATGAAGACCATGACCTGCAGTTTGCTTCTTGTGCGGGAATTAATATAGATGGACTGAAATTACACCAATTTATTTTTAAAAGATGTGACACGACTGAACCAGGGACTAGTCGCATCGGGTGCCTCAAGTGCAACCTGGACCGGAGACCACCCCCAATACCGAACCAAAACCACCCTGCAACCTATGTCGGATGAATTCTGAACACATAACAAGATAGAATAATAATAAATCAAAGACTATAACTAAAGTCAATAACAATCCAACAACCTCAATCAAACATCAAACCGGTGTCAACCCCAATTCTAATACCAATTGTTATGCCCAAGTGCACACGCAAGTGTACGTGGTATCACCAAGTAATACAGTGGCTTTAAATAAAGCCAAATATCGATCCCTTAGATACTTGTATCCACAACTATCTAATTTAAGTTCAACTATTGAGATTGATGTGGTGCAATGTAACCAAAAGAATTTTGAAATTATGTAAACTAAAATAATACCAAAAATTAAAGACTTTGGACAAGAAATGAATAAAAACCCAGTGTTAAGGTACTGTGAACAATCATACTACGCTAATTAACTTCATTCGTTAGATTAATTATCTTGGTGGTTGATTCATAGGGTTTATCATATGATCATGGTCTCCCAACCTCTAACCTTCTACCTAACTGGACATTATAACTACATCGTTGAGCGAGGATGCAATAATCCATTTAGATTCATTAAGACATCATCCTATATGTGAACCAATAAAGTCTTTTAGGTATATACCTATCCTAGATGCTAATTAATATTCCTTAATTCATAAAAGAATAAGAACCTTACTCTATTTATCCCCACGTTCTATCTTCCTATTCCCCCTCCCGAGTTCACAAGGTCGATAATATATGTATTCTAAGGGTTGCGAATCCTTAAAATAGTGAAAAAAGGAAAAAAAACAATCAAATATGATAATAAATCCAAAAAAATTCAATTCAAAGTGAAAGTAAACATGTTCTTGACCTTAACCCCGGAAAGGGGGCATTTAGCCATTCATGGACATAGTCGTAATCAAGACGAATAAAAACATGATAAAGTCCATTAAAATGATAAATTAAAGAGATAAAAACCCTAATTTAAGTTTTTTACAGCCCCTCTCCAAGTTTCAAAGTAGTCCAAGGTGTATAACATCAAGTACAAGTGTCCTATTTATAGGAGGAGAAAACTGTCGATTTTTGCATTAGGCCGCATCGCGGGGTTAATTTTCTGCGTATAGCAGTGATAAGCACCCTTATAGTGGATACCCACTGTTTTTGGTCCCTTATTAATATTATGGTGTATGGAAATAACCATTTTTCCCTCTCTTTGGTTCGTGACGCACCCTTGACATCCAAGTTGTCCAATTCATGTCAAGTTGTGCCTTGTGCTTTCGTTGATCCATTCCAAGCCTTTTTGTGTTATTTCCACTTGATTTGAAGCTTCTATATCCTTCATATATCATAATATGAAACTCATGAATCATAATGTATCATTAAACACAACAAATTAGAGCTCAAAATAACACAACATCAAAGACGACAAACTAGAAACTTAAGCTAAGAATACTAGTTTTGCCCCTTTTGATCTTTCACTTAGTATTGACTCTTGGCTTGATTAAATTGCACTTTAAACACTATAAACAAGTTTTTCCACACATAATTACATAATCATACCATTATTAACTCATTATACACATTATAATCCATCATGATCAACTAGAACAACACCTAGCTTAAGCTAGTAACACTAGTTTTCTCATATGAACTCTAAATGATCAAATTAAGTACAAACTTGTTTGAAATACACCTTAAACATTGTAATCAAGTAATTTAACACTTATATGATCAATTTTATCATCATTAAGACATTAAGAATGCAATTTTTACACAAAACAAGGATAAATAAGCCCGGACAACAACACTAAAGTGCATAAATCCACCTCAATTTATCATCCCATACTTAATGCCTTGTTCGTCCTCAAGCAAATCTTTACTCTAAGCATCGTAAGCTGAGGTGACTCCACACTTATACTAAAAGACACTCAAGATATTACTACAATTACTGCATAGAATGCAAGTTTCTAAACTAAGCATGCTACATACACGATTGAATGCTCAAGAATACTACCCCAAAAGATCCTAGCCTCAAGAATTAACTCACCTAGTTAGAAAACTCATGCACATTGTTCAATCAAAGACATCATATAATTCACCCAATATTCATAAAATATGTGCCCTCACAATAAAGAGTTACCCATGATCACTCACATTAATGCTACTTTTCACCAATTAGGTACAAGAATCAAATTAAGCTCACTCTCACAAGGAATTCACAAGTTACACATAATGAACCATAGGATTGCTCTTAGTGTAGTACTTTACTAATATCAGAATGATTAAGCTTAAGATCAAATAGGTCTTTACTGGTTGTAATATAGGCTAAGGTATGGGTAGGAACTATTTGTCCAAGAATAGTGACTATCTTCCCTAAGCGCTTCAATATATTACATTTTTCAATTAAAACCAATCTCTAACAACCAACTTACACCACTTTTGTCTACCCTCATATTTTGTTTTGCCCTATATCATTAAGCTCGTTGACATATATTATGGTGGGAGTATGTTATGTACACATCATTTGGTTTTACCCTTCTTCACACCCATTATACCTTATGCACCCCTATGATAGCCACCCTCAATTTAAGAAATTGCCTTAGTTGAGTTGCACAATATCCAAGGAGGACCAGGAGAAAAATAGTTTCATTGTAACACGACTGGCTAAAAATAGGAATTTCCTTAGAAAAATTTTCTCTAACCCCCAACTACAACACAATAATTTTTTCACACTAATAACTATTACTTTGGTGCTTCAATATCACCTTTCTCTTACTTGAATTTTCAACTCTTTAACTAAATTAAGTTTATACTAAAGCGCTTAGGAGCTTAGATCAAATTAACTTCAATCAAAGAAGGGTATTAGTCTACATATGAGGTTTCCAAAGAAAAATCTAAAGTCTCAATGGGGATAACTAGGATTATACACAACGGTAGGTAAAAAAAAGGCATAAAACATTGCTATCAAAGAAATGCCTATATCATCTCCTAAAACCACACTCTTTATTTTGCTTTGCACACACGCCAGGAAAGTTTTAGATATCACATGCAACAATGAATATACAACACCTCACACACACATGACACATGATCAACTCAAGAAGGATTATCAGAGACTCTTAACCAAACAATCACATGAATTCAACTTTAAGCCAACAAGTACAAGAGTCATAACATGAGCCTAGTAGTCTCAAAGGTAGTGATTCACACAATCAACATGCTTTTTCAACCAAAACAATTGCATCATTCAATCACATATAGCACCAACTAGAATATCCCATAAAAAAATTTAAATTAATCCTAAAATTGGGAATACTCGTACCCTGCACTTAAAAATCTGCTTTGTCCCCAAAGTATACTTTAAAAATAGAGATAGAAATACTCCCTAAGGCCTCTAGGCCTAGCTAGTATCATATTTATACATCAAGAGGGTCCATAGACCCCACACTTAGTCTTCGTTGTGCTCCTTAGCTCAGATGTTTTGGTACTCAGACTTCCCAACAACCTGTGACTCAAAAAAAATAAAAACTAGTGAAGTAAAAACTAAAATACTAAAAATAAAAACCTACCTTAACTTAACTTGGGTTGCCTCCCAAGCAGTGCCTGATTTTGTATCATGGCATGACCCATATCAACTCATCCGTTTTCCTTTATCGTTTTCCTCCTACTTGGAGACCATCTTCTTATTCGTTTCTAACCTCTGAAGTGTGAACTCTCAAGGTCAACAACTTTCTCAATGTTAGCCTTTTCAGGCTCATCAATCTATATTATTTTAGGCTAAAGTATTTGAGGCTTTGGAAGCTCAATGAGCAAGTTTAAAAAGGTCTTTTGTGGAATAGAATCACTACCCTACACTTATCCTCTTCAATCATTATAATCATGCACAAATCTTTGTAGTGGTATAGTGTGTTGAGCGGTTTGTACACTTTGAAAATTGCCTCTTCATCATCCAGCCTCATTGTGAGCATGCCCTCTCTTACATTGATCAATGCTCCTCCAGTCGCCAAGAATGGACGTTTCAAGATGACTGGTACTTTTTTATCTGCCTGAAAATCTAAAATAATAAAGTCAGCAGGAATAATAAACTTATCATCCTTGATAAGAACATCCTCTATGACTCCTTCAGGACGGGCTATAGTCCTATTTTCTAGTTGCAATAATACAAAGCTTGGTCTCGACTTCCCCAAGGATAAAGTGTTGAACAAAGAAAAAGGCATCAAATTGATGCTTACCCCTAAGTCACTAAGTGTGTGGACCACCTCACTATTCCCAATTTGAATGAGGAGGGTGAACTTTCCAAGGTCTTTGAGATTTTTGGGCATCTTCTGCATCACCATAGAGTTGCACTCTTCAGTGAGTCCTACTGTCTCGACATCCTGAAGCTTGACTTTGCTAGTGACCACATCCTTCAAGTACTTAGCGTATTTGGGTATTTCCTATAAGATATCTAAAAGAGGAAGATTAATATAAAGGTCTCTGAATGTGTCAAAGAACTTCTTAAGCATGCATCCTTCTTCACTTTTCTAAGCCTTTGTGGGAAAGGTGGTGGTATTCTTTTTTCTCCTTCTTAGCAACTTTGTTTTTCGAGTACTCAAACTTTCTTGAATTTTTAATAATTTTTTTGGATACCTGTGGGGGAATCAACTCTGCATCTGCCTCATTAGTTTTCTTTGGAGGTTCTTCATTCATCTCCTTACCACTTCTCAAATTGATTGTTATTACTTGTTTAGAATTTTTAGTATCACTTGGCAAACCACCTTGAGGTCTGGTGTTCTGTGCTGCTGCTATCTGACCTATCTGCAACTCCAAGCTTTTTGTAGCCACTTACTGGATTTTTATTTCTTCCAGTTGACTCTTCATACTACTGTGAATTATGCTTGATTAGCTATAAGTTGTTTCGACATCTCTTCCACATTGCTAGTCTGAGTTGTGGCCTGATTACCTTGAACTTGTAGCCATTGAAATTGCCGTTGTTGGTTGTTCTATGTTGTATTTGGTGGTTGAGTCTGCCACTTCAGGTTGTAGGCGTTCCCATAATTCAGCCTTTGAACATTTCTCACAAACACCATGGACTTAGGATTTTCAACAACATAGCCATTGAATGCCCACTGTTACCATAAATCTCACACCAACCTGCAGTCTGTTGAATTCCATTACTGCGGCTGTAGGTTGTGTAACCCCAAACATTATATTGCTTATCTGATTTTGTAGAGCAGCAAGCTGAGCTGATAAGGTAGTAAAATGGTCCACCTCCAACTCACCTGCAACTTTCTTTGTAGCACTTCTTGAGTCAGAATGCCACTCAGTATTTCCTTGTGCAATCCGGTTTAACAAAGTATATAGCTCATCATAAGTAACTCCAAATCTTGACCACCTGCAGTTGAATCTAGAAAACTTTTTGTGTTATGATTAAGTGCCTCAACAAAAGTGTGAGCTAGTACCTCATTGGACTGTTGATGATGTGGACAGTCCCGAAGAAGTGTTTTGAACCTCTCCCATCTGTGATATAATTCTCATTTGGATTTTATTTGAAGCACATAATCTCACTTTGTAATCTTGTTGGATGGGAAGAATTAGATAAGGAATTTCCAGGATCAGTCATCCCAAGTTATGATTGAACTTGCCAGCTCAGTGTTTAACCACTTCTTTGCTTCCCCCAATAGTGAAAAGGCGAATATCATTAGCCTAATATAATCTGTTGACACACTCGTAAGGATGAATGTGCCACTGATCACAAGAAAGTTCTGCAGATGGACTTGTGGATATTTATATGAAAGCCCCACAAACTATCCACTGCTGATCAAAAGCTGCACCATGTTCTATTTCAACTCAAAGTTATCTCCAGCAGCCATGTCTGAAAAGAGGAGGTCAAATTTGTTGGAAGTGGGATTGCCACTTCGGGAACTATCCTACGGGCTGGTTGATCTTCAACCATTAGAGTAGAATTTTCTTGTTCCTCGTGAATTTGTGGAATAAGAGAGAGAAGGATTGCTTTTCTCATTTGTTGATAAAAGCGTTGCTCGGGTTTGGGGCATGGTTAAACCAAATCCCTATCCCTTGCCAGCTTACTACTCTGTAAACTTGTTCCCTGCAAATTCAATACCAAGACCTAGTGTAAAGCACCAAAGAAATCTAAAATGTAAAACTAAAACTAAAATAGTTTCCAATTTACAAATCCCCGGCAATGGCGCCAAAAACTTGTGACGCCCAAGCGCACACACAAGTGTACGTAGATCACCAAGTAATATAGTGGCCTTAAATAAAGATGAATATTGATCTCTCGGAGACTTGTATCCACAACTATCTCATTCAAGTTCAACTATTGAGATTAAAGTGGTGCAATGTAACCAAAAGAGTTTTGAAAGTTTGTAAACTAAAAGTAAACTAAAATAATACGAAAAAGTAAAGACTTTGGACAAGCAATGGATGAAAACACAGGGTTAAGGCATTGTGAAAAATCATAATACGCTAATGAACTTCATTCATTAGATTACTTATCTTGGTTGTTGATTCGTGGGATTTATCGTATGATCATGGTCTCCCGACCTCTAACCTTATACCTAACTGAACATTAAAACTGCATCATTGAGCGGGGATATAATAATACATTTATCATTAAGATACCATCCTACATGTGAAACAATAAATCCTTTTAGGTATATCCCTATCCTAGATGCTAATTGAAATTCCTTATTTCATAAAAGAATAAGAGCCTTACTCTATTCATCCCCACGTTCTATCTTCTCATTCCCCCTCCCGAGTTCACAAGGTCGGCAAAATATGTATTCTAAGGGCTGTGAATCCTTAAACTAGTGAAAAAATGATTAAAAAAACAACCAAATATGATAACCAATCCAAAGCGAAAGTAAACATGTTCTTGGCCTTAACCCCAAAAAGGGGGGCTTTTAGCCATTCATGGACATAGTCGTAATCAAGATGAACAAAAACATGATAAAATCCATTAAAATACCAAAGTAAAGAAATAAAAACCCTAATTGAAGTGTTTTATAGCCCCTCTCCAAGTTTTAAAGTCTTCCAAGGTGTATAACATCAAGTACAAGTGTCCTAATTATAGGAGGACAAACCAGTTGACTTTTGCACTAGGCCGCGTCGTAGGGTTAATTTTCCACATCTAACTGCGCGATGCACCCTTATAGTGGATACCCATTGTTTTGGTTTCCTTAGTAAACTCCTGGTGTATTTAACACACCATTTGGACCTCTCTTTGGTTCATGACGCACCCTTGACATCCAAGGTGTCCAATTTACATCAAGTTGTGTCTTGTGCTTTCGTTGATCCATTCCAAGCATTTTTGTGTTGTTTCCACTTGATTTAAAGATAGTATATCCTTAATATATCATCATAATCAACTTACCAAGAATAATATAGCATTAAACACAGAAAATTAGAGCTTAAAACAATACAACATCCAAGACAACGAATTAGAAACTTAAGCTAAGAATACTAGTTTTGCCCCCTTTTGATCTTTCACTTAGTATTGACTCTTGGCTTGATTCAATTGCACTTTAAACACTATAAAAAACTTTTTCCACACATAATTACATAATCATACCATTATAAACTCATTATACACATTAGAATATATCTCGATCAACTAGAACAACACCTAGCTCAAGCTAGTAACATCGTGCACACGGTCACCAAGACCAAACCTCACATCGACAAACATGAGTGTCCAGTTTCGGTCCCTCCGGGACCTCCACCTTTCACGGCTTTGCTACACCCCCTTTAAGCCCATACTAAAATCATTTACACATTCCAACCATTTTTCAAGGAGTCTTTTATTAGGTATTAACTATTGGTATCATCATACCAAAATTAAAGCTTGCAAGTCTATCCTTTCATGCCATACCAAAACCATCAAACCAAGTTGACTCCAAAGTTTTCAATTAAACCAATACCATGGCCACCAAGGCATTTCCAATCCATTTAAAACCAACCAAACCAATTTAGGTTCCATTACCATACTATGCAATTCAAAGGTTTCAAGAATAGTCAAACTATGTGATAAAATCATTCTCATTGGCATTTGAACAAACATGTTGAGGGCATATAATTTCCAAAACCAAAACCAAGTATCAATTGACCATTCCCATGTAACTACATGTTCTAATCATAAGTAAAATATAGGAAAATATTATCCAACTAAGAACTAACAAAACCTCCAACATCTAATTTTAAAACCAAAATAATACCATAATAATGCCATGAAAAATATTTATTAAAATATGCTTTTAGTTTAACTAACAATGAGGGAGGAGTAACATGCTTAGACACCAAGGAAGACAGAGATACACCACCCTTGAAAGCCTTAATTGATCCATTTGAAGAAACCCTAGCCTTTTCTTGACCCAAGAGCTTGAGAGAGATTTGAGAGAGTTTAGAGAGTTTAGAGAGTTTAGAGAGTTTAGAGAGTGTTTGATTTAGAATAATTGGTTAATGAAGTCCCAAAAGGTGTTTTATGTCGTGGAGTTAAAAGGAGTTAAGAGGGCAAATTTCCAAAATACCCCAACTTAAATTGTAAAAGTCTTGCAGGTGGGTACGAGTTGACCTTCAAACTCGTCACCACATTATACGACTAGTATCATCCAGTCGTACCCATAACAGAAAGTTGGACACCACATTCTGTCCAACATACAACTCACTTTCCCAACCATACCATACGACTCTTATGGTTTAGTTGTACCCAAGACAGAATACAAAAAGGTTTACACTGGACAACATACGACTAGACTATACCACTCGTACCCTATCCTTACGACTCTTAGTGAGCCACTCATACTCAGAGCTAAGTTAAGTCACTAAGTTTCAGACTAAGTAAAGGACCAACCAATGACCTATCATCAAACCATACGACCCATACCCACCAAGTCGTAACCACAATAGAAACCTAAACACCAAACACTGGACACATTATGAGTTGGGTCACCTGACCCGTACCCATATCATACGACTCATATGGTGAGTCATTTCAAGGTAGTGAGCCTAAGGCTAAGGAAATTTTCAAGGGCCAAAATCCAGGGTATTTCGTGGTGGGACTATCAAGGTAACCCAAAAATAAGGTAGATCATAAAAGAAATTCTAGCAATATTGATATAAGAATTATAGAAAAGAAGATGCTAGAAGACATGGTAGAGATATCACTTTTTATAAGATGAAACAACAATGCCAAATAAATGTGTTTCGCCATATTAAAGTAAATTTTCCATGGGTTAAAGATATACCTTTCCATTGGAATTAAATGATAGATATATTGCAGGAATACAATCCTAGACTTCACTACTTTGTAATGAAATTAAGAAAGTTGGAGGTAGGTTAGCTTACATCCAATACGAATGGAGCTAGTAAAGGTAACTCAAGTATGAGTTCCTATGGTTTTTGTATTAGAAATGGTGAAGGTGATCCAATCTATGTAGAAGCTCAAAACCTTGGAATCTCTACTAATATGGAGGATAAATCACTAGCAATCTTGAAGGTCATTAAGTATTGTCTTAATCAGGACTTCCTACATATATAACTGGAGACAAATTCTCTTAGCCTTAAAAATATATTAAGAGAATGGAAAGTAACTTGTCTACTAAGTGGAAGGATAGAGGAAAATAGAGAACTAAAGCAACAGCTAAACATCCATATAAGACATGTTTTCAGATAAGCAAATCAACTAGCAAATTTATCACAAATACAACAATCAATCAAGAACACATAATACAATTCCATAGTTTCAATCAACTACCAAGAAAAGGAAGAAAGATTCTTAATATTGACAAGATGCAATTGACAACCATAAGAGTCAAAACAAAAGGGATCTTAAACATATAAAATCAGACATGAAAGAGAGACAAGGAAAGACCACAGTCTCTCATAGCTATTACATTTACAATAAAGTTTGTGGCCAACATAAGGGAAAAATAACTGTAAGAAGCTAACTAGCCAAGCTGCACCAACCAACAAAAAGGATCACCAGCAAAAAATGAGAGACAGGAAATCAGATCTACAATATAATACTTGCACTCAACTAAGATTTTCAAAAGAAAGAGGTTGGGAGTAATTTAATTTTCTCTATTTCTGTTACAACTACACAGAGAACATCAATCAAGAAAAGAAAAAAGAGGAAAAACTCAAAGACATGGGGTAAGAGGCTTATAAAGAACTACAGACCTAAGATGCAAAGTTTAAAACCTCTATTGAGTTTCACCTAAACTCGTGGACCTCCACTAAATTACACACCTAAACGACAGAGAGAAAGTGAGTGAGAAGATAGCTGAATAGAAAATGAAAGAGAAAGAAGAATACTTACTTTTGTAACTTGAGCAAAAAAATATTTACACGTTAGATAATGAAGATAATTCATCACCCACAGCAAGATAAGGCAAAGACGATTGTTGAAAAGAGACAAGGTCAACATCCTTAGTGGTGGAGAAAGAGGAAAGAAAAAGGGGTTGCGGTCAAATTTAGAAAACTTTATTTGGGGCAATTTATAAACCCGAACTGGTCCTTTTTGGACCAGGTTTGGGCTATAAATATTTTATTTTTTTGATTTTTTATTGGGCTTATTGGACTTGGTTTTGTCTATAAATAAAATAAACCTTGAGTCTGCTATTAATTAAAATAAGTTGCATAAAATTATTGGAAAAGAAGATAAATGCCTTCACAGCAACAATAGCATACCTAGTGTATTCCCACATAATGGGGTATGGGGAAAGTAGAGTGTACGCAGATCATACCACTACATCAGGTGAAATAGAGAGGTTGTTTTCGATAGACACCAGCTTAGGACTGATAACATTATAACAAACACAAAACATAAATGCATATAAACTAGTATAGTATGCAAAATAAACTAACACCTCTAGCCACATGATAATACTACAGTCACAAGATAATACTAACAACTATCTATCTGAAGCCATAGACATCACTTAATACCACGAATAAGAAACTACAGAGACACATAAAGAATTATCCTCTACTATTACTAATTCACTCCTACCCCTAACCCTCTACCCAAATTTGTGTCCTCCATACCGTCTTATCAAGGATCACGTCCTTCATAAGGTGTAATTATTCCATAGCATGTCTAATCACCCCCTCCAATATTTCTTCAGTCTACCTCTATCCTACCTAAAATCATCCATAACTAGTGTCTCACACCTCCGTACTGGAGCATCAGAGCCTCTCATCATCACGTGCCCAAACCAACATAACCTCACTTCTCACATCTTATCCTCCACCAAAGCTAGTCTCACCTTCTCCTAAATAATCTCATTTCTCACCCTATATTTCTTGATATGGTCACACATCCATGTAACATCCTCATCTCCGCCACCTTCAACTTTTGGATATGAAAGTTCTTAACTGGCCAAAACTTTACTTCAGACAATAGAGCCAGTAGAATTATCACTCTGTAGAACTTACCTTTAAGCTTCAGGGCCACCTTCTTATCATATGAAACTCCCAAAGCTAGCCTCCATTTCAACCACCCTATCCTAATACGATGCATGTAATCCTTATCAATCTTACCATTTCTTTATATAATATTTTTAATTGAACAAACATACAATAGGTAATACCTCGTACCTTTTTCTTGCTTGAAATTATCTCAAGAATATTTGAAACTTATTTTGAAATATGAATCCATCTTAGCAGTCAAAGTTAGAAATGAGTTCTCATCTTTAGAGGACGTGATCATTACTTCATTAGATCATTAATTAATTTATTAGTTGGAGTTAGTTGGGGATATGTCCCATGAACTCCTTATTCAGACAGTCATGTTTTAGAGGCTTTCCAAACTACAGTATGTTCAGATAGTTTATTTCAGTTTTATTTTGGGTATTTCATACCCCACTAAGATATTATATTTTTAACAACTAGTATGTCTTAGTTTTGAACCTTATGGCCTTTCAGTTTATATTTCTATATTATACAGTATATTATGCAGTATATAAGTACAGATATCAGTCATGGGTTTACTTGTGGTCCTTTGGGGTCATGAGCACCGTGTGGCATTTCGAGTACCAGATTCGAGGCATTACAAACTTGGTATCAGAGCCTAAGGTTCAATAGAGTCCTAGAAAGTTTGAAAGTCATATCTAGTAGAGTCTTGTATATGGGTGTGTTGCGCGCCATATTTATATGCAGGAGGCTATAAGATATTTTAGGAACAGTTTCCCTTCTTTCAGTATTCATGTCGTGCCAGTGAGCATAATTTCAATTTAATCTCTCAGTCTAATACATTTCTCCTTTTCTTCTACAGAATATGTCTCCTAAAAGAAAAAATGGAAATCAGTCAGCCCCTCAGCCCAAAGAACATTTGGGCAAACATGTTTCTCATATAGAGTTCAGAGCTGCACTCACTACTCTTGCTCAGTCAGTTGCTTCTCAAAATGAACGATCAATTGTTGTTTCATCCAACCCAGTGGCCAATTCAGCTATAGCTAAAATTCGAGACTTCACCCGAATAAATCCTTCATTCTTTATCGGGTCTAAGACAGATGAGGATCCTCAGAAATTCCTAGATCAGGTGTAGAAGATAACAGACATAATAGGGGTTACTTCTAGTAAGAGTGCTGGGACAGCTGCATATCAGTTGCAGGATATTGCTCGCACTTGGTTCAAGCAGTAGAAATCAGAGAGGGCAGATGATGCAGGGTCAGTTGTGTGGGAGGAGTTTGCTTCTATTTTCCTTGATAGGTTCTTTCCCCTAGAGCTTAGAGAAGCTAAGGTGCTAGAATTCATCAACCTTAGACAGGGCAATATGACAGTAAAAGAGTATTCTCTTAAGTTTACTTAATTAGCCAGATATGCCCCTCATGTGGTTGCAGATAGTAGGGCAAGGATGAGTAAGTTCATTTTTGGGGTGAATGATAGAGTGGTTAATGAGTGTAGATCTTCCATGATGAATAGTGATATGACTTGAGCCAAGCTTATGATTCATGCTCAGCAGATAGAGGAGCAAAAGATTAAGATAAGGGAGAAGCAGAATAAGAGACCAAGGACAGGTAATTTCAAATTTGCTCAGCCCAAATTAGAAGGAAGAAACCATTCTCAGTTTCTTCCTAAGTCGTCAGTTCCAGCTCCTTCTTCAGCTAGTGTTCCAGTGCCTAAGTCCATTGATAGAGCGCCAGGCTCTAAGTCTTAGGGCAGTGTTAGCAGTGCCCGCACCTATCCTCTTTGCCATACTTATGGCAAGCACCACCAGGGTACTTGCAAAGCTGGTAGTGATACTTATTTTGAGTGTGGCAAGCCGGGCCAAAGAGTTAGAGATTGTCTGCAGTCAAGTCCGCATGGTAATTAAAACCGTTCCTCAGCTTAGTCCGATCACCCAAATCAGCAGGGTGCCACTTCCAGTGCTACTAGTAGGCAGCGCCCAAATAGACTCTATGATCTCCAGTCCCAGCAAGATCATGAAAATTCTCCTGATATGGTTACTGGTACGTTACAGATCTTTCACGTCCATGTTTATAATTTGCTAGATCTAGGAGCTTCTTTGTATTTTGTTACTCCCTATATAGCAATTGATTTCAGAATCAGTCCCGAAATTCTAGCAGAGCCCTTTTTAGTCTCTACCCCAGTGGGTAAAACCATTATAGCCCGGCAGGTATATAGGAACTGCCCAGTCATGATATTTCAGAAAGTCACTTCAATAGACTTAGTCGAATTAGAGATGACTAATTTTGTTGTCATTCTTGGCATGGATTAGCTTCATTCCTTCTATACCACAGTCGACTGTAGAAACAAAATAGTCCAGTTTTAGTTTCCGAATGAACTCGTCCTTGAGTGAAAGAGTAGTGTATCTGCTTTCAGGGGTCAACTTATTTCCTACCTACGGGCAAGAAAAATGATTTCTAAAGGGTGTTCCTATCACCTTGTTCGAGTTAAGGACTCTAGTTCTGAAACTCCCAGTCTTGACTCAGTCTCAATTGTGAGAGAATATTCAGATATCTTTCCTGAAGATCTTATAAGAATTCTTCCTGAAAGGGAAATAGACTTCAGCATTGATCTTCTACCTGATACTCAGCCCGTATCTATTCCCCCATACAGAATGGAACCAGCAGAACTTAGAGAATTAAAACAAAAGTTAAAGGATCTCTTAGATAAGGAATTCATCAGGCGCAGTGTGTCCCCGTGGGGTGCACCAGTTTTGTTTATGCACAAGAAAGACGGTTCTTTTAGGATGTGTATAGATTACCGTCAGCTCAATAAAGTTACAGTCAAGAATAAGTATCCTCTTCCCAGAATCGATGACTTATTTGATCAACTTCAGGGTGCTAGCTATTTCTCCAAGATAGACCTCAGATTCGGCTATCATCATCTCAGAGACTTACCAATGCCCCAGTGCTTTCATAGACTTGATGAACCGTATGTTTCAATAGTACTTGGACATGTTCGTCATAGTCTTCATAGATGATATTCTGGTCTATTCTCGCAGTGAGCGCAACCATGCAGACCATCTCAGAATAGTACTTCAGACTCTCAGAGATCATCAGCTATTCACCAAATTTAGTAAGTGTGAATTTTGGCTAAGGTCAGTGGAATTCCTTGGTCATATCATTTCCGGTGATGGCATTAGAGTAGATTCTCCAAAGATTGAAGCAGTAAGAAACTGGCCCAGACCTGTCTCTCCATCAGATATTAGGAGTTTCTTAGGTTTGGCTGGCTATTACAGATGGTTTGTTGAAGGATTTTCTTCTATTTCATCCCCCATGTCCATATTGACTCAGAAGAAAGTTAAGTTTTAGTGGTCAGATCCTTGCGAGAACAGTTTTCAGGAGTTGAAAACTCGACTCACTTTAGTTCCAGTCTTAACTCTTCTAGATGGTTCAGATGGGTTTGTGGTATATTGTGATGCATCCAGAGTAGGTTTGGGTTGTATCCTTATACAGTATGGTAAGGTCATAGCCTACGCCTCCAGACAGCTTAAACCCCATGAGAAAAATTACCCTACTCATGATCTTGAGCTAGCAGCCGTAGCTTTTTCCTTAAAGATTTGGAGGCATTATCTATACTGTGTTCATGTAGATGTGTTCACAAACCATAAGAGCCTTCAGTATGTCTTTTCTCAAAAAGATCTCAATCTTCGTCAAAGAAGGTGGTTAGAGCTCATGAAATATTATGACATAAGTGTCTTTTATTATCCGAGTAAGGCCAACATAGTGGCTGATGCTCTCAATAGATGGTCTATGGGTAGTGTTGATCATGTTGAGGACAGTACGAAGAAGTTAGCTTAGGAAGTCCATCATCTTTCTAGACTAGGCATTCTCTTAGTCGATATAGAGGAGGGTGATATATGGGTTTAGAGTAGTTCAGAATCATCTCCAGTTTCTAAGGTAAAAGAAAAGCAAGATATAGATCCTAGTCTTGTCAAGTTGAAAGAGTCAGTCCAAGATCAGAAAGTAGAGGTTTTCTCCTAAGGGGGAGATGGTGTTTTACATTATCAAGGTCATCTCTGTATTTCAGGTGTAGATGACTTAAGGCAGCAAATTCTTGCAGAAGAACATGGTGCGCGCTACTCTATTTATCCAGGGGATACTAAGATGTACCACGACTTGTGGGAGATCTATTAGTGGAGTGGGATAAAGAGAGATGTTGCAAAATTTATGGCTAAGTGCTCTACATATCAGCAGGTTAAGATAGAGCTTCAGAAGCCTAGTGGTCCTATGCAGGAGTTTGTTATTCCTACTTGAGAGTGGGAGGAAGTGAACATGGACTTCATAATAGGTTTGGCTCGAACTCTTCTTCAGCATAATTCAGTTGGGTCATTGTAGACAGAATGACCAAATTAGCTTATTTCCTTCCAGTTCATACCTCTTATGCAGTTGAGGATTACACCAAACTCTACATCAGGGAGTTGGTCAGATTGCACGGTGTTCCGCTAACTATTATCTCAGACAGAGGTACCCAATTTACCTTTTATTTTTGGAAAGCATTCCAAAAAGGTCTTGGTACCCAAGTTCATCTTAGTACAGCCTTCCATCCTCAGACAGATGGTTAAGCAGAAAGGACCATTCAGACTTTAGAAGATATGCTACGAGCGTGTGCAATTGATTTCAAGGGTAGTTAGGATGACCACTTGCCTTTGATTGAGTTTGCATACAACAACAGCTATCATTCCAGTATTCGGATGGCTCTATTCGAAGCTCTCTATGGTAGGAGATGTAGATCTCCAATTGGTTGGTTTGAAGTTTGTGACACCTCAGTCATAGGGCCTGACTTGGTATTCGACACCTTAGAGAAAGTCTAATTGATTGGAGAAAGACTCTGGGCTGCTCAGAGATTACAGAAGTCTTATGCAAATGTTTGTAGAAAAGATCTCGAGTTTGAGATTCGTGACTATGTCTATCTAAAGATCTCTCTCATGAAGGGAGTGAAGAGATTAGGAAAGAAGGAAAAGCTCAATCCCCGATATGTCGGTCCCTTTAAAATTCTCAGTCGTTTTGGCAAGGTATCCGTTCATCCAGTCTTTCATGTCTATTTGCTCAAGAAGTGCATAGGTGACCCAGCAGTTGTAGTCCCTATTCAGAGCATAGATGTTCAGAACACCCTCTCTTATAAAGAGATACCGGTTGAAATTTTAGATTATCAGACTCATAGACTGCGGAACAAAGAAGTCCCTCGAGTCAAAGTTCATTGGCAAAATCAGTCCTTTGAAAGAGCTACTTGGGAAGCAGAAGCAGACATGCATACCAATTCTCCTCACCTGTTCTCCGCCAACTTAGATCAACCTCAAGGTAATAGTTCCCCTTAAGCTTTTCAGTTTCATGTTCAGACTTCAGTTATAAGCTTAGTATTCAGTTCATGTTCAGAATCCCATTATAAACTTGGTATTAGATACCATTGCATATTCAGACATGCATTCATGTATCAGTTTAGTCATATATATATAATTATATATCAACCATGCATTTTCATTGTGAGAAACTTAGTTCCTCAAGACACTCATTCATGCATTCACAAACTAGTTACACATGCATCAGATATGCTTGCTCAGTATGATATGTTCAGCTTATCAGTCATGTTAGTCATGATATTATGTTCCAGTGATTCATATTTAGTATGTACGTCAGTTTATGTTCTTTCCCTCACTCTCAGTCTCATTCAAAGACAGATGTTCTCAAGGGGGAAATATTGTAATACCCCGTACCTTTTCCTATCTTGAAATCATCTCAAGAATGTTAGAAACTTACTTTGAAATATGAATCCATTTTGTACACGTGATATTTATAAGATTTTCACTTTTTGTCACATGGAAAATCAAATAAGCTTTCTGTCGATACCAATTTCATCAAAATCCAGTATCGAGCGAGGAAGTTATGGTCGTTTTACAAAGAGCATTCCGAATTGCCTAGGTGCGATGGAGCGGGCCAATGGACCGTCGATCCGGCAATGGACCATCGCACCCCACCGCCGCCTCGATGCAGTGATTCCACTCTCTAGCTGAGTGTAACATAAAGGTCCAATGGACCATCGAGCTAGTGACGGACCATCGCACCCCACCATTGCACCAACACAGTAAGCTCCAATTCTGGTCCCAGTGCGACGGTCAGTCCGACGGACTGTCTACCTAGCGATGGACAGTCGCACCCCACCATCGCATGTTCCGCTCAGTATTTTAAAGCCATTTTTAAAAGGGTATTTGGGTCTTTTACCACCCATTTATATACCTAGTAATACCCGACCAAAGCTCAGAAATTCATTATCCAACTATAATATTAAAAATTAGGGTTTTTCTCTCTAAGATTTATCCCAAGAACAAAATCCAAATCTTCTCCAAGAACTAAGTGATTTAAATTCTTCAAGTTCAAGAACTCATTACCAGGTATGCATAGTGTTCATTCATGGACTCTTTTCATCCATGAAGCCTAAGAATCTTTTTTCTAAGTTCAAGTTTATGGATTTTCCTTATGTATTTCATGTTGGGTTCTAGTTGTTCATGTTGATAATGACTAATTGAATTCTAATCTATGTTTGGCGATAAATTTCATATGGAATTGATAAGTATAGGTGTAGGTTCATGTAAACCTATGATTAAAACCCTTGGATGATGAAATTAGAGATGAATCATGATGTTTGTTGTTGTATAATATTATCTACATATACTATGACTACCATGTGTTTGATTAAATGCCTATGTAAAGAAAAAGTGCTCAACTAGCATGATATTATGAAGTCCCCCTTTTATGTACAAGTTTATGCATATCACATATTTGACGAAATGTTTTCAATAAATGAATTATGGATTATGATGTTAGTCATGTGTTCAAGTAAGTCATGCTTTGTCAGTTTCTTTCCATCGAGTACTAGGGGTACTTATACCCGAAAGATTAGTTGTGTGCCTAGAGTCATGTCATGTTTTCATGATACTCTTAGTCAAGCCATGATCCTTAGACTTTAGATAGTCTTATGACTCAGGAAATCTCAATAATCTCACAAACTCAGTCAGTTGTCAGATATCAGTAGTATTCCGTTAGTCAACGGGATTCAGTAACTCAGTCCATGTTCAGATCAATTACTCATGTTCAGTGTTTATTTAGATGGGAGTAGGATTCAGTACCGAGTAAACCCAAGGATGGAAACTCACCTGCTAGTTGGGGGTATGATTCTTAGAAGCAATCCTTACGTTCCAGAACTACGTAGCCAGCATAGGTTGAGATATCATACCTGCTAGTTGAGGGTAGATGAGGTGGCTTAACCTGTTAGTTGAGGGTTCTCACCATTCTTATCAGAGTAACCTGCTAATTGAGGCTCACTCATATGTTGTTCTTACCAGTGGCGCGGTATTGACACCCTTTCAATCAGGGTACAGATTGGACCCCATCTCAGCTATTATAGCGTATTTAGGGCATGTCGATTAGATAACTACTTCTCACAATTTCAGTATCAGTATCAGTAAAAGAACTTAAATAGTTCTTTAGATTTCAGGACTGTCAGATACAGTAAACTCATATACAGCACGGAACTCAGCTTGTTCTATCAGATTCAGGATTGTCAGATACAGTCACTCATTTTATCAGTTATATTAGTTATCAGTATGTCATGTTATCAGTATTCAGATTCAGTAATCATGTTATCACAGTATCAGTGTCAGTTATTATGTCTCATGCATGTATTCTCACGCTCATGATAGTTAGTCTGTTATTATTTTATTATTCATGCATATGAGCCTCATGCATTCATCCTACCTCACATGCATACCAGTATATTCAATCATACTGACGCACTTACGCTATGGTGTTTATACCATACGTTCAGAGACACGAGCTCCAGAGCACCAGTAGCATTCCAGTCTCAGCAGTCAGAGTTAGAAGTGAGTCCTCATATTTCGAGGACGTGATCATTACTTCATTATGTCATTAATTAATTTATTAGTTGGAGTTAGTTGGGTATATGTCCCATTAACTCCTGATTCAGACAGTCATGTTTTATAGGCTTTCCAGACTACAGTATGTTCAAATAGTTTATCTCAGTTTTGTTTGGGTATTTCATACCCTACTCAGATGTTATATTTTTATCAGCTGGTATGTCTTAGTTTTGAACCTTATGGTCTTTCAGTTCATGTTTCCACATTATATAGTATATTATGCAGTATATAGGTACAGATATCAGTCATGAGTTAGCTTGTGGTCCTTCGGGGTCATGAGCACCGTGCGGCATTTCGGGTACCAGATTCGGGGCGTTACACAACAAGACACTATTTGCAGTCTTAGTTAGGGTGTAAAGTGAAATATAAAAAAAGAAATACAAAGTGTAATGATATAAACTTCAGAATGTCAATTAGACTTCAACGTTAAATTAGTTGTAACTGGAAAAGAATCTATATTTATAATCTATACTTATATTTATATTTATATTATATTTAAAGTGTGAAGGGCCTTAGAAGTATTGTTTGAACTTTTTGCCCTTTACTAAAAGAGTTCATAATAGACAAAATCGTCTTTTTACTATTTTTCTCCAATTATTATTTAATTTTATTGAGTTAATATGATTTGGTTTTCCTGCTGTATTTTAAATATAGGTTTATGTAATTTAATTTTTGTTTCATATTTTAGGGGAAGAATCCTATTAAACATAGAACTCATTAGGCATAGAATTAGTTTAGGCGTAAAATTAGTGGTATATTCTTCATTAGTAATGTAAATTAAATTTTCTTTCCTATTTTAAGATACTAGTTTTATGAGGTCCGTGCTAAGCCAGGGCCCAAACTCATGATACATAAAATAATAATTTAAATTCTAATAATATAATTTATATTATATTTTTTACTTTATAATTAACATAATTTAATGACCGTCGTATTAAATATATTTTGTTGATAAGTTTCATAATTATTAAAGTTCTTAATCACACAATTGGATAATCTTTTTAAAAATAATTATTTGTGCGGAAGAAAGTATTATTGGAGAATTAGAATATATCAATAGGCCACAAGCAATTCAATATTTTATAAAATAGCATCATGATATTTTAATAATGGCAGTTCAATGATGATCAAAAATAAAAAAATATTGATATTTTAATAAGTTTGTGGGTATGTAATTTCTCGGTTATAGATAGAAATAAATTTGTTTTGATATTTATTATTTTATTTTCACCTATAATTTCATGTGACATGAGTGTTTGCAAAAAAAAAAATCAATTTAATACGATAAAATATTTTAATGACTTCAAGTATATAAAATAATGGTTACAACCTTAATTTAGAAGATTTACATAAACTAACTTAATAGTGATCTATAAGAATATTAAATAATAATTAATTTTAATTAATAGATTATTTCATTTGGTCCGTTTACTTACGCGCCCTTTACAAAATATTTTGTTCACCTTATTTTAATTATTGATTTATATATTTTCATGTCTGCAAAAAAAAAATGAAGGCAATGTACTAGTTATTATTGATTAAATTATCCTATTTATTATATATTTTTTAAAGAATTGAACAATATTTACTATAAGGGTGTAGTAGAAAATTATTACTAACTTTGATTTTATATGAAAGTTATTTTTGAATTACTTTTTTGAGCAAAAGTGATTATTATTAATTTAAAATGAAGGAAATTTTAATCAAAAGATAATTTATTAAGTGATAAAAAGAGACCAATTATAAACACATAAGTGGGAATGACCTTAACAAAAAGAATAAGGGCAAAATGAAAATATTTAACAAAAGAACACCATCAATTAGCATGTGTACTCTCTTAATTCACTTAACCAAGGAAGTAAAATATTTAAAATGCTCTTGTGAGGACCACCAAAATTTGAGATTCTCCCCTATATATAATAGTAATAGTAAAGTAATTTGTTTTAGCCTTTTTAGGCAAAAATGAGGGTTTTTTCATTTAGATTTTCTTGTTTTGTTTTTTTACTTATTTTAGTTTGTTCAGGTCTTTTGAATGAAGGGAATAATTTCCAGTTTTTCGTATTTTTTGTGGAAGTAATTATTAATCTCTTACTATATTGAAGGCAGTTATTTATGGTAGGGTCATTTGTATTTTCTTTGTTTAGGTCTTTTAGGATGAAGGGAGTAATTATTATCGTTACTTTATTTGGTTAGGTTTAATATTCTCTCTTCATTCAAATTGCGAATTTCTCTAGATGTTTTTGCATCGTAGAATTTTATGGGTTTTCATTTTTCTGTCGGTAAATTTTATTTTATTTTATTTTTTGCAGTATATTTGCAGTATATAGTCATCTTGGACAAAGATAATTTTGCTGTAAATTTTTGTTAGATATTTTTTTGATTAAATTTTTGTTATATATTTTTTTGATTTTATTATTATTATTATTATTATTATTATTATTATTATTATTATTATTTCTTACGCATTATTGAAAACAATCTCTTAACTCATAAAAATAGTAGTACGTAGTAGGGTAAGGGTAAGTTCGACATATACTTATGTTGCTGTTGCAAATATTAAATGTGTGTATAGGTTGCTATAATGGCTATGTGGCTAGGGTTTTACTTGAACATCTACTTGCGAATTCACCAACATTGAAAAGGTAGAAATCTCATGATATCTTTTGTTATATTCTCATCACTATTAATTAATTATTCAGGAATGTGTTATGGTATGTTTTTTCATCTATTATAAATTCTTCTTTGTTCATTTTATTTAAATGTATATAGGTTATGTTGATATATATATTCTAGACTATCTATTGTTGATTCTAAATTTGATATTTCTTCTTTTTGTGCCTTTATTGCGTTTTTACTAACTCCGGCAATTATGTTATAATGTAGTCTTACTATCCTTATTTTTAATTCTTTACGTTTTTCAGATATTATTTGTTTTAATTCTTTATACTTTTGTGGTTTTTGTACGTTATTCATCTAAACAATATTTATAATATTTTGGTGGATATCTAAAACTAATTTTATCATAATTAATAAATTAATCAAATAAATTCAATTACATACTACTTTCATAATTTTAATTAGCATCATAGGCTCTGGTACCAATTGTAGGGGGTGCGGATAACGTGGATAATAAATAGAGATCTATTATAGTTCTAATGGATCTATTTTTATTTATGTGTGGATATTTCTTAACTTCTCTAATAATAAATAGATATGTTATAGTTCTAATGAATCTATTTTTATTTGTGTGTGGATATTTTTTAACTTCTCTAAACATTTTTATTTTTAGTGTATTTATTTTAATTTTATCAATGTTCATATCTTGGGGGGTGATAAATGTTTTACTGTAATATTCTTTAGTTCTTTTTCTTAGTCTTTGTAATTCTTGTATATTATTTTAGAGGTATTCTTAATATTCTATATCTTTTGTTCTAAAATATTCAATTAAACTCTCTTTCATAAGTATTTCTGTTAATCTTATTTCTTCCATATCTTGGCTCCAATATTTTAAATACTCATAGTCTATCATTTTTATCCTAAAGTAGTTGTGATACTGCAAATTTCTTTGTAATAATTTATTCTGAATGTACTATATCTGATATTAAATTTTAGGTTATCTATTTCATTAATTGTCCTGTCTTTTTCGTCTATGAATAATTTCATGTCTAAATCATATTCTAAAAAACATATGAAAATCACGAAGGATTAAAAATAAAAATAGTATTCTCTAATTTAGGAAGAAGATATAAGAAAATAGGTGAACATTTATATTTAATGTTAGAAAAAGAAGAATTAAAATTAGAAGATAAGTTGGCATTCATGGTAAGAATAGAAAGAGAAAAATGAAGAGATAGACAGAAAAAAGGAAATAGATAAAATAAAACAACAAACCACAGAAAAAATATGAAAAATAAAAGAAACTAAAAATAGTAAGATTGCTGAATTAGAAAAAGAACTACAAATTCTAAAAGATTTGTATGAAAAAAGACAGAAAGAAAAAAAAAGTAAAAGATAAAGAACAAAAATTATTAATTGAGATAAATCAACTTAAAGAAAAATTTGAAATAAAAAATAAAGAACCAGAAACTAGTGAATTAGAAATAAATACAATAGATGCTGAAAAAACAGATAATTATGATTCAGAAGATAGTAAAACATATACAGAAATTCTAGAAAACATAGGAAAACCAAAAATTAATGAAAAACAAGAAGTAATTAATAAAGAAAACTTAGAACTAATAAATACAGAAGTAAATACTCTAGATAAAAATATAATACCTAGTACATCAGAAATAAGAAAACCAACCTATAATTACAAAAACAAGTTTAAAAGATATAATCCAAAGGATGAATATAATAAATGGACACCAAAACAAATAATTAATTACAAATTTTTAGATTTAGACTGTGTAATAGACACAAATAAAACAATACAACTATGGGTAGGATACATGTCAAAACAATTATTATATAATAAAATAGATACAACAAATACACCAGAATATATAGAAAAGACATTAATAGGAACAGTAAAATTATGATTTTTAAACATAGCCGAAGCAAGTAAAAAAGTACTAAGATCTGATAATAAAACAGAAGGAACATTAACAACTACTAAAGTACTACCAACAGAAATATTGAAAAAATATGAAATAGCTATAAGAGATGAATTTAGTAGTGTAATAACAGAAGAAAAAGAGCAAAATAAAGAAAAAGATATAAATAGAAATTTAATGTTAAAACTAGCAATATGTAATATGTGTTATATAGATGAGTATACGTGCGGATTTAAAGAATATTATTATAAAGGAACATATAATATAGAAGAAAGTAAAGAAATAAGAAGATTATATTTTAGTAAATTACCTAAACCATTTAGTTCAAAAATAATAAAGAGATGGGATGAAGCAAAAATAGTAGATACCCTAGGAGCAAGAATAAAATTTTTACAACAATGGTATAGAAATCTATGTGAAAAATATAGAGAAGAAATAAAAATGAAAAAAACATTTATAAGAAATTTAGCGTGTTGCAAAGATAAAATAGCACCTCAATTTGGATGTGAAGAAAGATATTATAAGAAAAAAAAAAGACATAAGAAATATAAGAAATACAAAAAATTAAAATATAAATATAAGAAACCAAGGAAAAGATATTATGTAAAAAATTATAACATAAAAGACCATATAGAAAAAAGAAATCTATAAAAGAATGTACTTGTTATAATTGTAGAAAACTAGGACATTTAGCTAGAGATTGTAAATTACCAAAAAACCCAAAAACTAAATAAATATCAGAAATAAAAATAGAAAATACAGAATATACGTAGATAGATTATATAGATTATAAATTAGAAAGTGAAGATAGTATATATAAAATTTCAAAAAATGAAACAGATAATGAAATAGATAGTGGATTAGATGAATCAAATGACTGAAGAAGATATAAAAATGAATCAAATAACCGAAGAAAATATAAAAATAATAACAAAGGAAGAATATTTAAATGAAGAAGGAACAGATCAAAAAATAATATTTGACAGTAATATATTTGACGAAATAAAAGGAAAAGAGTTAGACTTAAGTGTAGAAAAATATTTAAAATACCAACAATAAAAAAATATTTAGTAGAAAAAAGGAAGAATACTACGGAGTAAGCCAAAAAGAACATGTAATAGACTGTAGATATGCAAAAGGAAGAGCCAGTATACCACTAGTAACAAAAATAATAATTAATAAAGAAATAAATGATATAAAAAGTAAAGACCCAATAAAATATATACACCTTGGAAGAACAGAAATATTGATAAAAGTATGTTTTAGAGAAAGAATAGATACACCAATAGAATTATATTTAGAAGATGATAGAATTATAAAACCTATAGAAAAAGGTATAATAACCGCTATAAAAGGAAATTTAATATACCAAAAATTTAAATTTATAATAAGTGCGAATTATTTAGTAGAAATAACAGATAAAAATATAGATAAATCATTAGTATTATATTGGAAAATATCAGGAATAGAACTAACCTCAGGAAGTAAAATATTTACAGCAAGATGTAAAAATCTATATGTATTAACAACAAAACATAAAATAACGGGAAAAAATAAAATTAATAAAATACAAATAGAAAGTCCTTTCGAACAATTTGTAAAAACAATTGATAATAATGATTATAGTTAGAAAGACATAGATATAGAAGAAGATTTAGAAATAATAAATGATAGAATAAGTACAACAAAAAGAATAGCTCATGAAAAACCAGAATCATCAAGCTCATAAAAAAGAACAATTTATGAAACAACTTCAATAGTTAATTTAAATCACTATTATATAACAGGAACAATAAATGAAAAAAAGTATTTAATACTCTTAAACACAGGACAAGAGGAAAATTATATAGCAAAATATCTAGTAAAAAGTGAAGAAATAAAATCTAATAGTGATATATGCCCAGACCTACCAAGGAGTCTAATAAACATTAAAGATATGACAGAAAAAAATAATAATAATAGGAGTCAGAAAAATAAAAATAGAATTTGAAATAAAGGAAGAAATGTAAAAAGCAGACATAATATTAGGAATAAAATTGTTAGAACAAGTAAAACCATACAATATAGAACATGCACAATTATCTATAATATATAATAAAGAAAGATTATTCATAAAAAGAACTTTAACATGATATGAAAATATATGTACTTGTAAAAATAATAGTAGAAGGATATTATAATAGGTATTATACACCTATGATAGATACAGGAGCAGAAACAAACTTATGTAGATACAATTGTTTACCAGAAAGTAAATGGAATAAATTAAAAACACCAATAGTAGTCAATGGATTTAATAATGAAAGAAGTTTAATTACATATAAAGCTAAAAATATAAAAATACAAATATGGGATAAAATAATAACAATAGAAGAAATCTATAATTATGAACTAACATCAAAAGACATGCTTTTAGGAATGCCAATTTTAGATAAATTATACCCACATATAATAACTAAAATAGATTGGTGGCTTACAACACCATGTAAACAAAAAGTAAGAGCAAAAAGAGTTATTAATAAAATAAGAAAGAAAACTGATTGGATAGAAAGAAGTGAAAAAATTACACAAAAGTTAGAAAATATAAAAAATATAGAAGACACAGTAGAACTAATTGTATTTTCGATAAATAAAAAAGAAATAACTATATTTTCAATAGATAAGGTAGAAATAATAAAGAAAAAACTAAAACAATTATATAGTAAAGATCCATTAAAAGGATGGGAAAAACATAAAACTACTATAAAAATTGAATTAATAGATAAAAATAGCATAATAACTCAAAAATCATATACATATAATTTTGACGATTTAAAAGAATTTTAAATGAATATAGATGAATTATTAGAAAAACAGTATATACAAAAAAGCAATAGTAAACACAATAGTCCAGCATTTATAGTAAATAAACATAGTGAACAAAAAAGAGGAAAAAGTAGAATGGTTATTGATTATAGTAACCTAAATGGAAAAACTGTGACATATAATTATCCAATACCAAATAAGATATTAAAAATAAGAAAAATACAAGGATATAATTATTTAAGCAAATTTGATTGTAAATCAAGATTTTACCACTTAAAGTTAGATGAAAATTCTAAGGAATTAACCGCATTTACGGTACCACAAGGATTTTATGAATGGAACGTATTACTATTTGGATATAAAAATGCACCAGGTAGATATCAATATTTTATGAATAGTTATTTTAAACAATTACCTAATTTATAGTATACATAGATGATATACTACTATATACAAAAACTAAAGAGGAACATTTAAAATTATTAGAACAATTTACAAATATAATAGAAAAATCGGGAATAAGTTTAAGTGAAAAGAAAGCCGAAATTATGAAAAACCAAATAGAGTTTTTAGGAATACAAATAGATAAAAGTGAAGTAAAAATGCAATAACATATAGTACAAAAAATAATAAATTCAAAAGAAGAATTAGATACAAAAAGAAATTACAATCATTTTTAGGATTAGTAAATCAAGTAAGAGAATATATACCA